>NW_026586284.1:2263-12562 GCF_907164565.1 Psammomys obesus
TATATATATATATATATATATATATATATATATATATATATATATTAAACAGATGTTTTTAACATGATGAGAAGTACCTTTAAGTCTTTAAGTCTATCTCTAGAAGCCAATCAAAGGAAATTAAAATCTCAACCTGGTGACTGAATAATAAGCAGTCAGTGCTCTATTAACTTATCAGAACTCTATTAATAAATGTCAAAACTCTAAACTTTTGAAATCTCATAACATAAGCACAATAGTAGCAAAGAGGGGGAGAGATCTAAAGTATCTCTCATTTTTAACATGTTTTAAACTATTTTTATCAACTTAGACACTTTAATTTTTTTTTTGTATTTATTAACCCTGAAATATTTTTTTAGACCAAATAACAACATTTTATATTTTAGATTTTATAACCTAAACTTTTATATTTTTAGACTTTATATAGGCTCTGTATCTTTTTTTATCTAGTTATATATTTTAAGACACAGATAACTCACATGAATTCTGTGCGCAAGGCAAACCTGTTTTTTTTTTAAATGAGAGATCTAGTATCTAGTAGTTTTAGCTAATGAACTGATCAATGAACTAACAGTGGATCTAAGTGTCTTTTTTCTAGCTGTAAAGCTACTGTAAGCTTAGCATAGCCATCAAGGTGTTCAGAGACCTGAGAAGGATAAATTATAAGCTATATAAATATATTAATCTATGTGTTTATCAAAATGACAGAGATGACTATTTAGTCCATCACCTAGGCAGTGTCCCTCGCTCCTGTTTCATGGCATCCTGAACAGAGGCTGTCCAGCCAGGCACAGAAGGTGAGAGACTGCTTTTACTGCTTCTGTGGAAAGAGGAACAGAAGAGATTGACCTCACCTTGTCTCTCACAATGTGAGACAATGGCTCTTTAGATGTCCCCGGCTTTGTCCACAGCTTAGGCTGGGCCCTAGCAGTGGGCCAGTTGAGGCAATATTGCCCAGTGGTTAGCATACCACAATCCAGAGTTGCAGTCATCTGTCGTTGTGCCCAAATCTTTTCGGAGACCTTGGGGGAGCTACTGTCAGGATTTTAGGACTTTCTGTCATAATAAGCTTACACCATTAAAATGTCATATTCATCAGATCTCTGACAAGCTTGAGGGCCAGCATATCTGAGTTATTTGTTTGTCTATCTTTATTATCTGTTTTAAACTATGTAAAAGAAAAACTAAACAAAGGCACTAGGTATAGCCAACTGTAGTTGTTAGTATAACTTTAAATCTGCTCTTTTTTGAACTAAAATCAAAGCAAATCTTTTAAATCAGATATCATTTATAGAGAGCCTAGCAAATCTTGTTGCTCCTACCACTTGCATTAAAATTGAACAGTAAAAAGCTTTGCATTTAGCACCAATCAGATGACTGAACATAACTGAGATAAGCTGATGATACAGCAAACATTGTGGAGCATTTATAATCTCTCACAACCAACATTTTTAACTTAGTGATTAAATAAGTTTTAGAACCAACTGCATAACAGAACAGTACAGAACAATTTTAAACTGTATGAATTATTTTAGCCATACCAAACCTATCAGCCAGAATTTTTTTCCCCTCAAAGAGCATAAGAAAACATTTTGTAATGAGGAATCACCAGCCTTTTAAATGAACTATAACATATTTAAAATATAGTTTTTTTTTCTCTCTAATCATATTAATTCTCTGGCTTTTTATAATATATCTACTAACCTTTTGAAACATCCTATATATCTTCAGGTTTCTAGCTTTTTTTTTCTGGCTTAACCAGACATTTTTATTTTTTTTTGTTCTCTCTCTCTTGCTTTTTAGACAACATATAAACTCTCATCAAAATCTTTTTTATCCTAACATGATCCTGCTGGAGCCCTGCGTCTACAAGACCATGTTTTTCCATAAACAAAGCAGCTCAACAAACAAACAGCTCTCCATAAACTATATTTTAAAAACTGTAATTTTTTTTTTAATTAGCACAAATCATACGGCTGGGTTTTATTTAATAAAATTGATAAAATAAATATCAAAGTATTTTTATTTTCCCCAAAGTATCGAGAAACTTTTAAATTTTGTCAGATTATCCAAGATCATTGTCATACCCAAATGTCTGATAAACTTTAAATATTTTATAGCCTTAAACATTTAAACAATTTTTTAAAACTCGTCCCTGCAATATCAAAGCAAAGTATTTTTTTAGGAGTGAATTCACAAAGCATAACCATAATTTTAAAGTCAAAACCAGATAAAAGTTTAAAACAGATTTTAAAACCAAAATTTATCAGTGAAAACAACCCAATCTTTAGAACCAGTATCAACTTAGAACAAGACTTTCTTTTTATCTTAAAAGGAAATAAAATCATTTTGACTCAGAGATTTTGTAACCTTTGTTTTTTGTTTTTTGTTTTTGTTTTTTTTTTTCCTGAGCCACACTATGTGGCAATTTATATTGTTGTTATTTAAACATATGTATTCATAGACCCTATAAACATATAGGCACATATATGTGTTTTAAACAAGGATTTGAATTTAACCTTAAAACATATCTAATTATTTTTGATTATATCAACCATTTAAAACCAATTGAAAACAATCATCCTAAATTACTGTTTGATCTGTAAGTTGTAAGCCCCCTAGGTGGGAGGAGGGAAGAGAGGAGCGAGAGGGTGTGGTGAGCTCCTGCTGTTTCCTTTCCCCCTCCCTGCTGAGCTGGCATGAATGCAAGGGGGAGGAGTTTTTCTTCACTCTCGGCAGCCAGAGCAGCTCCTGTTGTGGAGCAGCTAAGGTGCCAATCCCCGCCTAGCCTTGTATAAGGACTTTTACCTAGCAAGCCCACGAGCCTTGCCTGCTCCCTTGGCTCCCTGTGAGCTTCACTCTAGCTTACCTCCCCCGCAGGTCATGAACCTGCTTCCTGGCCGGGCCTCTCTTGAACACTCCCGGGCGTCTGGGCTGCAGGCAGCTCCCGGGGCATCCAGCCGCGCTGCCCCACCTCCCCTCCAAGCGCGGGGTGATCTTCTACCCCTTCGTCTCGGGGCTGCAGAGCCGGTGCCCTGCTGGGTGTACATTGTTATTTCACAGACCTTTAAGTGCCTGAGCACCGCCTGCCCAAGCTCCAGCCCCAGCCACCTGAAAGCATTTCCTCCTCATCTCCCTCGGGAGGGAGTGCACACTGCTTGGTGTCTTGTCATGTAGCCTTGTGCACTCCCGGGCCGAGAACTAGTTCTAATTTTAACTGTCCTCTGTCCGAATTTTCATCAGTCCAAGTCTACAAAAAAACAGACACAGGAAAATACATACATACATGAGAAACACAGGATTTAAACAGACAGAACACGACACAAGCCGCACGGCACGAGATCGAAGCAAAACTGAAAGCAAAAATTCAGATGGCCCAGATGAAACACGTAACCCTCCGAGAGGGGCGAGGCCCCAACCCGGTGCCATGGATCCGTGTCTCCCAGACGGGGAGCCAACAAATTGGCTCCCACTCAGATGAGAGTCGGTGGGACTCGAACCCACGACTAGTGGGACTCGAACCCACGACAGTAGACCTTCTCAGATGAGAGCCGGTGGGACTCGAACCCACTCAGACCCTCTCAGATGAGAGCCGGTGGGACTCGAACCCACTCAGACCCTCTCAGGTGGGAGTCAGCAGTGGGACTCGAACCCACTCAGACTCACTCAGACACCCTGGAATATCTTCCAGAGATCGCGGAACAGAAGTCCGAGTCCGTCGACTCCTTCTTACTTTCCGCCTGATTCAGATGACTTGATCAAGTCTCAGATTGCAAACAGAACAGACACAGAAGCACACAACAGAAAAGACAGATACATACAACAGAAAAGACGGCTGGCCAGCTTACCTCCCGAAGGTGGGTCGGTGGTCCCTGGGTGGGGGTCTCAAATCTCGCTGGGGCCTCCAAATGAAAGATCCCCAGAGGGTATCTTCCATCAGAGAGACCCCCTCCCAAGGAACAATGAGGCCATTCGGATGCAAACAGCAAGAGGCTTTTATTTTGATACACGAGTACCCTGGGCGAAAGTCACTCGAAAGGACTTTGCGCCCCCCTAGATGGGAAGCTGGGGTTTTTATAGGGTTTTAGAGCAGAAGCACTGGTACGGAAGCGAGAAGCATGGTTACAGGGGGCTGATTGGTACGTTTACATGAGACCATGATTTGCGTCAAGTTTGGCAGGGGCACCAAGATTCCAGGAACTGGGTGGTCAAGGGGGTTAGGATGACCCCTTGAAGTGGCCCGCCACCTGTTATTTTATTTTTCTCTATCTTAACTGAAACAGTCTCACAGATATCCATGAGGGTGATTAACACAAACTGTTTTTAGTTTGACTGGGGCAGCCTGACCGCAGATATCCCAAGTCAAGTGGGTGACACAGCTAGGTTTCTCAGTAATTTTCCAATTTCTCATCTGGCCTTTAGAGTTTTATAAAACAGTGGTGTCTCACAAAATGGCGTTAGCTATGTTTAACTTAGGGTGAGGCAGGTGTCTTTCAACACACACACACACACACACATATATATATAATATAAAATGTAAAACGTACGAATCACATACTCCAAAAAGGCCATTCCTGTGAGATGATTAACATGTCTAGAGAGCATATTCAATACAATCAAACAATGCTGACGAAATGATTGAAGGATTCTTAAGTTATGCTAAGTCATATTCATCTCTGGTGGAATGTTGAGTTTATAGTGAATTACAGGTACTACAAAGGAGTTTATTAGATTTCATAAATGACTCTTACAGGAGTTATATAGTCTTCTCAGAGAACAATATGCATTGTGTTTTGTAATAAATGCAAAATGCACTCTTGGCAAAAAGTGTAAAAGCTGCTAACAGAATTTTGGTTGGGACTGAGTTCCTTATACATTTCATTTCTGAATATTAATGAATTTTTAAAATTTTATTTTTGTAATAATCAAAATTTATTCACTCTCTATCCCAGCTATAGCCCTAGAACTCCTGCTCAGATGTAGCCCATGGCAGCTCAGTATCCATGTGGAAACTCTAGTAAGGGGAACAGGGACTGTCTCTGACATGAACTCAGTGGTTGGCTCTTTGATCACCTCCTCCTGAGGGGGAGGGAGCAGCCTGACCAGGCCACAGAGGAAGATAATGCAGCCAATCCTGATGAGACCTGATAGGCTAGGGCCAGATGAAAGGGGAGGAGGACCTCCCCTATCAGGGAAATTTCAAGAAACAATATTGTTTTGTGGCTTCATGCTGGGCTCAGATAACTGTACCTAAGTTTCACCTGTGAAAAACCGTGTACACGCAAGGAGCAATGAGAGAGGGTGTGTGTGTGTGTGTGTGTGTGTGTGTGTGTGTGTGTGTGTGTGTATGCACGAGCAGATCTTGGGGAGGTTTTCCCTGCAGGTAAAAATTATGCATGGAAAAAGTGGGACATATTTCTTTATTTGGCGAGGGTGCTTGGATGGGGAACCGTGAGAACCCAGAGCATAAGGGCCCGAAGACCTGAATGGCCTTCTCTGATTTAAAAACTCATAGGTGGGTGCTGGAGAGATGGCTAAGTGGTGAAGAGAATTGGTTGCCCTTCCAGATGGTCCTGAGTTCAATTCCCAGTACCCCACATGGTGAACCACAACCGTCTAGAATGGCATCTGGTGCTCTCTTGTGTCATACAGGCATATATTCAGACAGAGTGCTCATATGTATCAATAAATAAATATTAAAAAAAAAAAACAACTCATAGGTTTCTCTTTAAGACTTAAAGCTTAAAACATATGGTCTGTTTGGTGCAGATCCAAAGAACTTAAAGGGAGCCCGTGTGCTGGCGAACCATCTAAGACAGGCCGATCCACAGCCAAGCCAGGGTCACCTTGGTTCCCAGAGTACAAACCTTCCAGAAGTCCTTACCAGGGGCCGTTCTGAAAACACAGTTCACTCTTAGACAGAACGAGATTATATTGAATTTGGGGGGAAAGTCGAGGCCTGTAATCTGAAAAAAAGATCTCACCCAAAAGGGAACAATGTGTATTCTGGCAACAGAGCAGGCCCTTAATGAGACTGTTTCTCTTGGAAATGGGCATTTGTTTGGGGAAGGTGCAGGAACTATGTGGGAAGGATATGGGGCCTGCATACTAGTTTGATTTTTGCAGGAAAGATATTAAGTCACTTGGTGAACTCTTGGTTGTGCAAGGACTCTCTTGAATGGAAACAAAGGTTTCCATGGTGGCCAATTTAACAATGCATTCAGCCAGTAAAAATACTCAAGAGCCAGGTCTGCAGTGCATAGATCTAGCTGAGATGTCTCCCCAATCTTCCTCACATACTGATTTACATCCTTTTGGGATAATGGTGGTTTTGGGTGAGTTGCTACTGGAAGTTGGTCCTTCTTCTATATGTGCCCAGTGTCTCTGTCTATTTTGGCTTTTACATAATTAGAACCAGGGAGGCACACTCCTCCTTTTATTCGGGGTACTAGGACTGATTGGAATCAAATGGGTTCCCGACAGCTGGAGGCCACAGTGAGGAGACAAAAGGGAAGTCCTGGGGTTGTTGTGTAAATATGTTTCTGTCTTAATCCTGAGTGTGGGACTTCAGTTTCCACATAGTTCATCCACACCTGTTAATGGTCTCGAGGGGCATGGTTTCTTGCCTGCTGATAACAGGCCTGCCTCATGCACTGAAAGGGGTGAGGCCTAGGCCTCTGAGCACATCCTAGGGTACAGAGAAGTTGGCTGTGTGTGCAGTTGATGGGGATTGGTGTACAGACCACCAAAAGACCCCTCTACCCCCAACAGCCCAGAGAAGTAAAGCAGTCTGCTCCTCCTCTTCCCCCAACAGGGAGGCTGAGGCCTAAACACCCCCAAATAAAGCAGAGTTGAAAAAAGATAAAGAAGTGCTACAAGGAAACAGGAAAGAATTGCCAACCTCTGATGATTCAGAAGTCATGATGGGTTAATATCATAACAGCGTTTGGTGAGTAGAAGCAAAATGATTTTAAAAATTAAGTTTTACTATGTTTATTTTTAATTTTAATATATTTATATCAATATAATATATATAAATATTTAAATTATGTATTTTATATATTTATGGATTGGTTTGTTCTCACAGTACCCCGGTAGTGCAGGACATCAGTTATGTTACTAAAAACCTTTAATTGTCCAATGAGAGTGCATATAAAATTTACACAAGTATTACACTTGTGTATCAACATCTTGAAAAGGCAGCAAAATCATGGTGCTCTCCTTTACATGTTCCAAAGAATCACTGGATAACGTAATTCCCAGCACCGTGGTTATGGTTTCTCATTGCTGGTGGGAAGGCTACAGAGAGGAGTAGGTCATTCTAGTGAGCTCATCATCAAAGGGCAGGGACATGATTCAACAGGGAGAGGTAAAGGAAGGAAAGAGAAATAATGGAACCCTTTGACCGCATGTCAGATCAGAATTGAAACCCAAGCCAGGGATGAATCCAAGGATGCTTGTCTCATGGCTTTATTGGTTCTCCAGCCTCCAAAACAAATGTTCTGTAGTGAATCCTATCCAAAAAGAGAGGTTCAATCCCTGCACTCTCCAGCCTGTCCTTAGGTGAATCAACTGGGAAATTGTTGTGGGAGAAATATAAGGGAAATAGTACTCACTAGGACCTCAGCAGGAGGTCAGTAGGAGGCACTGGGAAATAGAGGAAAAAGTGGGTGTGGGTGTGAAGGTTGAATTAAGGCCATGACAAGATAGAAGCTGGGTTTATTTCCTAAATTTTATATAGTAAAATACATACAATTTCAATTTCCCATAGCAGCCGTTTCTGTTTGTTTCGATTTGTTTTGGATGGTTGGATTTTGTTTGTTTGCTTGTTTTGTTTTTTCTAGTCTGTCCTGGACTCTGCAGACCAGGCTGGCCTTGAACTCACAGAGGTCCAGATCTTCCCGAAGAAAGGAAAAAGAGGCTCTGTGTCAACAGTCTTTCACTACGATGGCAGTTTCCCAAACTTGGCTTATGGGAAAGAAAGATGATTTCCATTGTCATATTCTAGTGTTCTCTGTGTTCGTTTGTGTCAGTCGTTCTTCAAATACAAGAATAGGAAAACAAGAGACTTAAACACAACTCAAGAAAGACCCATGAAGGAGCCACAGCATCTAGGCCCATGTGGAGGTCAGGCAGTGGCTTCAAATTTTTCTTGTCACAGAGAATTCAGGTGGCACTAACCACTCTGGTGACTGCAGAGAAATCAAAATTTCTCCAAAACTCCTCTCGTCCAGGAAGGGTTTGGATGAACTCCTCTGCGAAGGTCCCTAGATGTGTCTGAGCTTGGAGACCATCCCTGGAGAGGAGGGGTCTTCCTCCCCTCACTCTTAGTGTCTCTCATCATCTACCTGTGCAGGCCTGACCCGGGCACATTTGCCATTTATAAAACCATGACGGTGTGCATTTGAGGCCTGTAGTCAACTTAAATGTCATAATCACTATGACACTATTTTATCCTATTCTATTCTGATTACTATAATCGTAGAGAAACTTCTTTTTCTCAGGGGCTCCCCACTGGAAAGTGAAGTTGTTGTCATATGCAGCCGATATGGGGGAGGGCCTGGGGTGGAGTGAGTAGGGTGTGTCTGTGCGTGCTCAGAGCAAGATTTCTTTTCCTGATAAGAAACAGAGAATTCAGAAAATCTCACCACAGGTTGGGGAAAGCAGCAAAAGTGGATTGCTTTGTTTTTAATGGCTGAGTATATTCTTTTGTGTAAATGTGCCACGGTTTCTTTATCTATTCTTCAGTTGTGGGACATCTAGGTGGTTTCAAGACTCTGGCTACTACAAATAAAACTTCTATGAATGTAGCTGATTAGGTGTCCTTCTTGTAGAGCCTCTTTTGGGTATATATCCAGTAGTGGTATAGCTAGGTCTTCTCAATTTTCTGAAATAGTGCCAGATTGTTTTCCAAAGTGCTTGTAAAAGTTTACACTCTCACCAGTAAGGAAAGCATGTTCCCCTTTGTCCTCATCCTCATCAGGATGTGCTACATTTTGAGATTTTTGATCTTAGTCATTCAGACTGTTATGACATGGAATCTCAGAGTTATTTTGATTTGCATTTCTCTGATGATGAAGGAAGGTGAGCATTTCTTTAAGTGCTTCTAAGCCATTCAAGATTTTGCTGTTGAAAATTCTTTGTTTAGTTCTGTGAAAATTATTTAATTGGGTCATTTTTATTGGAGTTTGATTTCTTGAGTTTATTGTATAGTTTGGATATTAGCACTTTGTTGAAAATAGGATTAATGTGTTCTTTTCCTAATGTGTAGACTGACATTTAGTTCCATTGATAGTGTTTACTCCTTATAGATCTGTTAGTGTTCTGTTCACGAAGTTGTCTCTTGTGCCAATGAGTTCAAGGCTCTTTCCAGCTTTCTCTTCTAACAGATTTAGTGTGTCTGAAGTTATACTGAGGTCTCTGACCCACTTGGATTTGAGATTTTTTTTCAGGGAGAAAAATACGTATCTGTTTGTATTTTTCTACATGCAGAGATACAATTAGACCAGCATGGTTTGTTGAAGATGCTGCCTTTTTTCATTGTACGGTTCTGGCTTCCTTGTCAAAAATCAATTGACCAAAGGTATGTGGGTTTATTTCTGGGTCTTTGATTCAATTCCATTGATCAACCAACCAGTCTATCTCTATTCCAGTACCATGTAGTTTTTATTACTATTGCTGTGTGTTGTAGCTTAAAATTAGGGATGGACATAACTCCAGAAGTTCTATTGTTGTATAGGATTGTTTAAGCTGTTCTGTTTTTATTATTATTATTATTATTCATCAATATGAAGTTTAGACTTGTTCGTTCAAGGTCTGAAAAGAACTGTGTTGGTATTTTGATGTGATTGCCTTGAATCTGTAGATTGCCTATGGTTAAATGGTCATTTTCACTATGTTGATCCTATGGATCCAGGAAATTGGGAGATCTTTCCATTTTCTGACATCTTCTTCATTTTCTTTCTTCAGACCATTGAAGTTCTTTTCATGCAGGTCTTTAATTTCTTTGGTTTGAGTCACACCAAGATACATTATAACATTTGTGGATATTATGAACAGTGTAGTTTCCTTAATTTCTTTCTCAGCACATATATCCTTTATGTACAGGAGGGCTACGTATTTTTTTAAAAATTAATCCTGTATCCAACTACTTGCTGAAGCTGTTTATCAGCTGTAGGATTTCTCTGGTGGAATGTTTGGGGTTGCTTACATACACTACCACCTCATCTGCAAATAGCAATATTTTTACTTCTTCCTTGCTGATTTGTATGCCCTTGATCTCCCTTAGTTGTCTTATTG
>NW_026586285.1:0-7138 GCF_907164565.1 Psammomys obesus
GGGGGGGGGGTGTCAAACAGCCTGCCCTTGAGATCCTGTTAGAAATAGTCCTTCACTAAGGTTTTAAGTTTAAATTATTTCAGCATTAAAAGACATACATATCCACATCAACTGCATGATCAGGAAGATGTAACTAAAATAAAAAATAATCCTTAGTTGGATAATCCAGACTCAGAAAGACATTTGTGTTGTGTACTCACGTATAATTGGGTGAGAGTTGAAAGGTAAAGGCTAACCATGCTACAATCCACAGACTCAGAGAAGCTAAGTAACACATAGAGCTCAAGGGGGGTAGAGCACATGAATCTCCTTAGGAAGGGGAAATAGAATAGACACCATGGGGGGTGTGGAGGTCAGTGGTAACAGGAACAGAAGAGATTAGATGAGGAAAAGGATGGAGAAATCGAGTACTTGGAGAGACCCCTGGAACTGAGGAGCATCTTGGGGAAAAGCTAGAAACCTTATGTGATAAAAACTCCCAGAAATCTGAGGGCAGAGTCTTCATAGACTCTTACCAATAGGGGATATGGAACCTGAACCAGCCATCTCCTATAATCAGGAAAGACTTCCAGTGGAAGCATTGGGACACCAACTTCACCTCAAAACCTTCAACCTAAAATTTGTCCTGCCTACAAATAGTCCTGGAGTAAAGGTGGCACAGAAATTATTGGAGTAGTCATACAACAACTGGTCTAGTTTAAGACCCATGTCACCAGAGGGAGCCGTGCCTGACACTGTCTGGAGAGCCAGGACACAGAGGCTGGATATCCCAGAACCTGAGGATAGAACCAAACATGACTGGCAAAAAAAATCAATGAAATAATTTTTAATGATATTTTGCTGAGCTCAGATTGATGCCTAACCCAATTGTCATCAGAAGGGCATCATCTAGCAAATGATGGAAACAACTGCTCATAACCAAACATTAGGTGGATCTTGGAGAATCATTCAAAATAAGGGGTAGGAAGGATGGTAGAAACATAGCTCATGGACAGTACAGGACAACCCACTGAATCACTTAACCTGGGCTCATAGGGGCTCATGGAGATTGAACCAAAGACTAGGGAGCCTGCATGGGACATACCTGGGCTCTCTGCACATATGTTATTATTTGTGTAGCTTGATTTTCTTCTGGGGCTCCTAACGGTGGGAACAAGGGCTGTCTCTGCATCTTTTGTCTGCTTTTGGGTCCCTCTTCTTCATACTGGATTGCCTTGTCCAGCTTTATTATAGGGAGAGATGGCTAGTCCTATTGCAACTTGATATGCCATGTTTGGTTGATAACCATAGAAATACTCCCCTTTAGTGAAGAGAAACAGAGGAGGAGGAGTGGATGGGGGTGGCTAAGGAAAGTTGGGAGAGGAGGGTCTTGACAGAGAGAAAGGATGGGAAACTGCAGTCAGTAGTTAAAATAATAACAATAAAAGAAACTCTAAATACAATTAACA
Source organism: Psammomys obesus (assembly GCF_907164565.1). Lineage (NCBI taxonomy): Eukaryota > Metazoa > Chordata > Mammalia > Rodentia > Muridae > Psammomys > Psammomys obesus. The sequence continues at coordinate 1,449 of NW_026586285.1, forward strand.
TGCCATTGCAAAGCCACATATAAGAATATTTGGCTTTGTAAAGTCCATATTATCTCACCAGCATCACTGTTTCAGATAACTCCAATAAATGAAATTATTTCATATGTAAATGAAACACTAGTTTTACTATGTGAATATTTTTACAAGTAATTTAGAATTTATATAGTAATATGCTCGTATTCTACAATCACAGAGAATGCAAAGCAGAAAATAGTTAACTAGAAAGGATCCTAGAAATCATGAAACTTAATATCAACTACCATAGTTAATTCAATAATAGAGAGTGCTCTGAACTCTACAAGAAATGATTAAAATATAAGGATCTTTCTAGGGGCAGGGGGAGAAAGACAAGGAGGAGAGAGAGAGTAGAGGCTGAAACTATAGATTATGGTAATAGCAGTTGTCATATCTACTAAATTCTAGAATATTCTGGTTTTTGAGTCTCTTAATATAATTATTATATTTTATACAATTTATGAGGATTATTGGTAACTTCTCTTTTTTTAACTTCAGAAGCAAAGAGGAAAATGTATGTCAAGATACAAGGAACTGGATACAATAATAACATTACACAGTCAATTATACCAATATGTTTGGACAAAAAATACATGTTGTGAATTATTGATAAATAGCAAGAGTGAGACTTAGAGACACGAAAGAAAAAGAAGATAATGGCCAGGATGAAAAAAATTAATAATGTGTTGAATATTTCTCTTAAATTATAAAAACAATCTTCTAAAATAATCTTGATGTTGAGTTATGCAGTCCCATAAGATGTAAATAAAAGAATGGGGAAACACACATATGCACACATACACACATACACACACACACATATCAACACACATATGAACACACATGTGTGCACACACACACATAGACTGGACTGTAGCATTTGGTGGACAATTTTACTATAATTTAGCATAAAATAAATAACAATTTCACTAAATAAACATTAAATAAAATTCATTTTTTACATGACATAATTTTAGGCAAACAATCACTATATATGAGAAAAGTAAAGAATTTAACAACATCTTTTATTTATTAGTTTCTTCAGGGCTTCTTTCACATCCTTATTCCTCAAGCTGTAAATCAAAGGGTTTAGCATGGGGATCACAAGGACATAAAACAGTGAGCTTATTTTGTCTTGATCTAGAGAGTAAAAAGAACTTGGCCGGAAATACATGAAAAGCACGGTTCCTTGGAAAATAGCAACGGCAGTCAGGTGGGAGGCACAGGTAGAGAAAGCTTTGAACCTCCCCTGGGCAGAATGGATCTTAACGACTGATGAGATGATGTAACAATAGGAGACAAAAACTCCTGAGATGGTGCTCAACTCAATAAACCCAAAAATAGTAAATATTGCTAATTTATTGACCTGTGTATCTGAGCATGGCAATAGTAAAATGGGAGGGATATCACAAAGGAAATGATCAATTTCAGTAGACCCACAGAAACATAGGTGGAATGTCAAAGTTTGTGTATCAAAGAATCTGCCGCACCTACAAGGTCAGCCCAGCCATTAGCAAGGAGCAGAGCCTGGACATGTTTGCTATGTACAGTAAGGGGTGCTAATGGCCTGATACCGGTCAAAGGCCATCACTGCCAGCAGTGTGCAATCAGAATCTACAAATGTACAGGAAATGAAAAATTGCAGAGCACAGGTCTAAAAGGGAATTGACTTGTCATTGCCAAATATGTCCATCAGCATCTTGGATCCAATTGCTGTGGAATAGCAGAGGTCACAAAATGAGAGGTTACTGAGGAAAAAGTACAAAGGGGTTTGAAGTTGGGGATCCAATTTAATTAAAACAATCATTCCGAGGTTTCCAACAAGGTTGATGAGATAGACCAGAAGGAGCACTGTGAAAAGAGCTGCTTTTACGTCAGAGTTGCTGGTGATGCCCATTAATGTGAACTCAGTAATGGAAGAGCAATTTTCCCTCTCCATTTTTCTTTGCATTTATAAATTGTTTAGAAAATATTCAAGAAGATAACGAATGTTAATTTTGCTTTCTGAACTTCAACAATGCACCTGTAAGAAAGAACATGATTGGCTACATTTGTTATTATTATTACAGAAGAGAGTCATAGGTCAGTTTAAAGATGGATTGCTTTATAGTTGAAAGATTTAGTAGCTAACATCTTTTTGGGAGCTGTGACTCCAGCAGCCTGCTTTGATATTTAAATCTCGGCGGAGAGATGGCTTTTAGCAGGCCTTTACTAATGGCAGAGAAGAACTTGCAAGTCCATCTCCTTTTGTTTGTGACAACAGGTGGGATAGCTTGTGAGGGTCACACCTCTTCCTCAGGCTCCTTGTGCAAATTAACCTATTGTTCTGAGATGTTTTACTGGCTAAAAGTAACTCCTCAAAAATACAGTGGTCAGAAGGCTGGAGGCAGAGGAGGAGGCAGAGACTTGAGACTTGCTGCTGGCATTGCTTGCTGCGGCAGCCTGCCTTTTGCTGTGGCTGTGGAGTCTGGACCTTTAAAAAGTTTCCTGTGTGCTGTGTGTTTATTTTATTAATATTAATCCTCACTCCCGACTCAAGAACAGTTCGACTCTGCTGGCTGGCTCTGGCAACATCTCAGCAAGGCTGGTTAAAAAATTTGATCTTATTTCCTTATTTCCAGTGTGTTGCTTTCTACAAAATCCCTAATTTCTGCTAGTCAAGTTCTCTTGTCATGGGGTATATTTGGCTGAAAGAAATATTTGAAATTCAAAATGACATCAAAGAACTCTGGCACTGTAGGTAGTAAACAGAGCTTCTTCCTGCTTTGGAGTATTCAGATGACATGGAAAGAATCTCATTATCTCCCAATAAGTGATGGCTTTGAAAAGAACATTAAATCAGCTATAAAAGTACAGACTAGATTACTGAACAATACTAATAAGCCTCTGCATTACTACATCTGATGAGGGTTTCATTTGAGAACTTCATAGCTAGTACAGTGTCCTTATTACCTGTTTTTTGCAGTCAAGGGTCTCTGACCAAAGACATATGCCATACATATACAACAAAATATTATGCTTGATTTAAAAATGATGCTGAGGGAGTCTTGTGGAAAAGTGGGAGAAAAGAGAAAAGGACCTGGAGGTGACAGGAGCTCCACAAGAAGGCCAACTAAGCAGGGCCCAGACGTGCTTACTGAGCCTGAAGCATCAACCAAGGACCATGCATGCCCTGGACCTAGGCCCCAGCTTAGGCTTCGTGTGGGTACTGTAGTAAGGGAAATGATGATTGCATTGGACATGGACTCACTTGCCAGCTTCTTTGCCACTTCCTCCAAGAGATACTGACTTGCCAGGCCATAGAGGAAGACAACATGCTCAGTCCTGATGCAACTTGATGAGCAGGGGGGGAATGACGAAGAGGAAAGGGGAACAGGGAGGAAGGGAGGGTGGGGCTCGAAGGGGAAGAGGTTTGGGGCAACACCCAGGATGTGAAGTGAATAAAAGTTAAATAAATTTAAGAAATAAAATAAAATCGACAAAGGCCCAGGGTTTTACTACTACATCCCAAACAACTCTTCATCCCACACACCCCAACAACTGAAGGAGCTCACCAACCCCTGCTTTCTCTGATAGCAGTACATATGAAACAGAAAGGGAAAGAAGGCCTAGCTCAGTGCCCTCTCCTTCTCCATTCGTGGGGTCTCAGTGGCTTCTAGCCATGTAACTATGTGGCCCAGGGCACTGTTCTTTTCAGAAACAGTAAGGCAGTTCTCCACCACAACGCACCAGGATCTAGAGCTCTCTGACCCGGATAAAGAGAGCATCCTGACCCATCAATCCATACCAACAGACAGAAAACTCTTGTGACTGACTGTATGTCTCAGCACAGGTCAGATCCAGATTGAAAAAAACCTGAAAATGTTCCATGTAGAATGAAAATATCAGTTAAGAACTTTCAAAAGCTCTGGAAATTGGATGACGAATAAAAATATTTCTGTCATATCTAAAATCTCTCTACCTGCCTATCTTCTTTTTGCCTGATTCTCTCCCTGTCTCTTTGTCTCTTTGTCTGTCTGTCTCAGTTTTTGTCTCTTTTTATGTCACCGAATCATTTCCTCTGTGTGTGTGTGTGTACACTTTTTTTTTTATTATGCAGTTTGATGTATATTTTTGCCCTTGATGACATGTGAAAATTGGAATGTGGATGAACAGCACTTTGGGAATTTTCAATACTTAACAAATAAAGGCAAAATATACACATGAAGTTCACTTTGAATATATTATTCACCATCTGCAATCAGTTTTGAAATAAGAAGTCTAATCATTTATGGTTGTGACCCTAGCCTTTAACAGCTGAGCCATCTAGGGGGAGTAGGGGAAGAAGGGTGGGATTGGGAAGAGATGAGGAAGGGAGCCACAGCCAGGATAGAAACTAAATAAATTGTAATAAATGATAATCAAAACAGGAAAAATAATGTTTACTTTTGAAATAGTATTTATTCAATTATAATAGGTATCATTGTATCTTTGACTGTTTATGCTTGACACAGATATTTCTAAAAATAAGAAGTTTACAAATGCATATTATATTATTAAATGTTTAATGATAAAACGAAGTCTATTAAATTCGTGTTTACATAATTAAAAAAATACTTCTTTATGTAGCCAGATTAAAATAGAATTTTATTCTTACTACTATTAAGTATAGACACATTCTTAGCATTCTCTTCAAATAAGTATTTTCAGCAATTAAATATGAAAGCACATGAACTAAATGATCTAAGAAATAAAGCAAAAAAAATAACCAAATTACATTTTTTCTGTAAAGGTAAGTTTTAGGATTTTTATCTCGTGTATTTAGACTTGGAAACTTAGCACCTACCTTAGATGAGCAGGTCTCTGCCGGAAGAACAGGAGACTGGTAGCATTTTATCTTACTGGGTAGCATTTGGGACCACAGACTCATTTCCCTCAGGCTTTGGTGGGATTAATTACAATTCTGAGTATGAATTCTTTGTGCTAAACCAGCATTAATTCCTTATTATGGTAACCAAATTAATACATATCAGAAAAAACTACGAGTTATTTCATATAATCTAAGGTTTACATCTCCTTTCAAAGCAGAAATTTAATAAAACTCAAAAGCCACTCCTCTCTAACAACCCCATCTCTTTCTGTAGAATTGCATGCTTCATCTTTTCACCTTTACATTATCTCAGGAATATGCCAACTCTGGCAGAATTATTTTATTTCTGCATAAGGAATGATATAGTATTGTACTCACCTTTTGATAATAAAAACTTGTTTGATTTTCAATGTGTTCATTGGCTGTATAGCCACCAACATAATCTAATTCTAGGAATTTCTTAAAACTACATCAATAAATTTATACTCATTAGCAATCAACCTTTCTTCACAGTTTTCTACAATCTTTGGAATACACATTTCTTATGACAAGTATCTGCCAATCTAGGATAGATCATGAAAGTATAACTATGTAAAATGTAGCCTCTTGCAACAGGGTTCATTTATACAAATATTTTCAAGTAAACTGTACTTACAGTTTTTCTGACTACTTAATATTTTATCCTGAATTTCAATGCCTATGTTAAGGGGGCTTTCTTCACTTGACATTGCCATGGTCATTTGTGTGTGTGTGTGTGCATGTGCACGCGCGCGCGTGCATGTGTGTGTGTGTGTGTGTGTGTGTGTGTGTGTGTGTGTGTGTGTGT
>NW_026586285.1:7148-12287 GCF_907164565.1 Psammomys obesus
TGTGTGTGTGTGTGTGTGTGTGTGTGTGTGTGTGTGTGTGTGTGTGTATGAGTGCTTTTACATTGATCTTTAACTTCTATTTGAGACCAGAGCAAAATGTTAGTTGTCTTCCTAGGACTCTCTACTTTATTCCTTTGATGAAGTGTCTCTAATTTAATCCAAAGGTCACAATGTGTGGATACCCTGGCTGGATAGTGAGCTGTCAAGTACCTGTCAGAATGCTGGAGCTACAGGCACTTGAAAAAGAAATTAACTTTCTTTAGATTCTTATTCTTTTCCCTTTTCTTCCCCTCATGTCCCTCCATTAGTCCACTGATAGGGGAGGTCCTCCTCTCCTACTATCTGATCCAAGCATACCAAGTCTCAGCAGGACTGTCTGGATCCTTTTTCTCTGTGGCCTAGTCAGGCCACCTCACCAGGGGAAGGTGGTCGAGGAGCTAGCCACTGAGTGCATGTCAGAGACAGCCCCTACTCCCCTTACTAGGCTTTCACAGAAATTTAAGAATAGTGCTACCTCAAGATCCAGCTATACCACTCCTGGGCATACACCCAAAAGACGTTCAATCATTCAACAAGGACATTTGCACAACTATGTTCATAGCAGCTTTATTCTTAATAGTCAGAACCTGGAAACAAATCTGGAAACATAGATGTCCATCAATGAAGGAATGGTTACAGAAATTGTGATACATTTACACAATGGAATACTACTCAGCTATTAAAAACAAGGAAATCGTGAAATTTGCAGGTGAGTGGAGGGACCTAGAAAAGATCATCTTGAGTGAGGTAACTCAGAAACAGAAAGACACACATTTCATAAGTGATTATTAGACATATAATATAGGATAAACATACTAAAATCTGTACTCCTAAAGAAGCTAAACAACAAGGAAGACCCTAGGAAAGATGCTCAGTCATCATTCAGAAGGGAAAATATGATAGATATAGGAAACTGGAGCCATTCTTATTCAAAGCCATTCTTATTCATGTTGAACATCATCTCATGTTTATTTGTTTTTTTTTTATTGTGTGCACCTTCTAGTTGAATATTTGAAAAATAATTGCTGAAATGTATTAATTATTTTAGGTTAATTGAAGTTGAAAATAATGGGAAAAATCCAAAATAGACTTGATTTAGAAAATATTTCTCTAGTGAAATTCTATGCAAAGTTCATTCAGGTCAGTGGATATGGGTTGTGATTTGAATACAAATGTCCCCTATAAGTCCTTAGGGAGTGGCATTTTCAGGAGGTGTGTTTTGTTACAAGAAGTATATCTTTTAGGTCAAAGATCCTCAATCCAGGCCCATTATGGCAGGTTTTTCCTATTGGCTGCAGATCTAGATGCAGAACTTGCAGTTCCTTTTCCAACACTATGTCTGCATATGCGCCACTGAATGAAAAAAAATAAAAGAAAAGAAAAAGAAAGGAAATGCTATTGCTGTTCCTGGGTATGGTTATAGATATGTGGGATAGCATAGCAGAGGCAGACAGGTTTGGGACAGTCCAAAGTTACCTTGATCCTGAAGCACCTGGAGAGATGGGGAGGGGAGGGAAGGTGGAGAGAAGAGAAACCAAGTGCAGCAGCCAGGAGCAAAGGTTAAAGGGTAGCTATCCAAATATCTGGATATGTACTGAAGAGATGCCCAGCCCCTGAGCTGGAGAGTTCAGGGTAGCAGGCAGGGTCTGCCCGCCATACCCTGTAACAGGTAGAGACAGAGGGTGCTGGAGACCCTGGACACCAGGTCCACTTTGACATGCAAAATAGGCACCTCAGCAATTTCTCCCAGGTCTGAAACTTAACAGCTTCCATGTACTAGGCCATGACAATAATGGAATAAATATCTGGGACTATAAGCTAACCCCGCTTAAGGTTTTCTTATAAACTTGGTCTTTATTTTTTTTCCAGTTTTTAAGAGAATACATTTTTATGCATGCCCATGCAAATCTGATTAACATTACCTCATTTACACACACAAACTCCACCTGCAAAGTTTCCACCATGCACAAAAATGGTCCAAAAACTATGCTTTTGGGTAATGAGCACAAACCAATGGTTAATCATGTATTATTCCCAAACCTCTCTTCTAATACCTCAGTTCTCCCCCCCCTCCATTTGAATCATCCTAATTACTTTCAGTAATTTTTTCCTTTTTTATTGTTTATTATTATTAGTTACATTTTATTAACTCTGTATCACAGCTGCATCCTGCTCCCTTATTCCCTCCCAATCCCACCCTCCTTCCCTCAGTTTCTCCCTGCCCCTTTCCAAGTCCACGGATTGGGGAGGACCTCCTCCCCTTTCATCTGGCCCTGTTTTATCAGGTATCTTCAGGGCTGGCTGCAAAGTCCTCCTCTGTAGCCTAGCAGGATTGCTCCTCCCTTGAGGGGTGGGGAGGTCAAAGAGCCTGCCATTGAGTTCCTGTCAGAGATACTCCCTGTTCCCCTTACTATGGGAAACCAATTGGTTATTGAGCTACCATGAGCTTCATCTGAGTAAAGGTTCTAGGTTATATCCATACATAGTCCTTGGTTGGAGAAACAGTTTCAGAAAAAAAAACCCTGTGCCCAGATATATTTGGTCCTTGTGGGACAACTATCGTTTCCCTGTCATACTAACTCCCCTTCTGCCAAAGGTTTGGTTATGAGTCTTAGTAACTGTTTTGAAATGCTCCTTGGTAGGGTCTTTCAGATGCCTTCAGCAGTAGACTCCTGTCATATGTCCAATGCACATCTCATTTGTCTTTCTAAGTGAGGATTGATCATCTTACCTCATGTCTGTTTTCTTGTTTATCTCCTTTAGGTGTATAGACTTCATTATGTTTATCATATCTTATAGGTCTATATAAGCGAGTATATACCATGTTTGTCTTTCTCCTTCTGGGATACTTCACTCAGAATGATCTTTTCTAGACCCCACCATTTGCCTGCAAATTTCATGATTTCCTCATTTTTGATTATTGAGTAGTGTTCCATTGTGTAAAAAAATACTGCAATTTCTGTATCCATTCCTCCGTTGATGGACATCTGGGTTGTTTCCAGGTTCTGGCTATTACGAATAAAGCTGCTACAAACATGGTTGAACAAATGTCCTTGTTGTGTACTTGAGGCTCTTTGGGGTATATGCCTAGGAGTGGTATGGCTGGATCTTGAGTAAGCATTATTCCTAATTGTCTGAGTAAGCGCCAGATTGACTTCCAAAGTGGTTGTACCAGTTTACATTCCCACCAGCAGTGGAGGAGGGTTCCCCTTTCTCCACAACCTCTCCAGCATGTGTTGTCACTTGAGTTTTTCATCCTGGCCATTCTGAGGGTGTAAGGTGATATCTCAGGGTTGTTTTGATTTGCATTTCCCTAACGGCTAATGAGGCTGAGCATTTCTTTAAGTGTTTCTCTGCCATTCGATATTCTTCTATATAGAATTCTCTGTTTAGCTCTGTTCCCCATTTTTTAATTGGATTACTTAGTTTGCTGCTTTTCAGCTTCTTTAGTTCTTTATATATACTGGATATTAGCCCTCTGTCAGATAATAGAAACAGAAAGGAGGATCAATGGAACAGAATAGAAGACCCAGAAATAAACCCAAACACCTATGAATACTTGATTTTTGACAAAGCAGCCAAATCCATTCAATGGAAAAAAGACAGTATCTTCAACAAATGGTGCTGGTCCAACTGGTCCAACTGGATGTCTACATGCAGAAAAATGAAAATAGATGCATATTTATCACCCTGCACAAAACTATAAAGTCCAAGTGGATCAAAGACCTCAACATAAAACTGGATACTCTAAATCGGTTAGGAAAAAAAGTGGGGAACAGCCTAGAACTCATTGGCACAGGAGACAACTTCCTGAATAGAACACCAACAGCACAGGCTCTAAGAGCAACAATCAATAAATGGGACCTCATGAAGCTGAAAAGCATCTGTAAAGCAAAGGACACTGTCATCAAGACAAAATGACTTCCTACAGATTGGGAAAGAATCTTCACCAAACTTGGACTTTATAAGAGTTGTTGTGGCCATGGTGTCTCTTCACATAAGAAACCATAATTAAGACAATATGAAAAAAACTTGGGATTTTGCCAAGTTGTGGAGCCCCTACAGACAAAGCCAGCCCGAGAGACAGTCCTGGATGCTCCAGGTAACCTGGAAAACTCTGGCACCTGGACGCAAATGACCTCTTGCTAAAGCAACACACCTGTGGCCAAACTTGAGGCGCTGAGCTGGATCACCAGGACTCACACTGTGGTCTGGAAAGCTTCTTGTTAAGCTGCTTTGTTATGTTTTCACCTGGGGAAGTAGTTTTTGAAAAAAAGTTAGGTTCCACACCTTTTTCTTTTTGTATTGATGTGACTTTCTTGCTTTGCCTGTAAATAATGAACCCTGGAATAAATGCGCGCGGCTTCAGTCAGACTGACAGCCCTCTCAAGCCGATCCCATGTGAAGTGTGATTTGGCCTCCCTGCTCAGGTACTGTTCGACCCTGCAGGCGGGCTCTGGTGCCAAGTATCACAGTGTAGTAGAAGGATATGCAGAGGCAGCGGTGACTTTACAAGCCAGGAACAGAAGAGAGACCCATTAGCCTCTTCAAATGGCCCACAGAGATCCCAGTACAAACACTCTGGAGGCAAAACCTCTAAGTTTTACACTTAAACTAAAGCCATCTAAACCTTTGTTTTTTGTTTTTGTTTTTCTGGGTTGGTGGCTCATTTTTTATGCAAATTTATTGTTTGATTCTTTTTTATTCCCTATTGTTTAGGATTTAATAACTTTATGATATAGTTTAGATTTTTCTTTTTTACTGTTTATTTATTTATTATTATTTTTTTACACTTTATTCACTTTGTATCCCCCATAAGCCCCTCCCTCCTCCCCTCCCAATCCCACCCTCCCTACCCCTTCTTCATGCATGCCCCTCCCCAAGTCCACTGATAGAGGAGGTCCTCCTCTCCTTCCTTCTGATCATAGTCTATCATTTCTCATCAGAAGTGGCTGCATTGTCATCTTCTGTGGCCTGGTAAGTCTGCTCTCCCCTCAGGGGGAGGTGATCGAAGAGCAGGCCTATCAGATTGTGTCAGAGGCAGACACAATTACTCTTCCCATTACTATGTAACCCACTTAGACACTAAATTGCCATGGA
>NW_026586286.1:0-83 GCF_907164565.1 Psammomys obesus
GAAATAGAAGGAACACTACCAAACTCATTCTATGAAGCCATAGTCACTTTGATACCTAAACCACACAAAGATCCAACAAAAAA
>NW_026586286.1:183-1057 GCF_907164565.1 Psammomys obesus
CACCAATTCTCCTCAAACTATTCCATAAAATAGAAACAGAAGGAACACTACCAAACTCATTCTATGAAGCCACAGTCACTTTGATACCTAAACCACACAAAGATCCAACCAAAAAAGAGAACTTCAGACCTATCTCTCTTATGAACATTGATGCAAAAATACTCAATAAAATACTTGCAAACCGAATCCAAGAACACATCAAAGATATCATCCACCATGACCAAGTAGGCTTCATCCCAGGAATGCAAGGGTGGTTCAACATACGGAAATCCATCAATGTAATCCACCACATAAACAAAATGAAGGAGAAAAACCACATGATCATCTCCTTAGATGCTGAAAAAGCATTTGACAAAGTCCAGCACCCATTTATGTTTAAAGTCTTGGAGAGATCAGGGATACAAGGCACATACCTAAAGATAGTAAAGGCAATATACAGCAAGCCTATAGCCAACATCAAACTCAATGGAGAGAAACTTAAATCAATCCCACTGAAATCAGGGACAAGACAAGGCTGCCCACTCTCTCCATATCTCTTTAACATTGTACTTGAAGTCCTAGCCAGAGCAATAAGACAACTAAAGGAGATCAAGGGGATACAAATCGGAAAGGAAGAGGTCAAAGTGTCACTATTTGCAGATGATATGATAGTATACATGAGCGACCCCAAAGATTCAACCAGAGAACTTCTTCAGCTGATAAACACCTTCAGCAAAGTGGCAGGATACAAAATCAACTCAAAAAAATCAGAGGCCCTCTTGTATACCAAAGACAAAAAGGCTGAGAAAGAAATTAGGGAAACAACACCCTTCACAATAGCCACTAACAACATAAAGTACCTTGGTGTGACTCTAACCAAGCAAGTGAAAGACCT
>NW_026586287.1:0-95 GCF_907164565.1 Psammomys obesus
GAACTGTGGGCACCAGGGCATCAGGGCACCAGACTGCGTGTCTCTGGAAGGAGGAAACCCCCAGCGGAGGGGGTCAGCAGCTCTAACGCTTAGGA
>NW_026586287.1:195-1507 GCF_907164565.1 Psammomys obesus
GCACCAAAACACTTCCTGGACTCACACAGACTCTAGTGCAGGCAGGAGCGCTGTGCTCTGCCGCCATTATTGAGTTCCCCTAGGGCACTGGGACACACAGCTGCATCCTCAGACCTACAAAAGTCAGAGAGCCATTACAGCAGCTCTCAGATACTGTGCCAAGGATCAACCAGTTATCCCTAGCTAGACTGTCAAAACTGTGGGAATCCCTGGTCCACCGAGAGGGATGCACCCACAGCGTCTGGACCAGAGCAGTGCCTACAGCCGCCATCCCAGACAGGGACACACAGCTTCTGGTCCAGAGTGAGGCACCCAGCCTCCAGACCAGAGCAGTGCCCCTGGGTGCCAACTCAACCTTGGTGCACATTCTCCAGGTCCAAAGCAGAGCAATCAGCCTCTGGCCCAGAGACTTGCTGAGTGCACCTCCCACTTTCCCGGACAGAACTGTGCGCCCCAGGATAACAGACTGAGTTTCCCTGTTGGGAGAAAACCCCACAGCTAGGGAATCAGCAGGTTCTTCAAGAGGACTGTACATGGAAATTTAGTGAGCAGCAGCACACTAAATTTATAACAAGAAACCCAGCAGTGGGGCAGCTGTCTTGAGAAATTCTATGGGTAAGAAGAGATCCCCCCCGCCTAACATAGACCACAGCTACTACTCAGGGCTATAAACCTGAGGTGAGCAGTGGCAACTCCTGAGAAACACTGGCCATACAGTGACCATAACCAAAAAGCAGAGAAGGACTCCTTCAGGAAAAATCATCTTCCGGCAAAGGGGATACTCCCTACCTCAGGACTCCAGGAAGCACAGAAACTAACAGCCAACACCTAAATCAGCCCAGTGGGTAGAGGTCAGCGTAAAAGCTCAACCAACAAAAGACAGAGCAATATGGCATCTCCAGAACCCAGCCATCCAGGGGCGAACAGCCCTGAACAATGCAGCATAATAGAAAATGAAGATGACCTTACATCTATGTTGATGAAGAGGATAATAGAGGAAACAAATAAAATACGTAAAGAATTAGAGGAAGATAAAACCAAACAGATCATGGCTATCCGTAAAGAAATGGAGGAAGATAAAGACAAGCAGATTAGGGCCATCCGTGAAGAAATACGGGAAGATGCAGCCAAACAGCTTGTGGCCTTCAGAGAAGAAATAAGTAAATCACTGAAAGAAATAAAAGAGACAGAGTTGAAGGAACTAAAAGAAAAAGAGCAAAATACAAGCAGACAGGTGAAGGAAGTAAACAAAACAACTCAAGACCTGAAGATAGAACTAGAAAAATTAAAGAAAACACAAATGGAGGAAATA
>NW_026586288.1:0-375 GCF_907164565.1 Psammomys obesus
GGAACAGCCTAGAACTCATTGGCACAGGAGACAACTTCCTGAACAGAACACCAACAGCACAGGCTCTAAGAGTAACAATCCATAAATGGGACCTCATGAAACTGAAAAGCTTCTGTAAAGCAAAGGACACCGTCATCCAAATGAAACGACTGCCTACAGATTGGGAAAGAATCTTCACCAACATTTTATTTGACAGGGGGCTAATATCCACTATATGCAAAGAACTAAAGAAGCTGAAAAGCAACAAACCAAGGAATGAATTAAAAAATGGGGAACAGAGTTAAACAGAGAATTCTCAATAGAAAAATATCAAATGGCAGAGAAACACTTAAAAAAATTCTCAACCTCATTAGCCATTAGGGAAATGCAACTCAA
>NW_026586288.1:475-2004 GCF_907164565.1 Psammomys obesus
AAAAAAAATTCTCAACCTCATTAGCCATTAGGGAAATGCAACTCAAAATGACCCTGAGATTTCTCCTTACACGCATCAGAAAAGCCAAGATAAAAAACGCAAGTGACAACACATGCTGGAGAGGTTGTGGAGAAAGAGTAACCCTCCTCCACTGCTTGTGGGAATGTAAACTGGTACAACCACTTTGGAAGTCTATCTGTCACTTTCGTAGACAATTAGGAATAGTGCTTCCTCAAGACCCAGCTATACCACTGCTAGGTATATACGCAAAATTTGCTCAAGTACACAACAAGGACATTTGCTCAACCATGTTTGTAGCATCTTTATTTGTAATAGCCAGAACCTGGAAACAACCCAGATGTCCATCAATGGAGGAATGGATACAGAAATTGTTGTATTTTTACACAATAGAATACTACTCAACAATCAAAAAGGAGGAAATCATTAAATTTTCAGGCAAATGGTAGGATCTAGAAAAGATCATTCTGAGTGAAATATCCCAGAAGGAGAAATACAAACATGGTATATACTCGCTTATATAGACCTATAAGATATGAAAAACATAAAAAAGATAATCAAGAAAGTGGACACAGGGTAAGATGATCAATCCTCATTTAGAAAGGCAAATGGGATGTGCATTGAACATATGACAGGAGTCTACCGCAGAAGGCATCTGAAAGACTCTACCTAGCAGTGTTTCAAAGCAAATACTAAGACTCATAACCAACCTTCGGTAGAGTACAGGGAATCATATGAAAGAAGGGGAGTTAGTATGATGTGAAAAGGGTAGGAGCTCCACAAGGACCAAATATATCTGTGTACAGGGTCTTTTCTGAGACTGACACTCAACCAAGGACCATGTATGGATATAACCTAGAACCTCTGCTTGGATGTAGCCCATGATGGCTCAATAACCAATAACTCAATAACCAATTGGTTTCCCAATTGGAAAAGGACTATTACTTACAGGAAATCAATGGCTGGCTATTTAACCTCCCCACCCCCCAAGGGAGGAGCAGTCCTGTGAGGATACAGAGGGGAACTTTGTAGCCAGGCCTGAAAAGACCTGATAAAATAGGGTCAGATGGACCTATCAGTGGACTTGGAAAGGGGCAGGGAGGAGATGAAGAAGGTAGGGTGTGGTTGGGAGGGAATGAGGGGGCGGGATACACTGGGATGCAGAGTTAATAAAATGTAACTAATAAGAAAAAATAAAAATTAAAAAAAAGGAAACAGGAAAAAAAGAAGATTCTCAAAGACTGTCTCCTGCTTTTTCATTTCTGTTGGGGAGGTCTTACTAAGCTTCTTTGGTCTCCTGGTACCTGCTGGGGTGATACAGGCACTATCCTTCTAGAGAAAGGGCTTCTTGAACATCTCTGTGGTATACACTGGAAGGAAAGTGATGGGTAAATTAGCTGGAGCCCACAAGGAACCTGTGCTGGGTGGCTGTGCATAGTCAAAGTCATGGTCACAAGCCTGAATATAATTGCAGAAAGGGAGGAGACGAAGCATGAGGTAGGAATAGACCA
>NW_026586289.1:0-88 GCF_907164565.1 Psammomys obesus
ATGAGGAACACTCAATGCAGTTGGTTCAATTATAAGGAAAAGTGGGATGTTCTGATTGGGCTTTCACTCATTTACAGGCTGTTACAAT
>NW_026586289.1:188-1695 GCF_907164565.1 Psammomys obesus
CATTGAGTGTTCCTCGTACTTGAGGCTAGCGTGGGATGTTCTGATTGGGCTTTCACTCATTTACAGGCTGTTACAATGGATAATAAAGTTAGATCTACCTCTTTTAGTCTTGTCTCTGGTGTTTGATTCCCAGGATTCTGCGTGGGCTCTGTTGCCACTCATTCCAGTTCCCCATGGTTCTTGATTCCCATATTTTTGTAAGTACTGGTAATCAGAACTAGTTATTTGCAAGACCAGTGAAACCGCTTCAGTGCTGAGCCAACTCTCATGCCCTATGTTGCCTATTTTTGATCAACATTTACATTGCTGATACTTTCATCTGTTATTTGTAACTGTTTAAATATAGATTTCATTTTAGGAAGATCATATCAATGTTACAATTTAAAGTGAGGCACTTCAAGTTTCTAGAAGATATGTACATAACTAAAGGGAATGAATAGCTCTGTGTAGAAAATTGAGCAAAGAGCTGTCAGCTCTTTCTATCTATTGTTTCTTTGATTAATTTTGGCAGAGTATTCTGTGCCCCTGACTATTCTGGAACTCATTGCATAGACCAGGCTACCATCCAACTCTATGAGATATACCTGTCTCTGCCTCCTGAGGGTTGTTGGAATTAAAGACATGACAAAATACACCCAACTTACCCATTGTTTTATACTTAGGAACTGTTCATACAATTTCTCTGAGGTGGGCTAAGCACAGTTGATCTGTTTAATTGTCTCCCCTTCTTTATGTCTGTTAATTAGCATTTCTCTTACAAGGCTACATGATGTTTTTGAATTTTTAAATTTATTTTTATTTTTTATTAATTACAGTTTATTCATTTTGTATCCCCCTTGTAGTTCCCTCCCACCTCCCCTCCTAATCACACCCTCCCTCCATCTCTCCCAGCAGTGCTCCTCCCCCAGTCCACTGATAAGGGAGGTCCACCTTCCCTTCCCTCTGATTCTAGTCTACAAGGACTCATCAGGAATGGCTGCATTGTATTCCTCTGTGGCCTGGTAAGCCTAGGTGTGGGGAACATACCTGTTGGGTAAACAATCAGGAGGCAGAGGTAGGAGGATCACGTTTCCAAAACTTTTTAAAGATTTATTTGTTATTTATACAACATTTTGCCTGCACACTAGATCTCAGTACAGATGATTGTGAGCCACCATGTAGTTGGTGGGAATTGAACTCATAAGCTTTGGTAGAATACCAAGTAGTACTCTTAACCTCTGAGCCACCTCTCCAGCCTCATCCAAGAACATTTGTACGAAGGAATTTATGGTATTAATTTGTTCGTGGTCCCTTCCTTCCTTTCTTCTTATTTATTTATTTATTTATTTATCTATCTATGTATCTATCTATCTATTTATTTATTTATTTATATTACAGTGTTCTGCCTGCATGTACCACTGCAAGCCATATGGGGGCACAAGATCTCACCATAGATGGTTGTGAGCCACCATATGGTTGCTGGGAATTGAACTCAGCACCTTTACATGAACAGCCAATACTTTTAACA
>NW_026586290.1:0-171 GCF_907164565.1 Psammomys obesus
GAAAATGTTAAATCCAAAAAATTCCTGACACAGACCGTCCAAGAAATCCAAGACAATATGAAAAGACAAAACCTAAGAATAATAGGTATAGAGGAAAAAGAAGACTCCCTTCTCCAAGGCCCAGAAAATATTTTCAACAAAATCATTGAAGAAAATTTCCCCAAGTTAAAG
>NW_026586290.1:271-1413 GCF_907164565.1 Psammomys obesus
CCCGCCACATAATAATCAAAACAGGAAGTATACAGAACAAAGAAAAAATACTAAAAGCTGCAAGGGAAAAAGGCCAAGTAACATATAATGGCAAACCCATTAGAATCACACCTGACTTTTCAACAGAAACTATGAAAGCCAGAAGGGCCTGGACAGATATCATGCAGACCCTAAGAGAACACAGATGTCAACCCAGGCTACTATACCCTGCAAAACTCTCAGTCCTCATAGACGGAGAAAACAAGATATTCAATGACAAAAACAAATTTCAACAATACCTACACACAAATCCAGCATTACAGAAGACACTGGAAGGGAAAATACAACCCAAGAAAATTAGCTTCTGTCAAGAAAACACAGGAAATAATTAACCTTACTACAGTAAAACAAAAAGCAACCAAGCACACAACCTTATGAACACAGCCAACATCAAAATCAAAGGATCTAACAGCCACTGGTCATTAATCTCTCTCAACATCAATGGACTCAACTCTCCAGTAAAAAGACACAGATTAACAGAATGGATACGTAAACAAAACCCAGCAATCTGTTGCATACAAGAAACACACCTAAGACACAAAGATAGACATTACCTGAGGGTAAAAGGTTGGAAGACGGATTTCCAAGCAAATGGACCCAAGAAACAAGAAGGAGTAGCCACTCTAATATCTGATAAAATAGACTTTCAACCAAATTTAATAAAAAGAGATGAGGAAGGACCCTTCATACTCATCAAGTGAAAATTCCACCAGGAAGACATCACAATCCTGAACATCTATGCCCCAAATACAAGAGCACCCACATTTGTAAAAGAAACATTGATAAAATTTAAACCACATATACATCCCCACACATTAGTAGTGGGAGACTTCAACACCCCACTCTCTACAAAGGACAGGTCAACAAAACAGAAATTAAACAAAGAAACAATATTTCTGACAGAGGTCATGAATCAAATGGACCTCACAGACATTTACAGAACTTTACACCCAAACACAAAAGAATTTACCTTCTTCTCAGCACCTCATGGAACCTTCTCCAAAATAGACCATATAGTTGGTCACAAAGCAAGCCTCAACAGATACAAGAAGACTGAAATAATCCCTTGTATCCTGTCTGATCACCATGGAATAAAGCTGGAC
>NW_026586291.1:0-565 GCF_907164565.1 Psammomys obesus
TTCAGTTTCATGAGGTCCCATTTATTGATTGTTGCTCTTAGAGCCTGGGCTGTTGGTGTTCTGTTCAGGAAGTTGTCTCCTGTGCCAATGAGTTCTAGGCTGTTCCCTACTTTTTCTTCTAACAGATTTGGAGTATCTGGTTTTATGTTGAGGTCTCTGATCCACTTGGACTTTAGCTTTGTGCAGGGTGATAAATATAGATCTATTTTCATTTTTCTGCATGTGGACATCCAGTTGGACCAGCACCATTTGTTGAAGATGCTGTCTTTTTTCCATTGAATGGATTTGGCTTCTTTGTCAAAAATCGAGTATTCATAGGTGTGTGGGTTTATTTCTTGGTCCTCTATGCAGTTCCATTTATCCTCCTTTCTGTTTTTATGCCAATACCATGCAGTTTTTATTACTATTGCTCTGTAGTACAACTTGAGATCTGGGATGGAGATACCTCCAGATGATCTGTTGTTGTACAGGATTGTTTTGGAGATTCTGGGTTTTTTGTTTCTCCATATGAAGCTGAAAATCTTTTTTTCAAGGTCTGTAAAGAATTGAGTTGGTATTTTGATGG
>NW_026586291.1:575-4860 GCF_907164565.1 Psammomys obesus
TTTTTTTCAAGGTCTGTAAAGAATTGAGTTGGTATTTTGATGGGAATTGCATTGAATCTGTAGATTGCTTTTGGCAGGATGGCCATTTTCACAATGTTAATCCTACCAATCCATGAGCACGGGAGATCTTTCCATCTTCTGAGATCTTCTTCAATTTCTTTCTTCAGAGACTTGAAGTTTTTCTCAAACAGGTCTTTCACTTGCTTGGTTAGTGTCACCCCAAGATACTTTATGTTATTAGTGGCTATTGTGAAGGGTGTTGTATCGCTAATTTCTTTCTCGGCCATTTTGTCTTTGGTATACAAGAGGGCTTCTGATTTTTTTGAGTTGATTTTGTATCCTGCCACTTTGCTGAAGGTGTTTATCAGCTGGAGGAGTTCTCTGGTTGAATTTTTGGGGTTGCTCATATATACTATCATATCATCTGTGAATAGTGACACTTTGAACTCTTCCTTTCCGATTTGAATCCCCTTGATCTCCTTTAGTTGTCTTATTGCTCTGGCTAGGACTTCAAGTACTATGTTGAAGAGGTATGGAGAGAGTGGACAGCCTTGTCCCTGATTTCAGTGGGATTGATTTAAGTTTCTCTCTATTGAGTTTGTTGTTGGCTATAGGCTTGCTGTATATTGCCTTTACTATCTTTAGGTATGTGCCTTGTATCCCTGATCTCTCTAAGACTTTAAACATGAATGGTGTTGGACTTTGTCAAATGCTTTTTCAGCATCTAAGGAGACGATCATGTGGTTTTTCTCCTTCAGTTTGTTTATGTGGTGGATTACAGTGATGGATTTCTGTATGTTGAACCACACTTGCATGCCTGGGATGAAGCCTACTTGGTCGTGGTGGATGATATCTTTGATGTGTTCTTGGATTCGGTTTGCAAGTATTTTACTAAGTATTTTTGCATCAATGTTCATAACAGAGATAGGTCTGAAGTTCTCTCTTTTTGTTGGGTCTTTGTGTGGTTTAGGTATCAGGGTGACTGTTGCTTCATAGAATGAGTTTGGTAATGTACCTTCTGTTTCTATTTTGTGGAATAGTTTGAGGAGAATTGGTGTGAGCACTTCTTTGAAGGTCTGGTAGAATTCTGCACTGAAATCATCTGGCCCAGGGCTTTTTTTGGAGGGGAGACTGTGAATGACTGCTTCAATTTCTTTGAGGGATATAGGGCTGTTCAGTCTTTCTACCTGATCTTGACTTAATGTTGGAGATGGAATCTATCAAGAAAATTGTCCATTTCATTTAGGTTTTCAAATTTTGTGACATATAGGCTTTTGTAGTATGACCTAATGATTGTTTGAATTTCCTCAGTGTCTGTAGTTATGTCACCCTTTTCATCTCTGATTTTGTTGATTTGGATAGATTCTCTCTGCTTTTTAGTTAGTTTGGCTAAGGGTTTGTCTATCTTGTTGATTTTCTCAAAGAACCAGCTTTTTGTTTCATTGATTCTTTGAATATTTATATTTGTTTCTAATTGATTGATTTCAGCCCTGAGTTTGATTATTTCCAGCCTTCTGCTCCTCTTGGGTGTATCTGCTTCTTTTTTTTCTAGGGTTTTCAGTTGGGCCATTAAGTTGTTTGTATGTGATGTTACAAATTTCTTCTTGCCGGCACTTAGTGCTATAAATTTTCCCCTGAGCACTGCTTTCAATGTGTCCCATAAATTTGGGTATGTTATGCCTTCATTTTCATTGAATTCTATGAAGTCTTTAATTTCTTTCTTTATTTCTTCCTTAACCCAGCTGTCGTTGAGTAACAAGTTGTTCAGTTTCCATGTGCGTGTAGGCTGTTTGTTATTTCTGTTGTTGTTGAGGTCCAGCTTAAGTCCATGGTGGTCAGATAGAATACAAGGGATTATTTCAATCTTTTTGTATCTGTTGAGGCTTGCTTTATGACCAACTATATGGTCTATTTTGGAGAAGGTTCCATGCGGTGCTGAAAAGAAGGTATACTCTTTTGAATTTGGATGAAAAGATCTGTAGACGTCTATTAGGTCCATTTGATTTAGGGTCTCTGTAAGTGTTTTTATTTCCCTATTTGGTTTCTGTCTAGTTGATCTGTCCCTTGGTGAGAGTGGAGTGTTGAAGTCTCCCACTATTAGGGTTTTAGGATCAATGTGTGATTTAAGCTTTAATATTGTTTCATTTACGAATGTAGGTGCTCTTGTATTTGGGGCATAGATATTCAAAACTGTGATGTCCTCTTGCTGAATTTTTCCTTTGATGAGAATATAGTGGCCGTCCTTATCTTTTTTGATTAACTTGGGTTGAAAGTCTATTTTTATTAGATATTAGGATGGCTACTCCAGCTTGTTTTCTGTGACCATTTGCTTGAAAGACGTTTTTCCAACCCTTTACTCTGAGGTAGTGTTTATCTTTGTTGCATAGGTGTGTTTCTTGGATGCAACAGAATGATGGATCCTGTTTTCGCAACCATTCTGTTAGTCTGTGTCTTTTAATTGGGGAGTTGAGTCCGTTGATGTTGATAGAAACCAGTAACCAACAATTGTTACTTACTTTAGATGTGGGGTTGGTGGTGTCACTGAGTTTCATTGCTTGTCTTCTTTTGTTTTTTTTGTTGTGTAGTTATCTATTTCTTCTGTTTCCTTCGATGTAGTTGTTTTCTTTGGTTTGGAGTTCCCCTTCTAGTAACTTCTGTAGAGCTGGGTTACTATTTAGATATTGTTTAAATTTGGTTTTGTCTGGAATATCTTGAATTCTCCGTCTATGTTGATTGAAAGTTTTGCTGGGTATAGTAGTCTGGGTTGGAATGTGTGGTCCCTTAAGGACTGTATGATTTCTGTCCAGGCCCTTCTGGCTTTCATAGTTTCTGTTGAGAAATCTGGTGTGATTCTGATAGGTCTACCTTCATATGTTACTTGGCCTTTTTCCCTTGCTGCTTTTAGAATTTTTTCTGTGTTTTAGAGTTTCAGTGTTTTGACTATGATGTGACGTGAAGAATTTCATTTCTGGTCTAGTCTACTTGGTGTTCTCTAGGCCTCTTGTATGTTTATGGCCATCTCCTTCTTTAAGTTGGGAAAGTTTTCTTCTATAATTTTCTTGAAAATATTTTCCGGACCTTTGAGCCTGATGTCTTCTTTTTCTTCTACTCCTATTATTCTTAGGTTTTGTCTTTTCACGGTGTCCTTGATTTCTTGGATGTTTTGTGTTTGGAACTTTTCTGATTTTATTTTTTCTTTGAGAGACGTGTCAATTTCCCAAGTGTATCTTTGGCTCCTGAGATTCTTTCTTCCATCTCTTGTATTCTGTTGGTGATGCTTACCCTTATAGTTTCTGATCTTTTCTCTATGTTCTCCAGCTCCTGGTTTTTCTCTATTTGTGTTTTCTTTATTGATTCTAATTCTGTTTTCATGTCTTGCACCATTTCCTTCATCTGTTTGAATGTGGACTCCTGCTTTTCAATGATAGCTTCTATTTTTTTGTCCATTTCCTCTCTATGTATCACTAATTGTGCCTCTACTTCTTTGGGTATAATTGCCTGTATTTCTATGAGAGCTTTGTTTATTTCTTCTTTATTTGCCTTCATTTGTGTGGACATTTCTTTGAGAGCTTTGTGCATTTCTTCTCTGTTTGCCTCAATTTTCCTGGTTATTTCTCTGAGAGCACGATTTGTTTCCTCTTGGTTAGTCTCGATTTCTTTGGTTATTTCTCTGAGGGCTTTGTTCATTTCATCCTTATGGGCCTCTAATAGCTGGAGAAACATAGTTTTGAGGTCGCTTTCTTGTATATCTAGTGAATTGAAGTGTCCATTTTTTTGTGGGGTTGCTGGTGAGGTCATTATGTCCTAATTTTTGTTGGGAGTGTTCTTCCATCTGCCTCTAGCCATCTGGTTATTTATAATCTTCCCTGTTTTTTCCTCAAGATTGTAGTTTGGGCTATGATCCTCTCTTTCTGTTTTCTGGACTGTTTTTTCAGGAAGATGAGAGAGGTTCACTGCTTTGGGAGTGTGCACTGTGTTTTCAGTTTTGCCTAAGTAAGGAATGTGACCCTGGCGCTATTTGTGTGCATTTTTAGCAGGCGCAGTGTGCATGCGCAGATTCTTTGACTATTACAGTGGCCTGCACGCCACTATTATGCAGTTCTGACTGAGATCCAGGGATTGTTTGCCTGGATTACTCTGGTGGACCCGCAAGGCAGAGGCTTCAATGTTGGGGTCGCTATCCCAAGAATCCCTATGATGCCCACACTAGGGGTGTGGGTGGCAGGGATCTCGTCTGGTTGCTTCTGTGGAGAGGCCCTGGGTCTGGGGCAATCTCTCCCTAGAA
>NW_026586292.1:0-775 GCF_907164565.1 Psammomys obesus
CAACAGAAATAGCAAAAAGCCTACACACACATGGAAACTGAACAACTTGTTACTAAATGACAGCTGGGTCAGGGAAGAAATAAAGAAAGAAATTAAAGCCTTTCTAGAACTCAATGAAAATGAAGACACAACATACCCAAACGTGTGGGACACAATGAAAGCAGTGCTAAGAGGAAAGTTCATAGCACTAAGTGCCTTCAAGAAGAAATTTGAGACAGCTCATTCAAGCAACTTAATGGCCCACTTAAAAACCTTAGAAAAAGAAGAAGCAGACACACCAAAAAGGAGTAGACGGCTGGAAATAATCAAACTCAGGGCTGAAATCAATCAATTAGAAACAAATAAAACAATTCAAAGAATCAATGAAACCAAAAGCTGGTTCTTTGAGAAAATCAACAAGATCGACAAGCCCTTAGCCAAGCTAACTAAAAGGCAGAGAGACACCACCCAAATCAACAAAATCAGAACTGAAAAGGTGGACATAACTACAGACACTGAGGAAATCCAAACAATCATTAGGACTTACTTCAAAAGTCTATACTCAACAAAATTTGAAAATCTAAATGAAATGGACAATTTTCTTGATTGATTTGACTCACCAAAGCTGAATCAGGACCAGGTAAATCAATTAAATAGTCCTATATCCCCCAAAGAAATAGAAGCAGTCATCAAAAGTCTCCCATCCAAAAAAAGCCCAGGACCAGATGGCTTCAGCGCAGAATTCTACTAGACCTTCAAAGAAGAGCTAACTCCAATTCTCTTCAAACTATTCCAC
>NW_026586292.1:875-1467 GCF_907164565.1 Psammomys obesus
GGGGGATATAGGACTATTTAATTGATTTACCTGGTCCTGATTCAGCTTTGGTGAGTCAAATCAATCAAGAAAATTGTCCTATATCCCCCAAAGAAATAGAAGCAGTCATCAAAAGTCTCCCATCCAAAAAAAGCCCAGGACCAGATGGCTTCAGCGCAGAATTCTACTAGACCTTCAAAGAAGAGCTAACTCCAATTCTCTTCAAACTATTCCACAAAATAGAAACAGAAGGAACATTACCAAACTCATTCTATGAAGCCACAATCACCTTGGTACCTAAACCTCACAAAGACTCAACAAAAAAAAGAGAATTTCAGGCCAATCTCCCTTATGAACATTGATGCAAAAATACTTAACAAAATACTTGCAAACCGGATCCAAGAACACATCAAAGATATTATCCACTATGACCAAGTAGGCTTCATCCCAGGTATGCAGGTGTGGTTCAATATACGGAAATCCATCAATGTGATCCACCATATTAACAAACTGAATGAAAAAAAACCACATGATAATCTCCCTAGATGCTGAAAAAGCATTTCACCAAATCTAACATCCATTCATGTTTAAATACTGGAGAGATCAGGGATAC
>NW_026586293.1:0-189 GCF_907164565.1 Psammomys obesus
GCAGAGTGAATGGAATTTTATGTAAGAAGTGGGAAATAGTAAGAGCTAGAGGGAACGGGAACTCCACAAGCAGAGCAACAGAACAAGATAATTTGAACACAGGGAACTTCCCAGAGACTCCTACTCCAACCAAGGACTATTTGTGGAGATGACCTGGAACCCCTGCACAGGTGTAGCCCATGGCAGTTC
>NW_026586293.1:199-2237 GCF_907164565.1 Psammomys obesus
TGGAGATGACCTGGAACCCCTGCACAGGTGTAGCCCATGGCAGTTCAATGTCCAAGTGGGTTACATAGTAATGGGAAGAGGGACTGCCTCTGACATAATCTGATTGGCCTGCTCTTTGATCACTTCCCCCTGGGGGGGGAGCAGCCTTACCAGGCCACAGTAGAGGACAATGCAGCCACTTTTGATGAGAACTGATAGACTAAGATCAGAAAGAAGGAGAGGAGGACCTCCCCTATCAGTGGACTTGGGGAGTGGCATGCATGCAGAAAGGGGAGGGAGGGTGGGATTGGCAGGGGAGGAGGGAGGGGCTTATGGGGGGATACAAAATGAATAAAGTGTAATTAATAAAAAATAAATAAAAGATTTAAAAAAAAAAAGAGTATTTCAGTTTAGTCTTCAGGGCAGGCAGTTTGTACATGTAAATTATTTCAGGCTTTGCTAATATTGGCTTTTGTTCTTTTACATGGATTTATGCTTGAGTCTTCATCTAATCATGTGTTATATATTTGTGATAACTGAAGACAGAAAGTGCTAATCAAAAATGTACAAATGTCAATTTCCAATTATGCAAATCATGAAATACCATGTAATATACAAATAACTGAACGTTCCCCAGATTTTAAAATATCCAACTCACTCATTATTGTATGTCTTTACTCTGAAGGTTTTCCTGTAAATCTGGTTCTGAAGGCCCCAGTCGAACAACAGAAGATGATAGTAATGTTGATACTAAGGTAATAGGCTCATTTGTGAGATTAATTTTCTTGCTGTGAATTCTGTATTTGTGTTTTCTAAAGTTTACATTTGCCTTCCTAGCATAGGTTCTTATGGAGAGTTGGTTTGGAAAAGAAACATTTTGTAGAGCTATGACTAATTTTTTTTTTTTTTTACTTTCATAAATTCCAAATGACTATTGAAATACTTTGGATGTAGTGGTAGCCAAATAAGAGAATAGATTGAGATGGAGAGATGGCTCAATGGTTAGAAGAACTGGCTGCTCTTGCTGAGGACCAGGATCTTTTTCTAGCACATACAGGTGTCTCACAACCATGAGTAACTCCAGTTGTTGGGGATCCCAAGACTTCCTTACACTTCTGTGGGCACCTGGCATGCACATGGAGCATAGAATTACATGTAGGCAAATCATTCATACACATTAAAAAACAATGAAAAAAGAAAAAGGCCAGACCCAGGTGTGATGGTGTGCATCTCTAATCTCAGCACTCAGCAGGCAGATCTCTCTGGGTTCTATGCCAGCCTTGTGTACATAGTGAGTTCTAGAACAGCCAGCACTGCATAGAGAGACTGTGTCTCAAAACAAACAAACAAACAAACAAACAAACAACAAGCAGGGATTATTTGGGTAAATGTATATATGTGTGATTTATTTTCTTTTTCATGTGTTTGTGTGTGGTGTGTACGTATGTGGGCTCACGTGTGTGTGATGTATGTACACATGTGTGTAGAAGCTCATGGCTGATCTTCGGTGCCTTCCTCTATCCTGGGCCACTTCAATTTTTGATGCAGTAGCTCTCATTGAACATGGAGCTTACTGGATTTGGTTGGTTTGACTAACCAGCTTGCTCTGGGTCTCCTTACCTCCAGAGGATGGGGGTTATAGATGGGCCACCATTCTTGCCTGGCTTTTCAGTGGGTCCTGGGATCTGAACATTAATGTTCACAGTTCATGGAAAGAGCTTTATTTACTTTGCTATATACAGGATGATCTTTATATTAACAAATGTGATTTTGGTAATACTCACATGTAAATAAGTAAGTTTCAAGTTATTATCTTGAATTCTCACAGTGCCTTAAGCTTCACAGAAGAGCATGGGCATATCTTCTTTGGACACCCTTACTTTGTTAGCATATAGGTTTTAAGAGAGCTTTTCTAAGCTGGGTGTGCCTGTAATCCCAGCACTTAGGGAGGGAGAAGAAGAGGATCTCTGTGAGTTTGAGGCCAGTCTGGTCTACAAAGTTAATTCAGGACAGCCAAGGCTACATAAGCCTACACACACACACACACACACACACACAC
>NW_026586294.1:0-2790 GCF_907164565.1 Psammomys obesus
TGAGTCCTCTGTCAGATAAAGGGTTAGTGAAGATTCTTTCCCAATCTTTAGGCAGTTTCTTTGTTTTGATGATGGTGTCCTTTGCTTTACAGAAGCTTTTCAATTTCATGAGGTCCCATTTATTGATTGTTGCTCTCAGAGCCTGTGCTTTGGTGTTCTGTTCAGGAAGTTTTCTCCTGTACCAATGAGTTCTAGGGTATTCCCCACTTTTTTTTTTAGCCGATTTAATGTGTCTGGTTTTATGTTGAGGTCTTTGATCCACTTGGACTTCAGTTTTGTGCAGGGTGATAAGTATGGATCTATTTTCATTTTTCTACATGTAGACATCCAGTTGGACCAGCACCATTTGTTGAAGATGCTATCTTTTTTCCATTGTATGGTTTTGGCATCTTTGTCAAAAATCAGGTGTCCGTAAGTGTCTGGGTTTATTTCTGGGTCTTCTGATTCATTGATCCACCATTCTGTTTCTATGCCAGTACCATGCAGTTTTTATAACTGTTGCTCTATAGTACAGCTTGAGATCAGGGATGGAGATATCTCCAGAAGATCTTTTATTGTAGAGGATTGTTTTAGCAATTCTGGGTTTCTTGTTACTCAATATGAAGTTGAGAATTTTTCTTTCCAGGTCTGTAAAGAATTGTGTTGGCAATTTGATGGGAATTGCATTAAATCTGTAGATTGCTTTTGGTAAGATGGCCATTTTTACTATGTTAATCCTGCCAAGCCATGAGCATGGGAGATCTTTCCATCTTCTCATATCTTCCTCTAATTCTTTCTTCAGAGACTTGAATTTTTTTCATTCAAGTGTTTGACTTGCTTGGTTAGGGTTACACCAAGGTACTTTATGTCATTTGTGGCTATTGTGAATGGTGTTGTTTCTCTAATTTCTTTCTCAGCCCTTTGTCTTTTGTATACAGGAGTGCTACTGATTTTTTTGAGTACATTTTGTATCCGGCCACTTTGCTGAAGGTGTTTATCAGCTGTAGGAGTTCCCTGGTAGAGTTTTTGGGGTCACTCATGTATACTATCATATCATCTGCAAATAGTGATAATTTGACTTCTTTCTTTCCCATCTGTATCCCCTTGATCTCCTTCAATTGTCTTATTGCTCTAGCAAGGACTTCCAGCACTATATTGAAGAGATATGGAGAGAGTGGGCAGCCTTGTCTTGTCCCTGATTTCAGTGGGATTGCTTTAAGTTTCTCTCTGTTCAGTTTGATGTTGGCTTGCTGAATATCACCTTTACTATGTATAGATATGTGCCTTGTATCCCTGATCTCTCCAGTACTTTAAACATGAATGGATGTTGGATTTTGTTAAATGCTTTTTCAGCATCTAGGGAGATTATCATGTGTTTTTTTTTTTTTTGGCAGGGATATAATTTTATCATTTATTAAAGATGAAAACAAATTTACATACTAATGAGATAGATAGTTATGCTTTTTTTATTTAAATCTTTTATTTTTTTTATTAATTAAACTTTATTCATTTTGTATCCCCCCATGAGCCCCTCCCTCCTCCCCTGCCGATCCCACCCTCCCTCCCCTTTCTGCATGCATGCCACTCCCCATGTCCACTGATAGGGGAGGTCCTCCTCTCCTTCTTTCTGATCTTAGTCTATCAATTCTCATCAAAAGTGACTGCATTGTCCTCTACTGTGGCCTGGTAAGGCTGCTCCCCCCTCAGGGGGAAGTGATCAACGAGCAGGCCAATCAGATTATATCAGAGGCAGTCCCTCTTCCCATTACTATGGAACCCACTTGGACACTGAACTGCCATGGGCTACACCTGTGCAGGGGTTCCAGGTCATCTCCACAAATAGTCCTTGGTTGGAGTATGAGTCTCTGGGAAGTTCCCTGTGTTCAAATTATCTTGTTCTGTTGCTCTGCTTGTGGAGTTCCCATTCCCATACCTGGGATGAAGCCTACTTGGTCATAGTGGATAATATCTTTGATGTGTTCTTGGATTCGGTTTGCAAGTATTTTGTTAAGTATTTTTGCATCAATGTT
Source organism: Psammomys obesus (assembly GCF_907164565.1). Classification (NCBI taxonomy): domain Eukaryota; kingdom Metazoa; phylum Chordata; class Mammalia; order Rodentia; family Muridae; genus Psammomys; species Psammomys obesus. The sequence continues at coordinate 2,010 of NW_026586294.1, forward strand.
CATAAAGGAGATTGGCCTGAAATTCTCTTTCTCTGTTGAGTCTCTGTGAGGTTTAGGTACCAAGGTAATTATGGCTTCATAGAATGAGTTTGGTAATGTTCCTTCTGTTTCTATTTTGTGGAATAGTTTGAAGAGAATTGGAGTTAGCTCTTCTTTGAAGGTCTGGTAGAATTCTGCGCTGAAGCCATCTGGTCCCGGCCTTTTTTGGATGGGAGACTTTCTATGATCTCTACTATTTGCTTGGGGGATATAGGACTATTTAATTGATTTACCTGGTCCTGATTCAGCTTTGGTAAGTCAAATCGATCAAGAAAATTGTCCATTTCATTTCGGTTTTCAAATTTTGTTGAGTATAGACTTTTGAAGTAAGTCCTAATGATTGTTTGGATTTCCTCAGTGTCTGTAGTTATGTCCCCCTTTTCATTTCTGACTTTGTTGATTTGGGTGGTGTCTCTCTGCCTTTTAGTTAGCTTGGCTAAGGGTTTGTCAATCTTGTTGATTTTCTCAAAGAACCAGCTCTTGGTTTCATTGATTCTTTGAATTGTTTTATTTGTTTCTAATTGATTGATTTCAGCCCTGAGTTTGATTATTTCCAGCCGTCTACTCCTTTTTGGTGTGTCTGCTTCTTCTTTTTCGAGGGTTTTTAAGTGGAACATTAAGTTGTTTGAATGAGCTGTCTCGAATTTCTTCTTAAAGGCATTTAGTGCTATGAACTTTCCTCTTAGCACTGCTTTCCTTGTGTCCCACAAGTTTGGGTATGTTGTGTCTTCATTTTCATTGA
>NW_026586294.1:2890-4597 GCF_907164565.1 Psammomys obesus
CATTGTGTCCCACAAGTTTGGGTATGTTGTGTCTTCATTTTCATTGAGTTCTAGGAATACTTTAATTTCTTTTTTTATTTCTTCCCTGACCCAGCTGTCATTTAGTAACAAGTTGTTCAGTTTCCATGTGTGTGTAGGCTTTTTGCTATTTCTGTTGTTGTTGAAGTCCAGCTTTATTCCATGGTGATCAGACAAGATACAAGGGATTATTTCAGTCTTCTTGTATCTGTTGAGGCTTGCTTTGTGACCAACTATATGGTCTATTTTGGAGAAGGTTCCACGAGGTGCTGAGAAGAAGGTAAATTCTTTTCTGTTTGGGTGTAAGGTTCTGTAAATGTCTGTGAGGTCCATTTGATTCATGACCTCTGTCAGAGATATTGTTTTTTTGTTTAATTTCTGTTTTGTTGACCTGTCCTTTGTTGAGAGTGGGGTGTTGAAGTCTCCCACTATTAATGTGTGGGGATCTATATGTGGTTTAAATTTTATCAATGTTTCTTTTACAAATGTGGGTGCCCTTGTATTTAGGGCATATATGTTCAGGATTGTGATGTCTTCCTGGTGGAATTTTACCTTGATGAGTATGAAGTGTCCTTCCCCATAACTTTTTATTAATTTTGGTTGAAAGTCTATTTTATCAGATATTAAAATGGCTACTCCTGCTTGTTTCTTGTGTCCATTTGCTTGGAAAGTCATCTTCCAACCCTTTACCCTCAGGTAATGTCTATCTTTGTGTCTTAGGGGTGTTTCTTGTATGCAACAGATTGCTGGGTTTTGTTTACGTATCCACTCTGTTAATCTGTGTCTTTTTACTGGAGAGTTGAGTCCATTGATGTTGAGAGAGATTAATGACCAGTGGCTGTTAGATCCTTTGATATTGATGTTGACTATGTTCATAAGGTTGTGTGCTTGGTTGCTTTTTGTTTTGCTGTAGTAAGGTTAATTATTTCCTATGTTTTCTTGACAGAAGCTAATTTTCTTGGGTTGTATTTTCCCTTCCAGTGTCTTCTGTAATGCTGGATTTGTGTGTAGGTATTGTTGAAATTTGTTTTTGTCATTGAATATCTTGTTTTCTCCGTCTATGAGGACTGAGAGTTTTGCAGGGTATAGTAGCCTGGGCTGACATCTGTGTCTCTTAGGGTCTGCATGATATCTGTCCAGGCCCTTCTGGCTTTCATAGTTTCTGTTGAAAAGTCAGGTGTGATTCTAATGGGTTTGCCGTTATATGTTACTTGGCCTTTTTCCCTTGCAGCTTTTAGTATTTTTTCTTTGTTCTGTATACTTACTGTTTTGATTATTATGTGTTGGGATGATTTTTTTTTTTCTGGTCAAATTTGTTGGGTGTTCTGTAGGTCTCTTGTATTCCTATTGGCATCTCCTTTAACTTGGGGAAATTTTCTTCAATGATTTTGTTGAAAATATTTTCTGGGCCTTGGAGAAGGGAGTCTTCTTTTTCCTCTATTCCTATTATTCTTAGGTTTTGTCTTTTCATATTGTCTTAGATTTCTTGGGCGGTCTGTGTCAGGAATTTTTTGGATTTAACATTTTCTCTGACAGATACATCGATTTCTTTCATTGTATCTTCTACACCTGAGATTCTTTCTTCCATTTCTTGTATTCTGTTGTTTATGCTTACCTCTGTAGTTCCTGTTTTCTTCCTAAATATTTCCTCCATTTGTGTTTTCTTTAATTTTTCTAGTTCTATCTTCA
>NW_026586295.1:0-496 GCF_907164565.1 Psammomys obesus
AGCAAACCCCTGTCTTTAAAAACAGAACACAGGATTTGAAGAGATGTGTTACTGGTTAAAGACACTTCTGCTCTTGCCTAAGGAGCCTGCCAGGTTCATTTTGCTGCAATCACATGGTGCCTCACAATCATATAAAACTCCCTTTTGAGGGGTTCCAATGCCTCTTTCTCAACTCCATGAACACCAGACTAATCACTTATATGCATAAAATAAATATATTTAAAAGTTTAAAACACAGAAAACACAGTTAAATGTTAATTCTAAAATTTTCACAAATGGTTCTTATTCTCAGCATATTTTCCTGGCTGGTAACCCAGTCATGTCCCGTCCAGAGGTAGTTCAATGGGTTCCTAAAGGTGTTGGGGTGAAAAGAATGGGGGACAAGAGGCTCGAAGAAGGAGGTCAAGTCAGTTTGTCTGACTAAAGCCTCATTTATTAGAAATTTTTTCCCCAACTTATATAGAGAGAAGGCAGGAAAGGGGGAAGGCTAATTACT
>NW_026586295.1:596-1456 GCF_907164565.1 Psammomys obesus
AATGGGGGACAAGAGGCTCGAAGAAGGAGGTCAAGTCAGTTTGTCTGATTAAAGCCTCATTTATTAGAAATTTTTTCCCCAACTTATATAGAGAGAAGGCAGGAAAGGGGGAAGGCTAATTACTGCTGCAGAAGATAGCAAGAGTGATTTATTTCATGGCTTGAATATTGCACCTGCAAGATACCTTAAGGAAGTTTTCTTAAGATATCTCAGGGATGATCTAAAACTAAGAGACGGATGTGCTTACAAATCTATCACCCATCACTTAGGGTCCTAGATAACTCTTCCACTAATTGCCTTTAGGTCTCCACTAAATGACCTTTGCTCACTATGTGGCTTTGGCTTCAGTAAATAGCTTTGGCTCCGGCACAGTCATTTCATTTTTCTTACATTTGTTAATATATAGTGAAACCAAACTTATCCCAATTTTAGAAGTTGAGTTAGTTTACAACAACCACTTTGTGGTCTTGTCTTATACTTCGTGTTGATGGATTCAATTTACTAATGTTCTACTGAGGATGTTTATGGCAATGTACAAGAATAGTGGTCTATTTTTGTACAAAAATAGTGGTTTTTTTTTTCTGACACCTTTGGTTTGGTTGGCATAGGGAGTCTAGTGTTATAAAATAAAATAGAAATCTGGTCATATTTATATCCTTGAAAATCTTATGAAGACTAGATTCAATTCATCTTTAAAAATTGTTGGATTGGACAAGCTCATTACTACGGACCTGGAGATTATCATTGTTGGTTTTGAGAAGTTTCTCAGCTATTAATATTAATATTAATTAAATTGCTTAAGGCTATTTCAACTTTCCATTCTTTTATGAGTATTGTTTGTATCTTTCAAAGAATTGTTA
>NW_026586296.1:0-1451 GCF_907164565.1 Psammomys obesus
ACGGTTTTCTGTGCTCTACAGTGTGAGATACCACTTTTCTGTTTTCTTCTAAACCTAGTTTAATATGCGACACACACATATTTCAGTTTACAACACTGTGCATTGCTTTTCGGTTCCTTGGCTGGAAACGGGTTTCTGTGTTCTACACCATCAGATATTAGTTTTCTGTTTTGCTCTCAACGTAGTTAATCAGGCGACACATAAGTGTTTTAGTTTCCAACTCTATGCTTTGTTTTCTGTTCTTTAGTTATTTATGGGTTTCTGTGCTGTACACTGTGAGATATCACTTTTCCGTTTTCTTCTAAACCTAGTTAAATAGACAACAGGCATGTGTTTCAGTTTACAACTCTGTGCATTGCTTTTCTGTTCTGTCACTGAAACGGGTTTCTGTGTTCTACACTATCAGATATTAGTTTTCAGTTTTTTTCTCAACGTAGTTAATTAGGTGACACGTATGTGTTTTAGTTTACAACTCTGTGCTTTGCTTTTCTCTTATTTTGTTGAATACAGGTTTCTGTGCTGTACATTGTGAGATATCACTTTTCTTTTTTCTTCTAATCTTAGGTAATTAGGCGACATGTATGTGTTTCAGTTAACAAAGCTTTTCAGATATTTTGCTGGAAATGGGTTTCTGTGTTCTGCACCATCATATATCAGTTTTCTGTTTTCCTCTCAATGTAGTTAATCAGGCTACACGTATGTGTTTTAGTTTACAACGCTATGCATTGTGTTTCTGTCTTTTCTTTGGAAACCAGTTTCTGTGTTCTACACCATAAGATATTAGTTTTTTTTTTCCTATTAACGTAGTTAATCAGGTGACATATATGTGTTTTAGTTTACAAATCTATGCTTTGTATTCTGTTCTTTCGTTATTTCAGGGTTTCTGTGCTCTACAGTATGAGATATCACTTTTCTGTTTTCTTCTAAACCTAGTTAAACAGGTGACATGCATGTTTTCAGTTTACAACGGTGTGCATTGCTTTTCTGTTCTTAAGCTTGAAATGGGTTTTTTTGTTCTAAACCATCAGATATTAGTTTTCTGTTTTCCTTTCAATGTAGTTAATCAGGCGATACATATTTGTTTTAGTTTACAACGCTGTGCTTTGCTTTTCTCTTCTTTCATTGAATACAGGTTTCTGTGTTGTACAGTGTGATTTATCACTTTTCTGTTTTCTTCTACAGTTAGTTAATTAGGGGACACATATGTGTTTTAGTTTACAACGCTATGCATTGTGTTTCTGTTCTTTATCTAGAAATGGGTTTCTGTGTTCTATATCATAAGATATTAGTTTTCTTTTTTCCTATCAACTTAATCACGGGACACATATATGTTTTCATTTACAACACTGTGCTTTATGGTTCTCTTCCTTCGTTAGAAACGTGTTTCTGTACTTATGGCATGATACATCAGTTTTCTGTTTTCCTTCAATGTAGTTACTCATGCGACACGT
>NW_026586296.1:1461-2912 GCF_907164565.1 Psammomys obesus
ACGGTTTTCTGTGCTCTACAGTGTGAGATACCACTTTTCTGTTTTCTTCTAAACCTAGTTTAATATGCGACACACACATATTTCAGTTTACAACACTGTGCATTGCTTTTCGGTTCCTTGGCTGGAAACGGGTTTCTGTGTTCTACACCATCAGATATTAGTTTTCTGTTTTGCTCTCAACGTAGTTAATCAGGCGACACATAAGTGTTTTAGTTTCCAACTCTATGCTTTGTTTTCTGTTCTTTAGTTATTTATGGGTTTCTGTGCTGTACACTGTGAGATATCACTTTTCCGTTTTCTTCTAAACCTAGTTAAATAGACAACAGGCATGTGTTTCAGTTTACAACTCTGTGCATTGCTTTTCTGTTCTGTCACTGAAACGGGTTTCTGTGTTCTACACTATCAGATATTAGTTTTCAGTTTTTTTCTCAACGTAGTTAATTAGGTGACACGTATGTGTTTTAGTTTACAACTCTGTGCTTTGCTTTTCTCTTATTTTGTTGAATACAGGTTTCTGTGCTGTACATTGTGAGATATCACTTTTCTTTTTTCTTCTAATCTTAGGTAATTAGGCGACATGTATGTGTTTCAGTTAACAAAGCTTTTCAGATATTTTGCTGGAAATGGGTTTCTGTGTTCTGCACCATCATATATCAGTTTTCTGTTTTCCTCTCAATGTAGTTAATCAGGCTACACGTATGTGTTTTAGTTTACAACGCTATGCATTGTGTTTCTGTCTTTTCTTTGGAAACCAGTTTCTGTGTTCTACACCATAAGATATTAGTTTTTTTTTTCCTATTAACGTAGTTAATCAGGTGACATATATGTGTTTTAGTTTACAAATCTATGCTTTGTATTCTGTTCTTTCGTTATTTCAGGGTTTCTGTGCTCTACAGTATGAGATATCACTTTTCTGTTTTCTTCTAAACCTAGTTAAACAGGTGACATGCATGTTTTCAGTTTACAACGGTGTGCATTGCTTTTCTGTTCTTAAGCTTGAAATGGGTTTTTTTGTTCTAAACCATCAGATATTAGTTTTCTGTTTTCCTTTCAATGTAGTTAATCAGGCGATACATATTTGTTTTAGTTTACAACGCTGTGCTTTGCTTTTCTCTTCTTTCATTGAATACAGGTTTCTGTGTTGTACAGTGTGATTTATCACTTTTCTGTTTTCTTCTACAGTTAGTTAATTAGGGGACACATATGTGTTTTAGTTTACAACGCTATGCATTGTGTTTCTGTTCTTTATCTAGAAATGGGTTTCTGTGTTCTATATCATAAGATATTAGTTTTCTTTTTTCCTATCAACTTAATCACGGGACACATATATGTTTTCATTTACAACACTGTGCTTTATGGTTCTCTTCCTTCGTTAGAAACGTGTTTCTGTACTTATGGCATGATACATCAGTTTTCTGTTTTCCTTCAATGTAGTTACTCATGCGACACGT
>NW_026586297.1:0-1375 GCF_907164565.1 Psammomys obesus
TGGACTGGACTTCTGGCATTCTGAGGACTGAGTTTGGTCCTCTAAGGCCCATCGACCCTAATCAGCAGGAAGTAGATAAGAGAACTACAGCCCTTTTCCCTACTGATCTCCTACCGAAGGTTGGAGGTTGGAAGGGAGGCAAAGGTGTCTGAGTAAAGTAGGTTTGTGAAAAATCTAAGCCTACACACAACCCCTTTGGTATCATGTTACACCTATTTATTATTTACATTTTGTACTTTACTTGCAAGGCTGTTGTATTTCACCTTTTTTTCCCCCTAAGAAGTCACTTATGACTATTCTTCCTTCATCTTCACCTGTCACATTGTCTAATCCTACAACAAGGTAACCTGGCCTTAGCAGATGACAGCAGAATGAGCAAAGGCTCCCGGCAGGCTGGCCTCTGGGGTGACCAGAGCCTCTGTGAAGTGAGTGTGCTGACCTCTGGAGTAATAGTGGGAGAAGCCAAAGACTCTGTGGTATAGTTCACTGATAACAAATAGGTGACCAAAGCCAGTTTTATCTAATAGACAGGGAATATACATTCTTCTCAGGAGCTCTTGGAACCTTCTGTAAAATCAGTCATATTATTGGCCACAAAAAAAGCTGTAACAGGGGGGCAAGATGGCGGCGCCGGGAGGACTCTCATTCTGAGGAGCAGCACAGCAGGATTGGCACAGTGACCAGCAATCAGAACTCGCGGCCATAAAACACAAGTGGTTGTGTTTCTCAGGTGAGAGGATACCCCACGGTGGGGGATTCGATCAGCTTTAACTCACCCGGCAAAACCGCGGAAGAGATCCCCTTTTTGCCAGGCGCTTGGTCGCCAGCCCAGAGCTACCCGCCAGCGCGATCTGGTCACGGTCCCAGACTGAACTGTGGGCCCACAACACCATAGACTGGATTTCCCAGTCAAGAGATAACCCCACGGAGCAGGAAACAATTGGGACCGACCCCAGGTTACCCAGACATTCCCTGGAAAAGACTCGGGTTCCGCGGGTGCCCCAGGAGCAGGCACGGACCCAGAGCTGGGACAAAGGCGCCTGCACAGAGCCCTGCCTGCGCGCGTGATTCGCCGCCTCAGATAGAACTGTGGGCACCAGGGCAACAGGGCACCAGACTGCGTGTCTCTGGCAGGAGGAAACCCCCAGCGGAGGGGGTCAGCAGCTCTAACGCTTAGGACACCCAGCACCAAAACACTTCCTGGACTCACGCAGACTCTAGTGCAGGCAGAAGCGCTGTGCTCTGCCGCCATTGTTGCGTTCCCCTGGGGCACTGGGACACACAGCTGCATCCTCGGACCTGCAGGAGCCGAAGAGCCATTACAGCAGCCCTCAGATACTGTGCCAGGGATCGGCCAGTTGTCCCTGGCTGGACT
>NW_026586297.1:1385-2364 GCF_907164565.1 Psammomys obesus
ATCCCTGATCCTTCAGGGGGGCTGCACCCACAGCGTCTGGACCAGAGCGGTGCCTACAGCCGACATCCCAGACAGAGACACACAGCTTCTGGTCCAGAGTGAGGCACCCAGCCTCCAGACCAGAGCAGTGCCCCCAGGCGCCAACTCAACCTAGGTGCACATTCTCCAGGTCCAGAGCAGAGCAATCAGCCTTTGGCCCAGAGACTTGCTGAGTGCACCTCACACTTTCTCAGACAGAACTGTGCGCCCCAGGATAACAGACTGAATTTCCCTGTTGGGAGAAAACCCCACAGCTAGGGAATCAGCAGTCTCTTCAAGAGGACTGTACATGGAAATTTAGTGAGCAGCAGCACACTAAATTTATAACAAGAAACCCAGCAGTGGGGCGGCTGTCTTGAGAAATTTTATGGGTAAGAGGAGATCCCCCCCTGCCTAACATAGACCACAGCTACTACTCAGGGCTATAAACCTGAGGTGAGCAGTGGCAACTCCTGAGAAACACTGGCCATACAGTGACCATAACCAAAAAGCAGAGAAGGACTCCTTCAGGAAAAATCATCTTCCGGCCAAGGGGATACTCCCTACCTCAGGACTCCAGGAAGCACAGAAACTAACAGCCAAAACCTAAATCAGCCCAATGGGTAGAGGTCAGCGTAAAGGCTCAACCAACAAAAGACAGAGCAATATGGCATCTCCAGAACCCAGATATCCAGGGGCGAACAGCCCTGAACAATGCAGCATAATAGAAAATCAAGAAGATGACCTTACATCTATGTTGATGAAGAGAATAATAGAGGAAACAGATAAAATACGTAAAGAATTAGAGGAAGATAAAACCAAACAGATCATGGCTATCCGTAAAGAAATGGAGGAAGATAAAGAGAAGCAGATTAGGGCCATCCGTGAAGAAATACGGGAAGATGCAGCCAAACAGCTTGTGGCCTTCAGAGAAGAAATAATTAAATCACTGAAAGAAATC
>NW_026586298.1:0-12813 GCF_907164565.1 Psammomys obesus
TCCCACTGTAGCTCTCTTCATCTTATCCTCCCCATCCCTTCCTCCTTCCCCTTCTCCACGCATGCTCCTCTCCATGTCCACTGATAGGGGAGGTCGTCCTCCCCTTCCTTCTGATACTAGTCTATCAGGTCTCATCAGGAGGGGCTGCATTATCTTCCTCTGTGGCCTGGTAAGGCTGCTTCCCCCTCAGAGGGAGGTGATCAACGAGCTGGTCAATCAGTTCATGTCAGAGAAAGTCCCTCTTCTCTTCCCATTACTATGGATCCTATTTGGACACTGAACTGCCATGAACTACATATGTGCAAGGGTTCCAGGTTATCCCCATGCATGGTCCTTGGTTGGATTATCAGTCTCAGAAAAGACTCCTGTGCCCAGATTTTTTGGTTCTGTTGCTCTCCTTGTGGTGCTCTTGTCCTCTCCAGGTCTTACTATTTCCTACTTCTTTCATAAGATTCCCTGAACTCTGTCCAAAGGTTGGCAATAAGTCTCAACATCTGCTTTGATATCCTGCAGGCTAGAGCCTTTCAGAGGCCCTCAGTGGCAGGCTCCTGGCTTGATCCCTGTTTTCTGTTCTTCTAATGTCCATCCTCTTTGCCTTTCTGAATGGGAATTGAACATTTTAGCCAGAGTCCTCCTTCTTGATTCTTTTCTTTAGGTGTACAGATTTTAGCAGGTTTATTATATGTCTAATATCCACTCATGAGTAAGGATATACCTTGTGTGTCTTTCTGCTTCTGGGATACCTCACTCAGGATAGGGGATCATCTTTTTTTTCCATTTTTTAATTCTTTGTAAATTACACTTTATTCAGTTTATATCCCTCCTGTGGTTCCCTCCCTCCTCCCTTCCCAATCCTTCCATTCCTCCCACCTCTGCACGCATGCCCCTCCCCAAGTCCACTGATAAGGGAGATCTTCTTTTCCTTCCTTCTGATCCTAGTCAATCACGTCTCATCAGGAGTGGCTGCATTGTCTTCTTCTTTAGCCTGGTAATGTTCCTCCCCCCTCAGGGGAGGTAATTAATGAGCAGGTCAATCAGTTCATGTCAGAGAAAGTCTCTGTAACTATTACTATGGAACCCACTTGGACCCTGAAATGCTGTGGGCTACATCTGTGCAGGGGTCTTAGGTTATCTCCATGCATGGTCTTTGGATGGAGTATCAGTCTCAGGAAAGACCCCTGTGCTTAGATTTTGGTTCTGTTGCTCTCCTTGTGGAGTTCCTGTTCTCCTCAGATCTTACTGTTTCCCACTTCTTTCATAAGATTCCATGCACTCTGCCCAACAGTTGGCCATGAGTCTCAGCTTCTGCTTTGATAGTCTACAGGGAAGACCCTTTCAGTGGCCCTCTGTGGGAGGCTCATAACTTGTTTCCTGTTTTCTTCTTCTTATGATGGTCATCCTCTTTGCCTTTCTGGATAGGGATAGAGCATTTTAGCAAGAGTCCTCCCTCTTGATTATTTTCTTTAGGTGTACAGATTTTAGTATGTTTATCCTATATTATATGTCTATATGAGTGAATATTTACTGTGTGCGTCTTTTTGCTTCTGGGATACCTCACTCAGGATGATCTTTTCCAGTTCCCACCATTTACCTGCAAATTGCATGATTTCCTTGTTTTTTATTGCTGAGTAGTAGTCCATTGTGTAGATGTACCACAATTTCTGTATCCATTTTTCAGTTGAGGGGCAACCGGGTTTTTTCCAGTTTCTGGCTATTACAAATAAAGCTGCTACAAACATGATTGAGCAAATGTTCTTATTGTGTACTTGAGCCTCTTTTGGATATATGCCTAGGAGTAGTATAGCTGGATCTTGAGGAAGTGCTATTCCTAATTGTGTGAGAAAGTGCCAGATTGATTTCCAGAGTGGTTGTGCAAGTTTACATTCCCACCAGAAGTGGAGGAGGGTTCCCTTTTCTCCACAGCCTCTCCAGTCGTGGAGAAACACATGTTGTCACTTGAGTTTTTGATCTTAGCCATTCTGATGGGTGTGAGGTGAAATCTCAGGGTCGTTTTGATTTGCATTTCCCTGATGGCTAATGATGTTGAGCATTTCTTTAAGTGTTTCTCTGCCATTTGATATTCCTTTATCGAGAATTGTCTGTTTAGCTTTGTACCCCATTTTTTAATTGGATTACTTGATTTGTTGCTGTTTAACTTCTTGAGTTCTTTATATATACTGGATATTAGCCCTCTGTCAGATATAGATATAGGGTTGGTGAAGATTCTTTCCCAATCTGTAGATAGTCATTTTGTTCTTGCGACAGTGTCCTTTGCTTTACAGAACCTTTTCAGTTTCATGAGGTCCCATTTATTGATTGTTGTTCCTAGGGCCTGTGCTGTTGGTGTTCTCTTCAGGAAGTTGCCTCCTGTGCCAATGAGTTCAAAGGTCTTCCCCACTATTTTTTCCTAACAGGTTTAGTGTGTCTGGTTTCATTGATGTGTCTTTGATCCACTTGGACTTTAGTTTTGTGTAGAGTGATAAACATGGATCTATTTGCATTTTTCTACATGTAGACATCCAGTTAGAGCAGCACCATTTGTTGAAGATGCTATCATTTTCTATTGTATGGTTTTGTCATCTTTGTCAAAGATCAGGTGTCCATAAGTGTGTGGGTTTATTTCAGGGTTTTCTATTTGATTCCATTGATCCATCAGTCAGTGTGTATGGCAGTACCTTGTAGTTTTTAGTATTGTTGCTCTATAGTACAGCTTGAGATCAGGGATGAAGATAACTCCAGATCTTTTATTGTAGAGGATTGTTTTGGCAATTCTGGGTTTCTTGTTATTTCATATGAAGTTGAGGATTTTCCTTTCAAGGTCTGCAAAGAATTGTGTTGGAATTTTGATGGGAATTGCATTAAATCTGTAGATTGCTTTTAGTAAGATGGCCATTTTTACTATGATAATCCTGTCAAGCCATGAGCATGGGAGATCTTTCCATTTTATGATATCTTCTAATTATTTCTCCAGAGACTGGAAATTTTTTTCATACAAGTCTTTGACTTTCTTGGTTAGGGTCACCCCAAGGTACTTTATGTACTTAGTGGCTATTGTGAAGGGTATTGTTTCCCTAATTTCTTTCTCAGTCCCTTTGTCTTTTGTGCACAGTAGGGCTACCGATTTTTTTTTTTTTAGTTAATTTTGTATCCAGCCACTTTGCTGCAGGTATTTATCAGCTGTAGGAGCTCTCTGGTAGAATTTTTGGGGTCACTCAGGTATACTATTATGTCATCTGCAAATAGTTGTACTTCCACTTCTTTCTTTCCAATTTGTATCTTCTTGATCTCCTTTAATTGTGTTATTGCTTTAGCTAGAACTTCAAGAACTGTGTTAAAGAGATATGGAGAGAGTGGGCAGCCTTGCCATGTCCCTGATTTCAGTGGGATTGCTTTAAGTTTCTCTCCGTATAGTTTGATGTTGTCTATAGGCTTGCTGTATACTGATTTTACTATGTTCAGGTATGTGCCTCGTATCCCTGCTTTCTTCAATACTTTAAACATAAATGGATGTTGGATTTTCTCAAATGCTTCTTCAGCATCCAAGGAGATTATCATATGGTTTATTTCTTTCAGTTTGTTTATATGGTGGATCACATTGATGGATTTCCATATATTGAATCACCCCTGCTTCTGGGATGAAGCCTACTTGGTCATAGTGCATGATATCTTTGATGTGTTCTTGGATTTGTTTGCAAGTATTTTCTTGAGTATTTTTGCATCAATGTTCATAAGGGAGATTGGCCTGAAATTATCGTTCTTTGTTGAGTCTTTGTGAGGTTTAGGTACCAAGGTGACTGTGGCTTCATAGAATGAGTTTGGTAGTGTTCCTTCTGTTTCTATTTTGGGAAATAATTTGAAGAGTATTGGTGTAAGCTCTTCTTTGAAGGTCAGGTAGAATTCTGTGCTGAAACCATCAGTCCCTGGGCTTCTTTTGGATGGGAGACTTTTGATGACAGCTTCTATTTCTTTAGGGGACATGGGACTATTTGATTGATTTACCTGTTCTTGGTTCAGCTTTGGTAAGTGGAATCAATCAAGAAAATTGTCCATTTCACTCATATTTTCAAATTTTGTGGCTTATAAGGTTTTGAAATAAGACCTAATGATTGTCTGGATTTCCTCACTATCTGTTGTTAGGTCCCCCTTTTCATTTCTGATTTTGTTGATTTGGATATTGTCTCTCTGCCTTTTAGTTAGTATGACTAAGGGTTTGTCTATCTTATTGATTTTCTCAAAGAACAAGCCCTTGGTTTCATTGATTCTTTGAATTGTTTTATTTGTTTCTAATTGATTGATTTCAGCCCTGAGTTTGCTTATTTCCAGCCATCTACTCCTCCTTGGTGAGTCTGCTTCTTTTTTTCCTAGGGCTTTTAGGTGAGACATTAACTTGCTTGCATGAGACATTTCAAATTTCTTCTTGAAGGCACTTAGCATTATAAATTTTCGTCTTAGCACTGCTTTCATCGTGTCCTATAAGTTTGGGTATGTTGTACCTTCATTTTCATTGAATTCTAGGAAGACTTTAATTTCTTTCTTAATTTCTTCATTGACACAGCTGTCATTGAGTAACAAGTTGTTCAGTTTCCATGTGTGTGTAGGACTTTTGCTATTTCTGTTTTTGTTGAGGTCCAGCTTTATTCCATGGTGGTCAGATAGGATACATGGGATTATTTGAATCTTTCTATCTGTTGAGGCTTGTTTTGTGACCAACCCATATGGTCTATTTTGGAGAAGGTTCCATGAGGTCCTGAGAAGAAGGTAAATTCTTTTTTGTTTGGGTGTAAGGTTCTGTAGATGTCTGTTAGGTCCATTTGATTCATGAGCTCTATTAGAGACATTGTTTCTTTGTTTAATTTCTGTTTTGTTGACCTGTCCTTTGTTGAGAGTGGGGAGTTGAAGTCTCCCAGTATTAACGTGTGGGAAGCTATGTGTGGTTTCAGTTTTATTAATGTTTCTTTTACAAATGTGGGTGCTCTTGTATTTGGGCATATATGTTCAGGATTGTGATGTCTTCTTGATGGAGTTTTCCTTTGATGAGTGTGAAATGACCTTCACCTTGTCTTTTGATTAATTTTGGTTGAAAGTCTATTTTATTAGATAGTAGAATGGCTACTCCTGCTTGTTTCTTGGGTCCATTTGCTTGAAAAACCATCTTCCAGCCCTTTACTCTCAGGTAATGTCTATCTTTATGACTTAGTTGTGTTTCTTGTATGCAGCCAATTTTTGGATCTTGTTTATGTATCCATTCTGTTTGTCTGTGATTTTTCATTGGCGAGTTTAATCCATTGATATTAAGGAACATTAATGACTAGTGGCTGTTAGATGCTTTGATTTGCTGTTGGCTAGGGTAGTGTGTTTGTGTGCTTTGCTACTTTTAGTTTTACTGTAGTGAGGTCATTTTGTTTCCTGTGTTTTTGTGAATGTAGTTTGTTTTCCTGGGTTGTATTTCTCCTTCTAGTATCTTCTGTAAAGCTGGATTTACGGGTAGGTATTGTTTAAATTTGTTTTTATTTCTGAATACTTGCTTTCTCCATCTGTGATGACTGAGAGTTTTGCTGGCTATATTAGCCTGGGCTGACATCTGTATTCTCTTAGTGTCTGCATGATATCCGTCCAGGCCCTTCTGGATTTCATAATCTCTGCTGAGAAGTCAGATGTGATTCTGATGGGTTTGCCATTATATGTTACTTGGCCTTTTTCTCTTGCAGCTTTTAGTATTTTTTCTTTGTTCTGTATACTTACTGTTTTGATTATTATGTGACGGGAGGATTTTCTTTTCTGGTCTAATTTATTAGATGTTCTGTAGACCTCCTGTATTCTTATAGGCCTCTCCTTTGATTTAGGAAAATTTTCTTCTCTGATTTTGTTGAAAATATTTTCTGGGCCTTGGAGGAGAGAATCTTATTTTTCTCTATTCCTATTATTCTTGGGTTTTGTCTTTTCATACTGTCTTGGATTTCTTGGAAGATTTGTATCAGGAATTTTTTGGATTTAACATTTTCTTTGATGGATACATCTATTTCTTTCATTTTGTCTTCTACACTTGAGATTCTTTCTTCCATCTCTTGCAGTCTATTGGTTATGCATACCTCTGTAGTTCCTGTTTTCTTCCCTAAATTCTTCCTCTCCATGATTTCCTCCCTTTGTGTTTTCTTTAATATTTCCAATTCTATCTTCAGACTTGAGTTGTTTTGTTGATTTCCTTCACCTGTCTGATTATATTTTCCTGTTTTTCTTTTAGTTCCTTCAGCTATTTGTTTGAACAATCCTCTGTTTCTTTTATTTCTTTCAGTGATTTAGTTATTTCCTCTCTGAAGGCCACAAACTGTTTGGCTGCATCTTCCTGTATTTCTTCTCTGATGGCCATAATTTGTTTGTCTTTATGTTCCTGTATTTCTTTCCGGAGGGCCATAATCTGTTTGATTTCATCTTCCTCTAATTCTTTATGTATTTTATTTGTTTCCTCTATTATCTTCTTCATCAGCATAGATGTAAGGTCATCTTCTTGAATTTCAATTATGCTGGGGTGTCCAGGGCTGCTCACTCCTTGGTGACTGGGTTCTGGAGATGTCATATTGCTCTGTCTTTTGTTGGTTGAGCTTTTATCCTGGTCTCTACCCATTGGGCTATTTTAGGTGTTGGCTGTTAGTGCTTCTGGTGCTTCCTGGAATCCTGGGGTGGGAAGAATCCCCTAGGCAGGAAGATGATTTTTCCTGAAGGAGGCCTCCTCTGCTTTTTGAGTATGGTCATGGAATAGACAGTATTTCTCAGGAATTGCCACTGCTTACTTCAGTGGTAAGTTACAATTTACACACAATTACCTGAATGGTAATTGTGGTCTTTGTTAGGTAGGGGGGCTCTCCTCTCACCCAGAAAAGTCCTGGAGATAGCTGTCCTGCTGCTGGGTTTCTCACTCTCAATTTAGTGAGCCACTGCTGCTGTTACACTGTCTTCCAGGCACAGCCCTCTTGAAGAACCTGCTGATTCCTAACCTGTGGTGTTTTTTTCCCGCCAGGGAAACTCAGTCTCTGGTGTTCTGGGGTCCACAGTTCTGTCTGGGAAGCTGAGTCGGGTGTGCAGTAGGTCTCTTGGCTGACAGCTAAGGGCTCCGCTCTGGGCCAAAGTTTATGTGCCCTGATCTGTGCAAGCAGCTGTGCACACACCGGTCTCCAGGACCTTTTCCAGGTATTGACTGGATGACCTGAGGTCGGTCCTGATTGATTTCCACACTGTACGATTCTCTCTCACCTGGGAATCACAATTGCTGATGTTTTAGGTACTAGAGTTCAGTCTCCTGGTCGCTGTGCTGACACTGCTGTCCTGTTCCTCAGACACAGTGTCCTCCTGGCACTGCCATCTTGGATCTCTGCATAAAGTGTTCTTTCCTGTTTCTTTTGGTCAATTTTGATCTCAAGTCTATTTGGTTAGTTATTAGAATGGCTACACCTGATTGCTTCTTAAGTACATTTGCTCTGAAAATAGTTTTTCAACCATTTACTCAGAGGTTATACCTATCGTTGGTGTTGACATTGTTTCTTACATGCAGGAAAAGGATGTAAAGATCCTGGTTTTTTTGTTTGATTGTTTCGTTTTGTTTTGCATCATTTCTGTTAGTCTATGTCTTTTTACAATGGAATTGAGTTTACTTATAGAGAGATATCACTGGGCAATGACTCTTATTTCTGTTATTTTGTTGTTGTTGGTGGTGGTGGTTTTTTTTGTTTGTGTGTGCATAGGCTTTCCCTTCTTTGAGTTTTGCTGGTGTGAGATTATTTATTTCCTCTACTTTTTCAGGTCTAGTTAATTTCCTTGCATTGGGATTTTCTTTCTAGTATCTTCTGTAGGGCTGAGTTTGTAAGTAGATAGGTATTTTCTCTATGTGTTGACTGAAAGATTTCCTGGGTATAGCAGTCTGGATTGCCCTTCCTTCCAAACCCTCCCTTGTTCTCAAGTCAATTAGAAGCACTGGAGGTCAAGAACCCACCCATGCTCTATGAGATCATCTCTGAATGTGTTTTACAGGATCTCAAACTCTCTCAAACATGACATTGTGTGTTTTCCTTATTGTTCAGAGGATAAATAACTTGGAGGACTTAAATGGACAATGGGTCAATGGTAGTCTGTATTCATCCTTTGGACCTTACCTTGATCCCAACCTCATTCTCAGTACCTGTTTTCTGTATTCATCAACACCTGTTTTCTCTGCTTGTGTGTTTACAGAAGCTGCTCCCCCCACTCCTTGTTGTAGATTGTGCATGAAGATACCCCTGAGAAAGCCCAAGTGGTGAAGCTTGTCCCAAGATGGTGGTCGTAATGAGAGATATTTAGGTCACAGTAGCTCCAAGTGCACAAATGGTTAATCCATTGTTGAGTGTAGTGTAGAATGGCTTATTGGACAGTGGGACCTAGAGAGAGGAGGTGTGTCATGTGAGCATGCTTCTGGATGATCTATGTTATCTGTGGATCCTTTCTCTCATACTCTTTGTGAGCATCTTGTTCTACCATGGGATCCTCACCATTCCATAATGGTCTTTCTCATTATGACCCAGGAACAACAGAACCAAATAATCTTTTCTTTTCTCTACTGCCTTGAAGGGTGCTGACCCTGTGTCTCTTGCCTTTGTTGCCCTTGTTTCAACTCCAGGAGTGCCTCTATGGGTCAGTGTTCTGTTTCTTTGTCTTGTCCTTTGCACCCTGCTCATGGTTCCTCATCCAAGTCCCTGTGTGGAGGTAGGAAGGGACTTGGCCTCTTATCTGGGGCCTCAATTGCTTCATAGTCTGGCTCCTAAATGCATCCATTGGGACCCTCCTCCCCCCATGTTATTGCCATCTGTGAGGTTGTAAGTGATGTGTGAACTGGGAAGAAGAATGGTTCCCAGGCACCGCTCTCTCTGCTTCTGCTTAAGAGCCCCTCCAGTAGACAGCTGCTCCAGGAGAAGGGGAGATAGTTCCCTCAGCTGTTCCGGGTTTATAGGGATTGGTCCCGCTCTTCCATCCTCACATGTCTATACACAGAATGGCTCTGTTTTATACTACTCTGGGACAAATGTCCCCAGGCCAGAGGCAGCCCCCACCCTCCTGCTAAAGGAGGTGCCTTCAAAGGTCCCAAGGCTCAGGGATTGTCTCCATCCTCTTTTATGGCTTATCTCCTCAACAAGTGATCTGTACAGTTGAAAACCCAGAAACCACCATTCTCTGAAACACCTCCAGCTCTCTTCAGCCAGCTCCAGACAGTCCTTTATAGGCACCAGCTAAACTGGGATGATTGCCAACAGCTCTTCGCCATCTCTTCATGGCCAAGTAGTGGAATAGAGTCTACCCTGAGAGTAGGAAAACTGCCTTGCTGCCAGGCAGGTGATCCCTGCTTGACAGTGCAGCTCAGACTGAGTGGCTATTTCCCTCTATCCAACCTGATTACGACCCCAGTACTGACCAAGATAAGAAGGCTAGGGACAATTTTCACCAGACTCTTTTGGGAAAAGGTCAGCTGCCAGAAAACCCACCAATCTGTGTAAGGTGATGAGAGTCTCTAGAGTCCCTAGAATTACCTGCTGGATTCCAGCAGCTCCTCTGTGAGGCTAGTGCTCACCCCTGTAGACCCAGACATGCAGAAAAACCAACAAGCAACCCATATTGCTTTTGTTATGCAGGCTGAGCCAGATGTTAGAAAGGAGCTTCAGAAGTTGAAGGGTGTGTGGTGATGAATAGGTCCCAGTTATTGGAAATTGGTCAGGAAGCTTAGAGTAACTGTGAGTCTGTAGAAGACAAAACAAAATATTGACCTGAGAAGTAATGGCAGCACCCAAGGAGACTGACAAAATGGATCTCAGAGTGGGAGGGTGGAAACATCAGGGAAGGAATTGGGAGGGAGGACATCCTGTCCTACATAAATGATTTCAAAGTGTGTCTTTGTCCAGGCATTGGGACTGTGGAAGAGGCCAGTGGCTTACTTATCCAAAAGACTCAGTCCTGTTTCTGCCAGTTGCTGTGACAGCTATGCTAGTAAAAGAAAGTGACAGACTGACTTTGGGTCAGGATCTCCACCCAACCATCCTATGCTCTGTGGAGGTCCTCTTGAGGGAGACCGCAGAGAGGTGGATGTCCAACATTCGAATAATTCAATTATCAAGCACTTCTCAAGACCAGCCTTGTATCCAGTTCTTTAAACCTTCAGCCATCTACCCAGGCATACTTCAGCCAGCAGAGCTCCTCCACTCTTGCATGGAAGTAACTGTTGTGGTCCAGTCTGTCAGACCTGCCTAGAGGATGTCTTGCTGCAGAAGGCCAAAGAGGAACAGCACAGAGATGGGAGCACACTGAGGAGAGCTCACTGAGGAGAGCACACTGATGGAAGCAAACTGTTGATGGGAGTACACAGATGATGGGAGAACATTAAAGATGGGAACACACTAATGAGAGCTCACTGATGGGAGCACACTGATGGAAGTAAATTGTTGATGGGAGCACACTGATGATAGAAGCATACTGATGATGGGAGCACACTGAAGATGGGAGCATAATGAAGATGGGAGCACACTGATGGGAGCAGTTCTGCTCAAGATGGAAATCTGGTATGCTGTGCTGTAGTTGTCACAGTATGGGCCATGCTCTCAGACAAGGGACTTCAGTACAACAGGCTGAGCTCTTGGCATGAATTCATGCACTAAACTGGGAGAAGGGCAACTGGATATACAGACAGCCATATGCATTTGCCATAGCCCATGTGCATAGTGTCATCTATAGGAAGAGTGTAAGCCCCACCTTAGCCAGAAAAGAAATTAAAAACCAAGAAGAAATCCTGGTCCTATTATAAACCGTGTGGCTGCCCAAAGAGGTAGCTGCTGTCCATTGCACAGGGCATCAAAAAAGGAAATTTCCAGAGGCTCAAGCAGCCTTAGCCAGCTAGAAGGTGGCCCTAGAATGAGTGGGGCCTCTCTAGATCTTGGTCACCCTGTCTGAACCTGAATTGCTCCACTGTTCAAACTATACACAGGAAGAGATCAACTGAGTAGAAAGGGAAGATACCAAGAGGAACAGAAATGTGTGGTGGCTCTTGAAGGACAGGAAACCTGTGCTCCCTGCTGTTCTCAGGTGACAAATGCCCACCACACTCTACCAGGCTGCCCACTTGAGGGTGTCGAAACGGCTAAGTTATTCATGCTCATATATGACATCCCTCCACTGGACAATCTTGTCACTCACATGGTATCCTGATTTATCATTTGTGCACAAGTGAACCCCAAAGGAGGACTCCATGCCCAAAAAAGCACTGAGAAGTAGACTTTACTCATGCTTCTGAGGTGTAAGTATTTCTTTGTTTTCATATAAATGTTCTCTGGATGGGTGGAAGCCTGTCCCACCTGGATAGAAATGGCCTCAGTGGCCACCAAGAAACTCCTCCAACAGTTAATCCCTAGATTTGGATAGCTTCTATCCCTGGGGTCCAGCAATGACTTGACCTTCGTGGCTAAAGTTCTTCCAAATGTGGCTAAAGGTCCTAAACGTTGATCGGAATAAGCTCCGGGCAGGTAGAAAGGATGACTAGGACATTAAAAATGAGTTTAACCAAACATGTCTTTGAGACAAGGGGAAATTGGGTCAAACTCCTACCATGTGTTCTTCGAAGGGCCTCCATCACCCTGTCCTCCATCCACCCTCTGGCCTCCCTAAGCTATGCATAAGGCAGAAATTACTAATTACCCTCTTCAATACCTTACAGGCCTGCAACAGACCCAGGGGACTAGTCACCAGGCTGTTCGAGAGGCCGTGGCTTTGCCCTGAGTTTGAGTCTGCCCACAAGTTTCAGCCTGTGAGTAAAAAGGATCCTGACCAGGAGCCTGAAGCTAATGCAGGAAGGAGTATTGTCTGTGGTCCTCACCACCCCACAGCAGTGAAGGTTAATTGTCTCCTCACAGATTCCCCCACACCTAGCTGAAGGCGGCTTCAGAAGATAACTACACACTCTCTGACCCCCTAAAGATAAGACTGACCCCATAATTGCAGTTGTCCTGTTTTGTCTTCTTTGGTCCCTTCTTTAGGGCTTTGGAAAAGCCCTAAACCCCGATAAAACAGGACCTTGTGAATGCAAATTAAGAAAGAGCAGCACTGGGGAGCCCATAGCTAATCTACCCACCATGACCCAACCCAACTTCCAGGTAGATTCCTGTAAAATACTATAACCAGAGGCTTCTGGGGATGTCTCATTCACTCCTGGGGCTGTGGGTCCACTGGTGAAGAAAAGGGGCTCTGATCTGTTCACTGCTGTGCCTGCCTGGCTGCTGTCCCCTGCCCCAGGCTGCCAGAAGCCAGGAGAGTACTTCTGTGCTAGGAGGTGTTGTGCAAGAAATTCTTCTGGAGGCACAGGGATCCCTTCATAGTCCTAGAGAGAAAACCATCATCTCCTGCCTGTGCCCAGAGGCAATGCAATCCCATATCCATAACGGGAAGGAAGCTGAAGGTCTTTATTGGGAACCTGGTAGAACCTGGGGAGTCAGGTTATACCTGAATGGTCTAGACCCAAGCAGCAAATTTACTATACAAAAGAAGACTGCTCCTAGGGTCATCCAGCCCATTTGCCCAATGGGCCCTTTGGCCTGAACCAGCCCATCTTGGCATCCAGAGATATGACCCATACTAGGTGGTAAATGTAAACCCTAAACCTCCCCTTTGCACAGTACCTCCCTCAGTAATCTTGAGGATAAAGACAAAAATGCAGGAGAAGCTAGCCCCTTGGTGTTTGGGATGCTAGAAGGATGGTATCAGTTTCTTTCTTTCTTTCTTTCTTTCTTTCTTTCTTTCTTTCTTTCTTTCTTT
>NW_026586298.1:12823-18789 GCF_907164565.1 Psammomys obesus
TTTCTTTCTTTCTTTCTTTCTTTCTTTCTTTCTTTCTTTCTTTCTTTGATTTTTTTTTTACATTTACAGTTTAATAGATGAACTTGTTTCTGGTATTAAAATACAAAAGGAAAATTGAATTTTATTATCAAAAATAAAAGCTGAGCTAAGTCTATAATTTTTTTAATTTCTCATTAATTTCTTTCTGGAAAAAAGTATTTTGCTATTATAACAAAGAAAAGAATCAAAGGTAACACATAATACAGTGATAAAAAGGAGGCGGGGCAAGATGGCAGCACCGGGAGGACTCTCATTCTGAGGAGCAGCACAGCAGGATTGGCACAGTGACCAGCAATCAGAACTCGTGGCCATAAAACACAAGGGATTGTGTTTCACAGGTGAGAGGATACCCCACGGTGAGGGATTCAATCAGCTTTAACTCACCCGGCTAAACCTCGGAAGAGATCCTGGTTCCGCCAGGCGCTTGGTCGCCAGCCCAGAGCTACACGCCAGCGTGATCTGGTCACGGTCCCAGACTGAACTGTGGGCCCACAACATCATAGACTGGATTTCCCAGTCGAGAGATAACCACACAGAGCAGGAAACAATTGGGACCGACCTCAGGTTACCCAGACATCCCCTGGAAAAGACTCGGGTTCCGCGGGTGCCCCAAGAGCCAGCCCGGACCCAGAGCCGGGACACAGGTGCCTGCATGGAGTCCTGCCTGCGCGCCTGATTCGCCGCCTCAGATAGAACTGTGGGCACCAGGGCACCAGGGCACCAGACTGCGTGTCTCTGGCAGGAGAAACCCCCAGCAGAGGGGGTCAGCAGCTCTAACGCTTAGGACACCCAGCACCAAAACACTTCCTGGACTCACGCAGACTCTAGTGCAGGCAGAAGCGCTGTGCTCTGCCGCCATTATTGAGTTCCCCTAGGCCACTGGGACACACAGCTGCATCCTCAGACCTACAAAAGCCAGAGAGCCATTACAGCAGCCCTCAGATACTGTGCCAAGGATCAACCAGTTATCCCTAGCTAGACTGTCAAAACTGTGGGAATCCCTGGTCCTCCAAGAGGGCTGCACCCACAGCGTCTGGACCAGAGCAGTGCCTGCAGCCGCCATCCCAGACAGAGACACACAGCTTCTGGTCCAGAGTGAGGCACCCAGCCTCCAAACCAGAGCAGTGCCCCCAGGCACCAACTCAACCTAGGTGCACATTCTCCAGGTCCACAGCGGAGCAATCAGCCTCTGGCCCAGAGACTTGCTGAGTGCACCTCCCACTTTCTCGGACAGAACTGTGCACCCCAGGATAACAGACTGAGTTTCCCTGTTGGGAGAAAACCCGACAGCTAGGGAATCAACAGGTTCTTAAAGAGGACTGTACCTGGAAATTTAGTGAGCAGCAGCACACTAAATTTATAACAAGAAACCCAGCAGTGGGGCAGCTGTCTTGAGAACTTCTATGGGTAAGAGGAGATCCCCCCTGCCTAACATAGACCACAGCTACTACTCAGGGCTATAAACCTGAGGTGAGCAGTGGCAACTCCTGAGAAACACTAGCCATACAGTGACTATAACCAAAAAGCAGAGAAGGACTCCTTCAGGAAATATCATCCTCCGGCCAAGGGGATACTCCCTACCTCAGGACTCCAGGAAGCACAGAAACTAACAGCCAACACCTAAATCAGCCCAATGAGTAGAGGTCAGTGTAAAAGCTCAACCAACAAAAGACAGAGCAATATGGCATCTCCAGAACCCAGCTGTCCAGGGGCGAACAGCCCTGAACAATACAGCATAATAGAAAATCAAGAAGATGACCTTACATTTATGTTGATGAAGAGGATAATAGAGGAAACAAATAAAATACGTAAAGAATAAGAGGAAGATAAAACCAAACAGATCATGGCTATCCGTAAAGAAATGGAGGAAGATAAAGACAAGCAGATTAGGGCCATCCATGAAGAAATACGGGAATGCAGCCAAACAGCTTGTGGCCTTCAGAGAAGAAATAATTAAATCACTGAAAGAAATAAAAGAGACAGAGTTGAAAGAACTAAAAGAAAAAGAGGAAAATACAAGCAGACAGGTGAAGGAAGCAAACAAAACAACTCAGACCTGAAGATAGAACTAGAAAAAATTAAAGAAAACACAAATGGAGGAAATAATGGAGAGGAAGAATTTAGGGAAGAAAGCAGGAACTACAGAGGTAAGCATAACCAACAGAATACAAGAAATGGAAGAAAGAATCACAGGTGTGAAAGATACAATGGAAGAAAGCGATGTGTCTGTCAAAGAAAATGTTAAATCCAAAAAATTCCTGACACAGACCGTCCAAGAAATCCAAGACAATATGAAAAAACAAAACCTAAGAATAATAGGAATAGAGGAAAAAGAAGACTCCCTTCTCCAAGGCCCAGAAAATATTTTCAACAAAATCATTGAAGAAAATTTCCCCAAGTTAAAGGAGAAGCCAATAAGGATACATGAGGCCTACAGAACACCCAACAAATTTGACCAGAAAAGAAAATCCTCCCGCCACATAATAATCAAAACAGTAAGTATACAGAACAAAGAAAAAATACTACAAGCTGCAAGGGAAAAAGGCCAAGTAACATATCATGGCAAACCCATTAGAATCACACCTGACTTTTCAACAGAAACTATGAAAGCCAGAAGGGCCTGGATGAATATCATGCAGACCCTAAGAGAACACAGATGTCAACCCAGGCTACTATACCCTGCAAAACTCTCAGTCCTCATAGACGGAGAAAACAAGATATTCAATGACAAAAACAAATTTCAACAATACCTACACACAAATCCAGCATTACAGAAGACACCGGAAGGGAAAATACAACCCAAGAAAATTAGCTTCTGTCAAGAAAACACAGGAAATAATTAACCTTACTACAGCAAAACAAAAAGCAACCAAGCACACAACCTTATGACCACAGCCAACATCAAAATCAAAGGATCTAACAGCCACTGGTCATTAATCTCTCTCAACATCAATGGACTCAACTCTCCAGTAAAAAGACACAGATTAACAGAATGGATACGTAAACAAAACCCAGCAATCTGTTGCATACAAGAAACACACCTAAGACACAAAGATAGACATTACCTGAGGGTAAAAGGTTGGAAGACAACTTTCCAAGCAAATGGACCCAAGAAACAAGCAGGAGTAGCCATTCTAATATCTGATAAAATAGACTTTCAACCAAAATTAATAAAAAGAGATGAGGAAGGACACTTCATACTCATCAAAGGAAAATTCCACCAGGAAGACATCACAATCCTGAACATCTATGCCCCAAATACAAGGGCACCCACATTTGTAAAAGAAACATTGATAAAATTTAAACCACATATAGATCCCCACACATTAATAGTGGGAGACTTCAACACTCCACTCTCAACAAAGGACAGGTCAAAAAACAGAAATTAAACAAAGAAACAATATCTCTGACAGAGGTCATGAATCAAATGGACCTCATAGACATTTACAGAACTTTACACCCAAACACAAAGGAATTTACCTTCTTCTCAGCACCTCATGGAACCTTCTCCAAAATAGACCATATGGTTGATCACAAAGTGAGCCTCAAAAGATACAAGAAGATAGAAATAATGCCTTGTATCCTGTCTGATCACCATGGAATAAAGCTGGACTTCAACAACAACAGAAATAGCAAAAAGCCTACACATACATGGAAACTGAACAACTTGTTACTAAATGACAGCTGGGTCAGGGAAGAAATAAAGAAAGAAATTAAAGCTTTCTAGAACTCAATGAAAATGAAGACACAGCATACCCAAACTTGTGGGACACAATGAAAGCAGTGCTAAGAGGAAAGTTCATAGCACTAAGTGCCTTCAAGAAGAAATTCGAGACAGCTCATTCAAGCAACTTAATGGCCCACTTAAAAACCCTAGAAAAAGAAGAAGCAGACACACCAAAAAGGAGTAGACGGCTCGAAATAATCAAACTCAGGGCTGAAATCAATTAGAAACAAATAAAACAATTCAAAGAATCAATGAAACCAAGAGCTGGTTCTTTGAGAAAATCAACAAGATCGACAAACCCTTAGCCAAGCCAACTAAAAGGCAGAGAGACACCACCCAAATCAACAAAATCAGAAATGAAAAGGGGGACATAACTACAGACACTGAGGAAATCCAAACAACAATTAGGACTTACTTCAAAAGTCTATACTCAACAAAATTTGAAAATCTAAATGAAATGGACAATTTTCTTGATCGATTTGACTTGCCAAAGCTGAATCAGGACCAGGTAAATCAATTAAATAGTCCTATATTCCCCAAAGAAATAGAAGCAGTCATCAAAAGTCTCCCATCCAAAAAAAGCCCAGGACCAGAAGGCTTCAGCGCAGAATTCTACCAGACCTTCAAAGAAGAGCTAACTCCAATTCTCTTCAAACTATTCCACAAAATAGAAACAGAAGGAACATTGCCAAACTCATTCTATGAAGCCACAGTCACCTTGGTACCTAAACCTCACAAAGACTCAACAAAGAACGATAATTTCAGGCCAATCTCCCTTATGAACATTGATGCAAAAATACTAAACAAAATACTTGCAAACCGAATCCAAGAACACATCAAAGATATTATCCACTATGACCAAGTAGGCTTCATCCCAGGTATGCAGGGGTGGTTCAATATGTGGAAATCCATCAATGTGATCCACCATATTAACAAACTGAAAGAAAAAAAAACCACATGATAATCTCCCTAGATGCTGAAAAAGCATTTGACAAAATCCAACATTCATTCATGTTTAAAGTACTGGAGATAGAGATCAGGGATACAAGGCACATATCTAAACATAGTAAAGGCGATATACAGCAAGCCTATAGCCAACATCAAACTGAATGGAGAGAAACTTAAAGCAATCCCACTGAAATCAGGGACAAGACAAGGCTGCCCACTCTATCCATATCTCTTCAACATAGTTCTGAAAGTCCTTGCTAGAGCAATAAGACAGTTGAAGGAGATCAAGGGGATACAGATGGGAAAGGAAGAAGTCAAATTATCACTATTTGCAGATGATATGATAGTATACATGAGCGACCCCAAAAACTCTACCAGGGAACTCCTACAGCTGATAAACACCTTCAGCAAAGTGACCGGATACAAAATTAACTCAAAAAAATAAGTAGCACTCCTGTATACAAAAGACAAAAGGGCTGAGAAAGAAATTAGAGAAACAACACCATTCACAATAGCCACAAATGACATAAAGTACCTTGGTGTAACCCTAACCAAGCAAGTCAAAGACTTGTATGAAAAAAATGTCAAGTCTCTGAAGAAAGAATTAGAGGAAGATATGAGAAGATGGAAAGATCTTCCATGCTCATGGCTTGGCAGGATTAACATAGTAAAAATGGCCATCTTACCAAAAGCAATCTACAGATTTAATGCAATTCCCATCAAATTGCCAACACAATTCTTTACAGACCTGGAAAGAAAAATTCTCAACTTCGTATGGAATAACAAGAAACCGAGAATTGCTAAAACAATCTTCTACAGTAAAAGATCTTCTGGAGGTATCTCCAGCCCTGATCTCAAGCTGTACTATAGAACAACAGTTATAAAAACTGCATGGTACTGGCATAGAAACAGAATGGTGGATCAATGGAATCGAACAGAACCCAGAAATAAACCCATACACTTACGGACACCTGATTTTTGACAAAGATGCCAAAACCATACAATGGAAAAAAGATAGCATCTTCAACAAATGGTGCTGGTCCAACTGGATGTCTACGTGTAGAAAAATGAAAATAGATCTATACTTATCACCCTTCACAAAACTGAAGTCCAAGTGGATCAAAGACCTCAACATAAAACCAGACACATTAAATCGGCTAGAAAAAAAAGTGGGGAATACCCTAGAACTCATTGGTACAGGAGAAAACTTCCTGAACAGAACACCAACAGCACAGGCTCTAAGAGCAGCAAT
>NW_026586299.1:0-3580 GCF_907164565.1 Psammomys obesus
CAGAACACTCACAAAAGAATTATTTGACCCCAAATTTTAGTAGTCCTTATCTTGAGAAAACATGCTAATATTTTTAAACAAGCATTCTTGTTTTTCTTTAATTATGTGCTTCTGCAGTTTTGAACAATATTTTAATAGTAATTCACTTATCATGAGCACAGGAATGTGTAACATTCCTCAGGCGCAACGGACAGAAAAAAGTTTCAGAATCTCAGCTCTTAAACCATGCATAATCTTATTCAAAAAAAGCAACTTGAATGTTATGTTAACATCTACCTGTCAAATGGCTTATATGCTAAAACAGGCAAAGTAAGTCCATGGTTACTAACCTCAAGAAATGCTTATTCTGGGAAAACAGAGGCTGATTGCAAGAAAAAATAAACAAGGCACTGGTTTACTAATGATATTTTGTTTTCTGAGATGCATGACTTTGAGTACATGTTTGCAATGTGGAAACTAAGGTTTATAATATATGTCACTTTTTTACATTTTTATTGCACTTAGATACATATGTTGTGAAAATAAATAAATCTTACATCTTAAAATTACACATCAGTTATGCTTGTTACTAAAATTAAACAGTTGTTAAAAATACAGTATATATTGCATCATACATATATGCTATATATACCTTGGGCAGTGGTTGTACACGCCTTTGATCCCAGCATTTGATAGGCAGAGGCAGGCAGATCTCTGCAAGTTCAAGTTCAGCCTCGTCTATAGAGTGAGTTCCAGGACAGCCAGGGCTACACAGTGACCCTTTTGAAACAAACAAACAAACAAACAAAAAAAAAAAATATATATATATATATATATATATAAAACTTAAAGAAAAAAAAAAAAACTATTACTTCAGTAGTAATTAAAAATAACTTCAGTTTTAATGTTCTTTCATAGCAATTAGGCACCAATATTTTAAGTAATCAGTGGATGTAAGCAGTATTTAGTAAATCTCCAACAAAAATAAAATTATACACACAGTTGACTCTTTTAAAACCATATATCTTAGGTCACTAATTAAACACACAGCTTTGTGTTTAAACTGGTTGCAGACAGTGTAGAACCTAACTTGTTATTTTTATATAGGGTGCTTCCTATATGTTGAACTTATTCATAAGGATATTAATAATTATCAAGTAATAAAAGTTCTTGATAGTTCAACAATCATGTTAGTAGCAAAGATGTCTGCACAGGATACTAAATTTTCACTCAAGGATGCAAAAAGTTAAGACTCAGAAACAATTGCTGGACTTCCTGTGACACAGCAGTGAAGTAGTAGACATTTCTTTTATCTCCAGTGAAATATAGAGTTAAGGTCTGAAAGGAATATAGGAGAAGTAGTTCCAAATATATTTAATAATTTATATTTAAATAAGTTCAAAATGATAGATCTGTTTTATTAGCAGATACATTTCAGCATATAGACATATTTCAGCATATACTTAATCTCTAAACACAATCGGAAAATGCACCCA
This sequence comes from Psammomys obesus, assembly GCF_907164565.1. Lineage (NCBI taxonomy): Eukaryota > Metazoa > Chordata > Mammalia > Rodentia > Muridae > Psammomys > Psammomys obesus. Next base: position 1,476 of record NW_026586299.1, read on the forward strand.
ATCTCCCTCCTCCCGGCTTACAGTCATTTAAAGCACATGCCTTAAGTCTGAGAGATTATCATTTTATTGAGTTCTATATAAATAATACACAAAGTGTGATACATTTCTGTTAGCAGTATACAGACACAACTGAATAATTTTAGTAACTATGTGCATGTAATAATGGCAGTATTTTAATGTAATTGTGAACCAATTTTAAGATTTTTTTTTCTTTTCTAGCCATGAATGGATCCACTTTACAGGACTACAACTCTAAGGAAATTTTTGTTGTCTTCATCAGTATTTTAATGGTTAATTTTCTATTTCTAAAGTGCAATCAAATTATGAATCATGGTACTACTCTATGAATCTAATGGGTCGATTTAATTCTGCAGATGAGTTTCCCCAGCCATTCAGGAGACCTGAATCCTTTTTTCACATTGATATATTTGATATAACATCATGCAAATGGAAAAAAAAACTTTGTATTTAAACTGGTTAAAGACAATGTAGAACTTAACATGTTATTTTGATATAGGGAGCTTACACTATGGTGAACTTATTCATAAGGATAAAGTCATTACAAGTTATCATATTATATTAAATGTGCAGTTTTGCTATAAGAGTCACTAATGTTTTTCAGCAAAACAGAGGCAAAGCACAATTAAATTTAAAAATAGGTAACTAGAATATGAAATATATAGCCTAAGTTTACTTTTCTCACATTAATCTTGAGACTAAAAGAGAGTATGACAGTGCTAACATATCTCAGAAACAGATAAGCAAAGGTGGAGGTTAATTTTGTTAATCATGGAAATGGGCTTATATCTTTTGAAATAACTATATTAATTAAATTATACATTGTTCCACTTGGTTCTAAGTACATGTCAGTACCTGGAAAAATCTGTTCTTTCAAAACATTTTTCTGCTAGTGATCCCATTCATTTTCTTAAAAACATATAAAACTGTCCGTAGTAGTAGGGCAATAAGATTTTAGAATTTTTCATAATGATATCCAGATATAACACTGAAATATTATATAGTAAGAAAAGCTTAAGTAATAAAAATAACAGTAAAAGATACTTGATAGCTATATCTTATTTGGAATATTATATAGTAGAGCTGTTCATATATTTAGAACTTTGTTAGTTGAATTACAGTGATATTACAAAGTGAATGCAAGTATTTGTTATATATATTACAGTAATGAATTTCATAATATAACCTAATTAGACGCTGCAAAAATTTGTTCATCAAAGTTAGGATTAATGTAACAAATATATTCAGGTTACATGTTTATTACATGTAAACCTTTTTGCTTTATACTAAAATATCTACAGACACCTTCCTAAAATTCTTCAATGCTTTATAAGCATAATCTAATTATTCATTATATTAAGAATCAGTTAAGATAAGCATTGCTGTGGCACTATACTAACTAGAACTATGAGGTATAAATATATAAAAGGTATTAATATAAAATTAAGTCTTATTTATATTCTTATAACACTTGAGATAAACATGACGTCTTCTGACATGAATACAATTTCTATTTTATCAGTATTTTAAGATATAAAATATAAATGTTTCATGTTCCTACAATTCCCCTCTATTTTATGACCAACAGATCAGTTTCTCCCTCTGCTAGCTACTAATATCTGTAACTGTGGCAGAAGTGTACTATTTTATTCATCCATTAAAAAAGTTACAAGGGAATGTTATAATTACCTTGACAGAAAACTGCCATAAATACAGTATGAAAATGAGAATAAGACTTTTTCAAAACTATTAAAACTAACTATTTTCAGAATTAGAGAGCAATTAAGAAGAGCCTATTTGATCCTGGATGGTAAATTAGTCATATAAAAGTTTTTCATTTTATTTACTAACATTTTAAGATCAATGGAAATAAGAGGAATAAAAGTGATATTATTTTCTTCTCACCAATTCCATGTAGTTTCTAAGTGAAAACTCCAGTGAGGTCAGGTGAGGATGCTTTTTTATCTTATTTCCATTTTCATATGTTTTCATTCTATATTTGTCAAATAAAATAGAGACTGTGGACTGTCATGCAAAATTTGTATATATATATATATATATATATATATATATATATATATATATAT
>NW_026586299.1:3680-15521 GCF_907164565.1 Psammomys obesus
TTGTATATATATATATATATATATATATATATATATATATATATATCTAAATAAAATATGTTAAGCATCTATATAGTCTCTGTGGAATTTCAAATAATAAAGACTTTTAGCTTATCTTCATAATTTGCCAGATTTTTTTTTATCATTTAAATGTTTATACAGGAGCTAAGAGGCAATACTGTAAAACATATCGAACAAATGCTTCTTGATATAAGCTACCCAAGGTGGAATTTTAACAAAAGTTTGATATCCAGCTGATGCAAAATATAATTTGCTTACAAATTTAGTTTTCTATGCACAAACATGGTTCACTAAAATATATTTTTCTCATCTTTGTACTGGTGCTTTAGCTGTATTACTTTTTTGAAACATGAACAATATGAAGAAAACACAAATTTTAAAAATTACTTATCAAATTTATATCAGTTTATCAAAAAAATCTGTCTTTGAATCTTTTCTCATTATTGCACTTTATAAAGATTATATTTCTTAGTTAGTGTGGCTAAGGATTTGTCTGTCTTGTTGATTTTCCCAAAGAAGCAGCTCTTGGTTTAATTGATACTTTGAATTGTACTCTTTGCTTCTAATTTATTGATTTCTGCCCCGAGTTTGAATATTTCCAGCCATCTACTCCTCTTGGGTGTTTCTGCTGCTTCCTTTTTCTAGTACTTTCAGGTGTGCCATTAAATTGCTTGTATGAGATGTCTAAAACTTTCTGAAGGCACTTACTGCTATGAACTTTCCTCTTAGCACTGCTTTCATTGTGTTCTATAAGTTAAGTTTTACCTTTATTTTCATTGAATTGTAGGAATTCTTTAATTTCTTTATTTCCTCCCTAACCCATTAGTCATGGAGTACACAGTTGTTCAGTTTCCATGTGTTTGTAGGCTTTTTGCTATTTCTGCTATTGTTGAAGTCTAGTGTTAGGCCATGGTAGTTGAAAATGCCCATCCTACCAATTCTAGAGATTTACTGCAATTCCCATCAAAATACCAACACATTTTTTTTTGTTTGCAAAATATTTATATTTGGGTTTTCTCATATTATTAGTTTATTTACTTTGTATCCCAGCTGTAGACTCCTCCCTCATTCCTTCCCAATCCTAACTTCCCTCCCTCATCTCCTATCTGCCCCTCTCTTGATTTTGACAAAGAAGCCAAAACCATTCAGTGGGGAAAAGACGGCATCTTCAACAAATGGTGCTGGACCAACACAGTTTTTAACAGACCATGAAATAACAATTCTCAACTTCATACGGAAAAACAAACAAAAACCAGAATAGCCGAAACAATCCTGTACAATAAAAGACTTTCTGGAAGGATCTCCACCTCTAATCTTAGGCTATACTATAGAGCAACAGTCATAAAAACAGCATGGTGGGGAGTCTAACATGGCAGCGACCAGCACACACCTTACCTGAGGGACACAGGATCCAAAATTCCAAAATTGGTGAGTGGAGGGGCAGCTGAAGCTAGAAGATCAATATTGAGCTTCTTGGGCAGGAGGAGACAACCCATGAGCTGGTACAATTTGAATCCAGGTCACCCATGGCCATCTCCAGGGACTGAGAGTGGTGAATATTCAACCACCCTGCACTTCTTCTTGTACCAAACAGGGGCCTCCCTGCTTCACAAAGGTGGCACTGGTTGCCCAAACAGGAGCCTCCATGCTCAGTGACTGAGACACCATAAGCGGCAGCAGTAGAGCCTCCCAGGTCAGCAGGTGCTGCAGGTGGCTCTAGGGGACTCCCAGATCAGCTGCTACAACAGGGAGCTGTACCTACTTTCCAGGTCAGCAGCTATGGTTTAGACCAAGCAGGAGACTCCATGCTCATTGACTGAGACAGCAGAAGGGGCAGTCCCAAGTACAAATCTCCCTGCCAGGAAGACAAACAGTGGACACCACTGAGCAGACTGATCTCCCATACTCTCATTTGCCCCTGCGGGCCCAAATCTGAGAGTAGAGAACAGGGGGAACCTCTGTGATTTTTTATTTAGGCCTTCAGGATAGTGAGGTTGTCTTCAACTGAGTGTGTGCAGAGCCCCAGATCCAGGGTCCCTATACACCAGACATCAGATCACTCCCACCCACAACCCCACTGTGGGCAACATAAGGACTATTCTGACAGTGTTCTCAACATTGAAGGTCCTGTTCTGTGGGTCTAACAGTGGAGTCCAGGCAAAAAAATTCCTAGAACCCAGAGAGATCTGAATACCAGGAGGACTGTACAACAGGCCACTAAGGTATTCAGAGCACCAGTGCATGTGCACTGTGCGTGTGAAGCACCAGCTCCCCCTCCTGTGCTTAAGCTCCATCCTTGTAGGCATCTACACGTTCTAGCACCCTGTCCCTCAGGCACACTCTTACGCACACACTTGTGCTTGTGCACATGGGCCCGTGACCTTCCCCCCTTAGATACAGCTGAAACACCAAAATCCACTCTCCAACTGGTGGTCCTCTCTCATCTTCCAGAAGAATACTGCAGAAACCAGAGACAGAGAGATCCAGTATGAAGTACAGACCCCAGGAAAAAACAGCGAAGGTTATGGATAAACAGATGACTAGAGGTCGGCATAAGAACACATCCAACAAAAATCAGCATATCATGGCTTAATCAGCAAACCCCCAAAATAAATGGATTTATTAATTCATCAGAAATACAGGAAAATGATTTGAATGCTATACTTATCGAGTTATTAGAGGCACATAAAGAAGAAATGAACAAATGTCTCAAAGAAATGGAGGCATAAAGAGGAATCAACAACAACAAAAAAGCTCTCAAAGAAATACAGGCAAAAATAGCCACACAAAAGGAGGCAAATAAGGAGGAAATGAATTAAAAAATAGGCCGTCATGGAGAAACAGGAATCCACATTCAAACAGATGAGTGAAATGGTGCAAGACATGAAAACAGAATTAGAATCAATAAAACAACAACAACAACCAAAAACACAAACAGAGAAAAACCCTGGAGCTGGAGAACTTAGAGAAAAGATCAGGAACCACAAAGGTAAGCATCACCAACAGAATACCAGAGATGGAAGAGAGATTCTCAGGCACTGAAGATACAATTGCAGAAATTGATACAGCTCTCAGAGAAAAAGTAAAATTGAGAAAGTTCCAAACACAAAACATCCAAGAAATCAAGGAGCCATGAAAAGAGGAAATCTGAGAATAATAGGAACAGATGAAAAAGAAAATTCCAGGTTCCAAGGTTCAGAAAATATTTTAAAGAAAATCATAGAAGAAAATTTTCTATACTTAAAGATAGAGAGATGTCCATAAACCTACAAGAGTTTTACAGAACACCAAATAGACTAGACCAGAAAGAAACTCCTCATGTCACGTAATAGTCAAAACACTAAACCTACAGAGCAAAGAAAAATATTAAAATCAGCAAGAGGAAAAGGCCAAGTAACATATAACGGTAGCCATATCAAAATCATGCCAGACTTTTCAACAGAAACTATGAAAGCCAGAAGGGCTTGGGCAGATGTCATGCAGACTCTAAGAGACAACAGATGTTAACCCCAACTACTATACCCAGCAAAGCTTTCAAACAACATAGATGGAGATAACAAAATATTCCATGGCAAAACTAAATTTAAACAATATCTACATAGCAACCCAGCCTTACAGAAGATACTAGAAGGAAAACTGCAATTCAATGAAATCAAATGCACTCAAGAAAACACAGGATATAGATAACTTCAGAACAACAAAAATAATTAATAGTAACACCACTGATTCCACAATAAAAGGAACTAACATTCATTGGTCATTATTATCTATCAATGTATCTCCAATAAAAAGACACAGACTAACAGAATATTTCCAGAAACAAGATCCAACATTCTGCTGCATCCAAGAAACAAACTTATGCAACAAAGATAAATACTACCTCAGAGTAAAGGGCTGAAAAAATGTTTTGTTTTTGTTTTGTTTTGTTTTTCAGCAAACAGACACAGAAAACTAGCTGGAGCAGCTATCCTAATATCTAATAAAACAAACTTTCAACCAAAATTAATCAAAAGAGATGACAAGGGACACTTCAGTTTCAACAATAGAAAATCCCACCAGAAAGACATCATAATCCTGAACATATATGCCACAAACAAAAGAGCACTTCCATTTGTAAATGAAACATTATTAAAGCTAAAATCACATACTGATCCCAACACCTTAACATTGGGAGACTTCAACACTCCACTGTCACCAAGGGACAAATCATCTAGACAGAAGCTAAATAGGGAAATAATGATACTTACAGAGGTCCTAAATCACATGGACTTAATAGATGTCTACAGAACTTTTCACCCAGATTAAAAAGACTATACCTTCTCTTCAGCAACTCATGGAACCTTTTAAAAAATTGACCATATAGTTGGTCACAAAGCAAGCCTCAGCAGATACAAGAAGATTGAAATAAACCCCTTGTATCCTATCAGACCACCCTGGCCAAAAACTATACCTCAACAACAGAAGTAACAAAAGCCTACATACATATGGAAACTAAACAACTCTCTTCTCAATTATATAAACAATTCTTTAATCAATGATAGTTTGCTCAGGGAAAAAATGAAAAAATAAAATAAAGACTTCCTAAAATTCAATGAAAATTAAGTCACAACTTACCCAAATTTACTTATGGAACACAATGAAAGCAATGCTAAGAGGAAAGTTCATAGCACTAAGTGCCTCTAGAAAGAAGTTTGTGATATCCCTTACAAGTAACTGAATGGCACACCTAAAAGCCCTAGAAAAAATGAAGCAGCCACACTCAAAGAGTAAACAATTGGAAATAGTCAAACTCAGAGCTGAAATTATGGGATTAGAAATAAAGAAAACAATTCACAGAATCAATGAAACCAAGAGCTGTTTTTTTGAGAAAATCAACAAAATAGACAAACCCTTAGCCAAAGTAACTAAAAGGCAGAGAGAAACTACACAAATCAGCAAAATAAGAAGTGAAAAGGTGACATAACAACAGTGAGAAGGGTGGGGCAAGATGGCGGCGCCAGGAGGACTCTCATTCTGAGGAGCAGCACAGCAGGATTGGCACAGTGACCAGCAATCAGAACTCGCGGCCATAAAACACAAGTGATTGTGTTTCACAGGTGAGAGGATATCCCACGGTGGGGGATTCAATCAGCTTTAACTCACCTGGCTAAACCGCTGAAGAGATCTGGGTTCCGCCAGGCGCTTGGTCACCAGCCCAGAGCTACACGCCAGCATGATCTGGTCACAGTCCCAGACTGAACTGTGGGCCCACAACACCATAGACTGGATTTCCCAGTCGAGAGATAACCCCACGGAGCAGGAAACGATTGGGACCGACCTCAAGTTACCCAGACATCCCCTGGAAAAGACTTGGGTTCCGCAGGTGCCCCAAGAGCCAGCCCGGACCCAGAGCCAGGACCCAGGCACCTGCACGGAGCCCTGCCTGTGCGCTGGATTCGCCGCATAAGATAGAACTGTGGACACCAGGGCACCAGGCACCAGAGACTGCGTTTCACTGGCAGGTGCAAACCCACAGGGAGGGAAACGGCTGGTCAGATCTCAGAGCACTCAGCCGACACCCCCATCCCGAAACGGTCTAGGGAAAATTACCCAGTTTAGGGAGCCTCAAAGGCTCCGAATGGCCAGAAAGGCGGAGCCACAAGCGGGCATCTGTGCCTGTGGGTTCTACTCGCCACCCCAGACAGAACAGCAGTCCCCAAAGCAAACACTGGGCATCTCTGGCAGGAGGAAACCCCCAGCGGAGGGGATCATCAGCTCTAACGCTTAGGACACCCAGCACCAAAACACTTCCTGGATTCATGCAGACTCTAGTGCAGGCAGGAGCTCTATGCTCTGCTGCCATTATTGAGTTCCCCTAGGGCACTGGGACACACAGCTATATCCTCAGACCTACAAAAGCCAGAGAGCCATTACAGCAGCCCTCAGATACTGTGCCAAGGATCAACCAGTTATCCCTACCTAGACTGTCAAAACTGTGGGAATCCATGGTCCTTCAAGAGGGCTGCACCCACAGCGTCTGGACCAGAGCAGTGCCTGCAGCCGCCATCCCAGACAGGGACACACAGCTTCTGGTCCAGAGTGAGGCACCCAGCCTCCAGACCAGAGCAGCGCCCCCAGGCGCCAACTCAACCTAGGTGCACATTCTCCAGGTCCAGAGCAGAGCAATCAGCCTCTGGCCCAGAGACTTGCTGAGTGCACCTCTCACTTTCCCGGACAGAACTGTGCGCCCCAGGATAACAGACTGAGTTTCCCTGTTGGGAGAAAACCCCACAGCTAGGGAATCAGCAGGTTCTTCAAGAGGACTGTACCTGGAAATTTAGTGAGCAGCAGCACACTAAATTTATAACAAGAAACCCAGCAGTGGGGCAGCTGTCTTGAGAACTCAAAGACCACAGATATTACTCAGGGCTATAAAACTGAGGTGAGCAGTGGCAACTCCTGAGAAACACTGGCCATACAGTGACCATAACCAAAAAGCAGAAAAGGACTCCTTCAGGAAAAATCATCTGCTGGCCAAGGGGATACTCCCTACCTCAGGACTCCAGGAAGCACAGAAACTAACAGCCAACACCTAAATCAGCCCAATGGGTAGAGGTCAGTGTAAAAGCTCAACCAACAAAAGACAGAGCAATATGGCATCTCCAGAACCCAGCCATCCAGGGGCGAACAGCCCTGGACAATGCAGCATAATAGAAAATCAAGAAGATGACCTTACATCTATGTTGATGAAGAGGATAATAGAGGAAACAAATAAAATACGTAAAGAATTAGAGGAAGATAAAACCAAACAGATCATGGTTATCCATAAAGAAATGGAGGAAGATAAAGACAAGCATATTATGGCCATCCGTGAAGAAATACGGGAAGATGCAGCCAAACAGCTTGTGGCCTTCAGAGAAGAAATAATTAAATCACTGAAAGAAATCAAAGAGACAGAGTTGAAGGAACTAAAAGAAAAAGAGGAAAATACAAGCAGACAGGTGAAGGAAGTAAACAAAACAACTCAAGACCTAAAGATAGAACTAGAAAAATTAAAAAAAACACAAATGGAGGAAATAATGGAGAGGAAGAATTTAGGGAAGAAAACAGGAACTACAGAGGTAAGCATAACCAACAGAATACAAGAAATGGAAGAAAGAATCTCAGGTGTAGAAGATACAATGGAAGAAATTGATGTATCTGTCAAAGAAAATGTTAAATCCAAACAATTCCTGACACAGACCGTCCAAGAAATCCAAGACAATATGAAAAGACAAAACCTAAGAATAATAGGAATAGAGGAAAAAGAAGACTCCCTTCTCCAAGGCCCAGAAAATATTTTCAACAAAATCATTGAAGAAAATTTCCCCTAGTTAAAGGAGAAGCCAATAAGGATACATGAGGCCTACAGAACACCCAACAAATTTGACCAGAAAAGAAAATCCTCCAGCCACATAATAATCAAAACAGTAAGTATACAGAACAAAGAAAAAATACTAAAAGCTGCAAGGGAAAAAGGCCAAGTAACATATAACAGCAAACCCATTAGAATCACACCTGACTTTTCAACAGAAACTATGAAAGCCAGAAGGGCCTGGACAGATATCATGCAGACCCTAAGAGAACACAGATGTCAACCCAGGCTACTATACCCTGCAAAACTCTCAGTCCTCATAGACGGAGAAAACAAGATATTCAATGACAAAAACAAATTTCAACAATACCTACACACAAATCCAGCATTACAGAAGACACTGGAAGGGAAAATACAACCCAAGAAAATTAGCTTCTGTCAAGAAAACACAGGAAATAATTAACCTTATTACAGCAAAACAAAAAAACGACCAAGCACACAACCTTATGAACACAGCCAACATCAAAATCAAAGGATTTAACAGCCACTGGTAATTAATCTCTCTCAACATCAATGGACTCAACTCTCCAGTAAAAAGACACAGATTACCAGAAAGGATACATAAACAAAACCCAGCAATCTGTTGCATACAAGAAACACACCTAAGACACAAAGATAGACATTACCTGAGGGTAAAGGTTGGAAGATGACTTTCCAAGCAAATGGACCCAAGAAACAAGCAGGAGTAGCCATTCTAATATCTGATAAAATAGACTTTCAACCAAAATTAATAAAAAGAGATGAGGAAGGACACTTCATACTCATCAAGAGAAAATTCCACCAGGAAGACATCACAATCCTGAACATCTATGCCCCAAATACAAGAGCACCCACATTTGTAAAAGAAACATTGATAAAATTTAAACCACATATAGATCCCCACACATTAATAGTGGGAGACTTCAACACCCCACTCTCAACAAAGGACAGGTCAACAAAACAGAAATTAAAGAAAGAAACAATATCTCTGACAGAGGTCATGAATCAAATGGACCTCACAGACATCTACAGAACTTTACACCCAAACACAAAAGAATTTACCTTCTTCTCAGCACCTCATGGAACCTTCTCCAAAATAGACCATATAGTTGGTCACAAAGCAAGCCTCAACAGATAAAAGAAGACTGAAATAATCCCTTGTATCCTGTCTGATCACCATGGAATAAAGCTGGACTTCAACAATAACAGAAATATCAAAAGGCCTACACACACATGGAAACTGAACAACTTGTTACTAAATGAAAGCTGGGTCAGGGAACAAATAAAGAAAGAAATTAAAGCCTTTCTAAAACTCAATGAAAATGAAGACACAACATACCCAAACTTGTGGGACACAATGAAAGCAGTGCTAAGAGGAAAGTTCATAGCTCTAAGTGCCTTCAAGAAGAAATTCGAGACAGCTCATTCAAGCAACTTAATGGCCCGCTTAAGAACCATAGAAAAAGAAGAAGCAGACACACCAAAAAGGAGTAAACGGATGGAAATAATCAAACTCAGGGCTGAAATCAATCAATTAGAAACAAATAAAACAATTCAAAGAATCAATGAAACCAAGAGCTGGTTCTTTGAGAAAATCAACAAGATCGACAAACCCTTAGCCAAGCTAACTAAAAGGCAGAGAGACACCACCCAAATCAACAAAATCAGAAATGAAAAGGGGGACATAACTACAGACACTGAGGAAATCCAAACAATCATTAGGACTTACTTCAAAAGTCTATACTCAACAAAATTTGAAAATCTAAATGAAATGGACAATTTTCTTGATCGATTTGACTCACCAAAGCTGAATCAGGACCAGGTAAATCAATTAAATAGTCCTATATCCCCCAAAGAAATGTAAGCAGTCATCAAAAGTCTCCCATCCAAAAAAAAAGCCCAGGACCAGATGGCTTCAGCGCAGAATTCTACCAGACCTTCAAAGAAGAGCTAACTCCAATTCTCTTCAAACTATTCCACAAAATAGAATCAGAAGGAACATTACCAAACTCATTCTATGAAGCCACAATCACCTTGGTACCTAAACCTCACAAAGACTCAACAAAGAAAGGGAATTTCAGGCCAATCTCCCTTATGAACATTGATGCAAAAATACTTAACAAAATACTAGCAAACAGAATCCAAGAACACATCAAAATTATTATCCACTATGACCAAGTAGGCTTTATCCCAGGTATGCAGGGGTGGTTCAATATATAGAAATCCACCAATGTGATCCAACATATTAACAAACTGAAAGAAAAAAACCACATGATAATCTCCCTAGATGCTGAAAAAGCATTTGACAAAATCCAACATCCATTCATGTTTAAAGTACTGGAGAGATCAGGGATACAAGGCACATATCTAAACATAGTAAAGGCGATATACAGCAAGCCTATAGCCAACATCAAACTGAATGGAGAGAAACTTAAAGCAATCCCACTGAAATTAGGGACAAGACAAGGCTGCCCACTCTCGCCATATCTCCTCAACATAATTCTGGAAGTCCTTGCTAGAGCAAGAAGACAGTTGAAGGAGATCAAGGGGATAGAGATGGGAAAGGAAGAAGTCAAATTATCACTATTTGCAGTTGATATGATAGTATACATGAGTGACCCCAAAAACTCTACCAGGGAACTCCTACAGCTGATAAACACCTTCAGCAAAGTGGCCGGATTAAAATTAACTCAAAATTAACTCAAAAAAATCAGTAGCACTCCTGTATACAAAAGACAAAAGGGCGGAGAAAGAAATTAGAGAAACAACACCCTTCACAATAGCCACAAATGACATAAAGTACCTTGGTGTAACCTTAACCAAGCAAGTCAAAGACTTCTATGAAAAAAATTTCAAGTCTCTAAAGAAATAATTAGAGGAAGATATGAGAAGATGGAAAGATCTCCCATGCTCATGGCTTGGCAGGATTAACATAGTAAACATGGCCATCTTACCAAAAGCAATCTACAGATTTAATGCAATTCCCATCAAATTGCCAACACAATTATTTACAGACCTGGAAAGAAAAATTCTCAACTTCGTATGGAATAACAAGAAACCGAGAATTGCTAAAACAATCCTCTACAATAAAAGATCTTCTGGAGGTATCTCCATCCCTGATCTCAAGCTGTACGATAGAGCAACAGTTATAAAAACTGCATGGTACTGGCATAGAAACAGAATGGTGGATCAATGGAATCGAACAGAAGACCCAGAAATAAACCCACACACTTATGGACACCTGATTTTGACAAAGATGCCAAAACCATACAATGGAAAAAAGATAGCATCTTCAACAAATGGTGCTGGTCCAACTGGATGTCTACATGTAGAAAAATGAAAATAGATCCATACTTATCACCCTGCACAAAACTAAAGTCCAAGTGGATCAAAGACCTCAACATAAAACCAGACACATTAAATCGGCTAGAAAAAAAAGTGGGGAATACCCTAGAACTCAATGGTACAGGAGACAACTTCCTGAACAGAACACCAACAGCACAGGCTCTAAGAGCAACAATTAATAAATGGTACCTCCTGAAGTTGAAAAGCTTCTGTAAAGCAAAGGACACCGTCATCAAAACAAAGCGACTGCCTACAGATTGGGAAAGAATCATCAACACCCCTTTATCTGACAGAGGACTCATATCCAATATATATAAATAACTAAACAGGCTGAAAAGCAACAAACCAAGTAATCCACTTAAAAAATGGGGAACAGAGCTAAAGAGAGAATTCTCTGTAGAGGAATATCGAATGGCAGAGAAGCACTTAAAGAAATACTCAACCTCATTAGCCATTAGGGAAATGCAAATCAAAACAACCCTGAGATTTCACCTTACACCCATCAGAATGGCCAAGATGAAAAACTCAAGGGACAACACATGCTGGAGAGGTTGTGGAGAAGGGGGAACCCTTCTCCACTGCTGGTGGGAATGTAAAGTTGTACAACCACTCTGGAAATCAATCTGGCGCTTTCTCAGACAACTAGGAATAGCGCTTCCTCAAGATCCAGCCATACCACTCCTAGGCATATACCCAAAAGAGGCGCAAGTACACAATAAGGACATTTGCTCAACCATGTTTGTAGCAGCTTTATTTGTAATAGCCAGAAGCTGGAAACAGCCCAGATGCCCCTCAACTGAAGAATGGATGCAGAAACTGTGGTACATCTATACAATGGAGTATTACTCAGTAATGAAAAATAAGGAAATCATGAAATTTGCAGGTAAATGGTGGGACCTGGAAAGGATCATCCTGAGTGAGTTGTCCCAGAAGCAAAAAGACACGCATGGTATATACTCACTCATATAAACATACAACATAGAATAAACCCACTAAAATCTGTACATCTAAACAAACTAAGCAAAAGAGAGGACCCTAACTAAAATGTTCAATCCTCATCCTGAAAGGCAAAGAGGATGGACATCAGAAGAAAAAGAAAATAG
>NW_026586300.1:0-6402 GCF_907164565.1 Psammomys obesus
CCCCCCCCCCCCAGAGAAACGCCACCAGCTCAGGATCGGACTGAGAAGCCCCAACGCCTGCTGGCACTCCCCTGAGAGCACCTCCATAAGCTTGACCTAGCAGAGGAGAAGGTCAGAGGGGAAGGACAGAGAGGCAGCCTGCCAAGGACACAGCACCCTCTCTCCAGCGGCCCCTAGCAGAGAAACCCAAGCTCTGGATCTGAGAACACTCAACCCTACCCGGTACTCTCTTGGGATCAGCAAACATAGATTCTACCGCTAGGCTGCTTCTGGCAGAGAGAACTGGGCCCAGGATCTGGGATTGAGTACACTCATCCTAACTCTTTCCCGTGCCACCCAGGGACCAGTCAACATAACCCCTCCTGGCAGAGGGAAAGGACAAAGAGGCAGCACACAGGAAAGGTGGACACCGTGTTCTGCAGCCACAGTGTCACAGACCTGACTGATAGCCTACCCGTGCACTTCCGCAGCAGGACCAAAACAGAGAGTAGTGAGTAAGGGGAACCTCTGTGCATTCCAACTGGTCCTGCAAGAGAGTGAGTGAGCCTTCTAGGGAGAGATTGCCCCAGACCCAGGGCCTCTCCACAGAAGCAACCAGACGAGATCCCTGGCACCCACACTCCTAGTGTGGGCATCAGAGGGATTCTTGGGATAGCGACCCCAACAGTGAAGCCTCTGCCTTGTGGGTCCACCAGGGCAATCCAGGCAAACAATCCCTGGATCTCAGTCAGAACTGCGTAATAGTGGCTTGCAGGCCACTGCAATAGTCAGAGAATCCGCGCATGCACACTGCTCCCGCTAAAAGCGCACGCGAATAGCGCCAGCATCACATTCTTTACTTAGGCAAAACTGAAAACAAAGTGCACACTCCCAAAGCAGTGAACCTCTCTCATCCTCCTGAAAAAACAGTCCAGAAAACAGAAAGAGAGGATCATAGCCCAAACTACAATCTCGAGGAACAACCAGTGAGGATTATAAAAAACCAGATGGTTAGAGGCAGACATAAGAACACTCCCAACAAAAATCAGGACACAATGACCTCACCAGCAACCCCACAAAACAATGGACACTTCAATTCACTAGATATACAAGAAAACGACCTCAAAACTATGTTTCTCCAGCTACTAGAGGCCCATAGAGATGAAATGAACAAAGCCCTCAGAGAAATAACCAAAGAAATCGAGACTAACCAAGAGGAAACAAATCGTGCTCTCAGAGAAATGACCACGAAAATTGAGGCAAACAGAGAAGAAATGCACAAAGCTCTCAAAGAAATGTCCACACAAATGAAGGCAAATAAAGAAGACATAAACAAAGCTCTCATAGAAATACAGGCAATTATACCCAAAGAAGTACAGGCACAATTAGTGATACATAGAGAGGAAACAGACAAAAAATAGAAGCTATCATTGAAAAGCAGGAGTCCACATTCAAACAGATGAAGGAAATGGTGCAAGACATGAAAACAGAATTAGAATCAATAAAGAAAACACAAATAGAGAAAAACCAGGAGCTGGAGAACATAGAGAAAAGATCAGGCACTACAAAGGTAAGCATCACCAACAGAATACAAGAAATGGAAGAAAGAATCTCAGGAGCTGAAGATACACTTGCGGAAATTGACATGTCTCTCAAAGAAAAAATAAAATCTAAAAAGTTCCAAAGACAAAACATTCAAGAAATCAAGGACACCATGAAAAGACAAAACCTAAGAATAATAGGAGTAGAAGAAAAAGAAGACATCAGGCTCAAAGGTCCAGAAAATATTTTCAAGAAAATTATAGAAGAAAACTTTCCCAACTTAAAGAAGGAGATGGCCATAAACATACAAGAGGCCTACAGAACACCAAGTAGACTAGACCAGAAAAGAAATTCACGTCACATCATAGTCAAAACACTGAACCTACAAAACAAAGAAAAAATTCTAAAAGCAGCAAGGGAAAAAGGCCAAGTAAAATATGAAGGTAGACCTATCAGAATCACACCAGATTTCTCAACAGAAACTATGAAAGCCAGAAGGGCCTGGACAGAAATCATACAGTCCTTAAGGGACCACAAATTCCAACCCAGACTACTATACCCAGCAAAACTTTCAATCAACATAGACGGAGAATTCAAGATATTCCATGACAAAACCAAATTTAAACAATATCTACATAGTAACCCAGGTCTACAGAAGTTACTAGAAGGGAAACTCCAAACCAAAGAAAACAACTACATCGAAGGAAACAGAGGAAATAGATAACTACACAACAAAAAAAACCAAAAGAAGACAAGCAATGAAACTCAGTGACACCACCAACACCACACCTAAAGTAAGTAACAATTGTTGGTCACTAGTTTCTATCAACATCAACGGACTCAACTCCCCAATTAAAAGGCACAGACTAAGAGAATGGTTGCGGAAACAGGATCCATCATTCTGTTGCATCCAAGAAACACACCTATGCAACAAAGATAAACACTACCTCAGAGTAAAGGGCTGGAAAAATGTCTTTCAAGCAAATGGTTCCAGAAAACAAGCGGTAGTAGCCATCCTAATATCTAATAAAATAGACTTTCAACCCAAGTTAATCAAAAAAGATAAGGATGGCCACTATATCCTCATCAAAGGAAAAATCCACCAAGAGGACATCACAATTTTGAATATCTATGCCCCAAATACAAGAGCACCTACATTCGTAAATGAAACAATATAAAAGCTTAAATCACACATTGATCCTAATACCCTAATAGTGGGAGACTTCAACACTCCACTCTCACCAAGGGACAGATCAACTAGACAGAAAACAAATAGGGAAATAAAAACACTTACAGAGACCCTAAATCAAATGGACCTTATAGACGTCTACAGATCTTTTCATCCAAACTCAAAAGAGTATACCTTCTTTTCAGCACCACATGGAACCTTCTCCAAAATAGACCATATAGTTGGTCATAAAGCAAGCCTCAACAGATACAAAAAGATTGAAATAATCCCTTGTATTCTATCTGACCACCATGGACTTAAGCTGGACCTCAACAACAACAGAAATAACAAACAGCCTACAAGTACATGGAAACTGAACAACCTGTTACTCAACGACAGCTGGGGTTAGGAAGAAATAAAGAAAGAAATTAAAGACTTCCTAGAATTCAATGAAAATGAAGGCACAACATACCCAAAGTTATGGGACACATTGAAAGCAGTGCTCAGGGGAAAATTTATAGCACTAAGTGCCTGCAAGAAGAAATTCGTAACATCACATACAAACAACATAATGGCCCAACTGAAAACCCCAGAAAAAAAAGAAGCAGATACACCCAAGAGGAGCAGAAGGCTGGAAATAATCAAACTCAGGGCTGAAATCAATCAATTAGAAACAAATAAAACTATTCAAAGAATCAATGAAATGAAAAGCTGGTTCTTTGAGAAAATCAACAAGATAGACACACCCTTAGCCAAACTAACTAAAAAGCAGAGAGAATCTATCCAAATCAACAAAATCAGAGATGAAAAGGGTGACATAAATACAGACACAGAGGAAATTCAAACAATCATTAGGTCATACTACAAAAGCCTATATGCCACAAAATTTGAAAATCTAAATGAAATGGACAATTTTCTTGATAGATTCCATCTTCCAACATTAAGTCAAGATCAGGTAGAAAGACTGAACAGCCCTATATCCCCCAAGGAAATTGAAGCAGTCATTCACAGTCTCCCCTCCAAAAAAAGCCCTGGGCCAGATGGTTTCAGTGCGGAATTCTACAAGACCTTCAAAGAAGTGCTCACAGCAATTCTCCTCAAACTATTCCACAAAATAGAAACTGAAGGTACATTACCAAACTCATTCCATGAAGCAACAGTCACCCTGATACCTAAACCACACAAAGATCCAACAAAAAAAGAGAACTTCAGACCTATCTCTCTTATGAACATTGACGCAAAAATACTCAATAAAATACTTGCAAAGCAAATCCAAGAACACATCAAAGATATCATCCACCATGACCAAGTAGGCTTCATCCCAGGAATGCAAGGGTGGTTCAACATACGGAAATCCATCAATGTAATCCACCACATAAACAAACTGAAGGAGAAAAACCACATGATCATCTCCTTAGATGCTGAAAAAGCATTTGACAAAGTACAACACCCATTCATGTTTAAAGTCTTGGAGAGATCAGGAATACAAGGCACATATCTAAACATAGTAAAAGCAATATACAGCAAGCCTATAGACAACATCAAACTCAATGGAGAGAAACTTAAATCAATCCCACTGAATTCAGGGACAAGACAAGGCTGCCCACTCTCTCCCTACCTCTTCAACATAGTACTTGAAGTCCTAGCCAGAGCCATAAGACAACTAAAGGAGATCAAGGGGATACAAATCGGAAAGGAAGAGGTCAAAGTGTCACTATTCGCAGATGATATGATAGTATATATGAGTGACCCCAAAAATTCAACCAAAAAACTCCTCCAGTTGATAAACACCTTCAGCAAAGTGGCAGGATACAAAATCAACTCAAAAAAATCAGAAGCCCTCCTGTATACCAAAGACAAAAAGGCCGAGAAAGAAATTAGGGAAACAACACCCTTCACTATAGCCACTAAGCACATAAAGTACCTTGGGGTGACACTAACCAAGCAAGTGAAAGACCTGTTTGAGAAAAACTTCAAGTCTCTGAAGAAAGAAATTGAAGAAGATCTCAGAAGATGGAAAGATCTCCCGTGCTCATGGATTGGTAGGATTAACATTGTGAAAATGGCCATCCTGCCAAAAGCAATCTACAGATTCAATGCAATTCCCATCAAAATACCAACTCAATTCTTTACAGAACTTGAAAAAAAGATTCTCAGCTTCATATGGAGAAACAAAAAACCCAGAATCTCCAAAACAATCCTGTACAACAACAGATCATCTGGAGGTATCTCCATCCCTGATCTCAAGTTGTACTACAAAGCAATAGTAATAAAAACCGCATGGTATTGGCATAAAAACAGAAAGGAGGATCAATGGAACCGCATAGAAGATCCAGAAATAAACCCACACACCTATGAATACTTGATATTTGACAAAGAAGCCAAAACCATTCAATGGAAAAAAGACAGCATCTTCAACAAATGGTGCTGATCCAACTGGATGTCCACATGCAGAAAAATGAAAATAGATCTGTATTTATCACCCTGCAGAAAACTAAAGTCCAAGTGGATCAAAGACCTCAACATAAAACCAGATACTCTAAATCTGTTAGAAGAAAAAGTGGGGAACAGCCTAGAACCCATTGGCACAGGAGACAACTTCCAGAAGAGAACACCAACAGCACAGGCTCTAAGAGCAACAGTCAATAAATGGGACCTCATGAAACTGCACAGCTTCTGTAAAGCAAAGGACACTGTCATCAAAACAAAATGCTTGCCTACAGATTGGGAAAGAATCTTCACTAACCCTTTATTTGACAGAAGACTAATATCGAGTATATACAAAGAACTAAAGAAGCAGAAAAGCAGCAAACCAAGTAATCCAATTAAAAAATGGGGAACAGAGCTAAACAGAGAATTCTCGACAGAGGAATATCGAATGGCAGAGAAACACTTAAAGAAATGCTCATCCTCATTAGCCATCAGAGAAATGCAAATCAAAACCACCCTGAGATATCACCTTACACCCATCAGAATGGCCAAAATGAAAAACTCAAGGGACAACACATGCTGGAGAGGTTGTGGAGAAAGGGAAACCCTCCTCCACTGCTGATGGGAATGTAAACTGGTACAACCACTCTGGAAATCTATCTGGCGCTTTCTAAGACAATTAGGAATAGTGCTTCCTCAAGACCCAGCTATACCACTGCTAGGTATATACCCAAAGTTTGCTCAAGTACACAAAAGGGATATTTGCTCAACCATGTTTATAGCAGCTTTATTTGTAATAGTCAGAACCTGGAAACAACCCAGATGTCCATCAACGGAGGAATGGGTACAGAAATTGTGGTATTTTTACACAATGGAATACTACTCAGCAATCAAAAAGGAGGAAATCATGAAATTTGCAGGCAAATGGTGGGACCTAGAAAACATCATCTGGAGTGAAATATCCCATAAGGAGAAAGACAAACACGGTATATACTCACTTATATAGACCTATAAGATATAATAAACATAATGAAATCTGTACACCTAAAAAAGATAATCAAGAGAGTGGACATGGGGTAAGATGATCAATCCTCGTTTAGAATGACAGATGGGATGTGCATTGAACATATGACAGGAGTCTACTGAGTGCATTGGAAAGACTGTAACTAGCAGTGTTTTCAAAGCAAAGACTCATGACCAAACCTTTGGCAGAGTACAGGGAATCATAAGAAAGAAGGGGAGTTAGTCTGATGAGGAAAGGATAGGAGCTCCACAAGGACCAA
>NW_026586300.1:6412-7236 GCF_907164565.1 Psammomys obesus
TTGGCCTCCCCACCCCCCAAGGGAGGAGCAGTCCTGTTAGGCCACAGAGGAGAGCTTTGCAGCCAGTCCTGAAGATACCTGATAAAACAGGATCAGATGAATGGGGAGGAGGTCCCCCCTATCAGTGGACTTGGCAAGGGGCACGGTGGAGACGAGGGAGGGAGGGAGGGACTGGGAGGGAATGAGGGATCGGGACATGGCTGGGGTACAGAGTTAATAAAATGTAACTGATAAGAAAAAAATAAAAAAAAAAGTTCCAGGGCGTGCTAAAAGAGTTGCTTGCATGAAACGTGACACACAGAACACTGAAGTCTGCCACTCCACTAATCATAGGTTTACCAATAAAAGGAACTTAACTCATCAAATTTTTAATGTGCTTTCCTCCCCATTATGTTCATCTTGAAGAGGTCAAATACTTTGATTGTTGGTTTTAATGCTAATTTCTCACAAATTATAATCACCTGATCCTCAAGGGAATACATGTCCTGAATGCATTAATTGATGTTAAGATCCACCCCAAGTATAATCTGCACCTCCCAGTAGCAGCCAAGACAAAAGCAGGCCATCACAGAAGAAAGATTAGTCACCTTTTGCTTGTATGGCCAACCTTCCCTCTTGCAGTCATGTTAAGTTACCCTGGTACTGCTGCTGGTGGTATGAAAGCAAGGGAGGAGGTCCCCCCCCCCCTATTAGTGGACTTGGCACGGGGCACAGTGGAGATGAGGGATGGAGGGAGGGACACGGAGGGAATGAGGGATCGGGACACGGCTGGGATACAGAGTTAATACAATGTAACTGATAAGAAAAAAATAAAATTCAAAAAA
>NW_026586301.1:0-2824 GCF_907164565.1 Psammomys obesus
CAGCCATTGGGTAATAAGTGGTATTAAAATTGCTCAGGTTGACAGTATATACTCGCATCGCAATGGGAAACTGGAAATCGTGCTGTTATATAGTATTGCACTGTGATGATCGTATTTTAACATCTGATCTCAAAACCGGCTTTTAAATGTCTAACAGAAAATCCCCCCTTTATCCTAATACAGCTGACCCTTTCTCAGAATTTTGCACTGCATACTTTTAGCCCCCAAGACTCATATATCAAATGTGATTTCAAACCATGCAAAATGACAGAGACCCTCTGTTTTTGCCCTGTTTCTATCACAGATTTCTCTGGTAACCTTCATGATTAAAAACTCGCCGAAAACATTTGGAGAGGACGAGGTTTTAGGTGATTTTGAAACCTCATTGTTTTACCCACATGGGAAGAAGGCTTCATGTTCACTGAAAAATCTCTCTGACATTGGTGGCATAAAGGAACTAGAAGAACCATACAACTGCTCTCACAGTTGGATGACATGCCCCACAGAGAATGACACAGTGCCCAGAAGTCCAACTGCTCCTATTGTCAATGAGGGGATTATAGGTATGTATAGAAGTTCTATTATTTTAAGTTTTTTTCACCACTTAACTTGTTTTAATTCTTCTTCACAAATGGTCGCAATACTGAAGTACAGACAATGATAATCATAATGTTGCTGCCAACATTATAAATGTTGATGTATAAATTTAAAATATTTTCTGGTTTAAAAATAAATATGGTTGCCAATGCATCTCCGCAGGTCTCTAGTAGGATGGGTCTCTGCATTGTCCTTCTGGTGGATCTTCCTTTGATGAGAATTATTTGCCCCTCATCTTTTTTGATTAATTTTGGTTGAAAGGCTATTTTATTAGATATTAGGATACCTATTCCAGCTTGTTTTCTGGGTCCATTTGCTTGAAAAAAAATTTTCAGCCCTTTACTCTGAGGTAGTGTTTACGTTTGTTGCTGAGGTGTGTTTCTTGGATGCAGCAGAAAGTTGGATCCTGGTGTTTCTGCAACCATTTTGTTAGTCTGTGTCTTTTTATTGGACAGTTGAATCTCTTGATGTTGATAGTTCGTCTGTCTTTATATTGAGATCCTTGATCCAGTTGGATTTTAGTTTTGTGCAGGAAGATAAGTGTGGATCTATTAGCATTTTTCTACATGTAGACATCCAGTTAGACGAGTACCATTTCTTGAAGATGTTATCTTTTTCCATTTTATGGTTTTGGCATCTTTATCAACAATCTGGTGTTCATAAATGTGTGCATTTATTTCTACTTCTTCTATTTGATTCTATTGATCCACCATTCTGTTTCTATGCCAGTACAGCTCTATATTATGGTTGCTCTATAGTACAGCTTGAGATCAGGAATGGAGATACCTCCAGAAGATCTTTTATTGTAGAGTATTGTTTTAGGGATTCTGGGATTCTAGTTTTTCCATATGAAGTTGAAATTTTTTCTTTTAAGATCTGTAAAGAATTGTGTTGGTAATTTGACCAGAATTTCATTAAATCTGTAGATTGCTTTTGATAAGATGGCCATTTTTTTACTTCGTTATTCCTGCCAAGCAATGAGCATGGGAGATCTTTCCATTTTTGATAGCTAATTCTTTATCTTTCTTCAGAGACTGAGAGTTTGTTTTTATACAAATCTTTGAGTTGCTTGGTTAGCATTACACCAAGGTACTCTATACCCTTTGTGGCTATTGTAAAGGATGTTGTTTCTCTAATTTCTTTCTCAGCCCATTTGTCTTTTGTATACAGGTAGGCTATCGATTTTTTTTAATTGAGTTTTTTATCCAGCCACTTGGCTGAAGGTGTTTATCTGCTGTAGGAGTTCCCTGGTAAAATTTTTGGTGGAAGTGGTCTCCTGTGCCAATGAGATGAAGGCTCTCCTCCACTTTTTCTTCTAACAGGTGTAGTATGTCTGGTTTCATTATGAGGTCTTGGATCCACTTGGACTTTGATTTTGTGCAGGGTGATAAATATGGATCCATTTGCATTTTTCTACATGTAGACATCTAAATTTAGTGAAATAGTCCAAGAACATTCATGCTTTCATTTTATTCTCATAAAACCATGAATAAGAAGCAATTACTCTGTTCCCATTCTTCATTTTTACAGATTAATGAGTAAAATTAATTGTTTGAAAATAACTTGTCTTTGTGTTCAGCCTTCTAAAACAACCGCCACACGTGAATGCCCTTCTCCTCATACAACTTTTCAAGATATTTCACAAAATTGGTAAAAATTCAGAAAAGAATATGATGACTGTTTTTCATTTAGCTGCTTGCCTCGCCCCGATTTTGATCTGGATGCCTGATTTAGGATTAGGACAGAATATTGCCAGAAAGGTAATGAGACATATATTTTAAGCTTAGGGTAAACAAGGCTTTACAAAGAGAAAGGAACAGAGGATTATCCTGATAGTCTGATTTGGTTTTTAAATAAATACCTTTGAATTATATTCCACTGGGGAAGAAGAATCATTGGTGTATTTTAAGCAATTAGACTGAAAGTGGGTGTTTGAACCCAATGATTCTGTCCTTTGTCAATGAGGATTTAAAATATCCTATCCTTAAGCTAACCCACTGAGAGCAAATGTGAAATGATGCAAACACATGAGTGCTGAGTCCAGCAATCAAGACTGAATCCTGATGTCATCACTGAGGAATGTGTGAACTTCTCCTTGATTCTAAGGTGGTTTCCTCAACTAAACAAAGGCTATGGGTGGCTTTTTAACAGATATGGTTGTTATTAGGCCTGATAGTGTGATTAGTTAGTTGCTAATTATGGGTGGTTTAGAGAAATTCTGGTGTAC
>NW_026586301.1:2834-5658 GCF_907164565.1 Psammomys obesus
CAGCCATTGGGTAATAAGTGGTATTAAAATTGCTCAGGTTGACAGTATATACTCGCATCGCAATGGGAAACTGGAAATCGTGCTGTTATATAGTATTGCACTGTGATGATCGTATTTTAACATCTGATCTCAAAACCGGCTTTTAAATGTCTAACAGAAAATCCCCCCTTTATCCTAATACAGCTGACCCTTTCTCAGAATTTTGCACTGCATACTTTTAGCCCCCAAGACTCATATATCAAATGTGATTTCAAACCATGCAAAATGACAGAGACCCTCTGTTTTTGCCCTGTTTCTATCACAGATTTCTCTGGTAACCTTCATGATTAAAAACTCGCCGAAAACATTTGGAGAGGACGAGGTTTTAGGTGATTTTGAAACCTCATTGTTTTACCCACATGGGAAGAAGGCTTCATGTTCACTGAAAAATCTCTCTGACATTGGTGGCATAAAGGAACTAGAAGAACCATACAACTGCTCTCACAGTTGGATGACATGCCCCACAGAGAATGACACAGTGCCCAGAAGTCCAACTGCTCCTATTGTCAATGAGGGGATTATAGGTATGTATAGAAGTTCTATTATTTTAAGTTTTTTTCACCACTTAACTTGTTTTAATTCTTCTTCACAAATGGTCGCAATACTGAAGTACAGACAATGATAATCATAATGTTGCTGCCAACATTATAAATGTTGATGTATAAATTTAAAATATTTTCTGGTTTAAAAATAAATATGGTTGCCAATGCATCTCCGCAGGTCTCTAGTAGGATGGGTCTCTGCATTGTCCTTCTGGTGGATCTTCCTTTGATGAGAATTATTTGCCCCTCATCTTTTTTGATTAATTTTGGTTGAAAGGCTATTTTATTAGATATTAGGATACCTATTCCAGCTTGTTTTCTGGGTCCATTTGCTTGAAAAAAAATTTTCAGCCCTTTACTCTGAGGTAGTGTTTACGTTTGTTGCTGAGGTGTGTTTCTTGGATGCAGCAGAAAGTTGGATCCTGGTGTTTCTGCAACCATTTTGTTAGTCTGTGTCTTTTTATTGGACAGTTGAATCTCTTGATGTTGATAGTTCGTCTGTCTTTATATTGAGATCCTTGATCCAGTTGGATTTTAGTTTTGTGCAGGAAGATAAGTGTGGATCTATTAGCATTTTTCTACATGTAGACATCCAGTTAGACGAGTACCATTTCTTGAAGATGTTATCTTTTTCCATTTTATGGTTTTGGCATCTTTATCAACAATCTGGTGTTCATAAATGTGTGCATTTATTTCTACTTCTTCTATTTGATTCTATTGATCCACCATTCTGTTTCTATGCCAGTACAGCTCTATATTATGGTTGCTCTATAGTACAGCTTGAGATCAGGAATGGAGATACCTCCAGAAGATCTTTTATTGTAGAGTATTGTTTTAGGGATTCTGGGATTCTAGTTTTTCCATATGAAGTTGAAATTTTTTCTTTTAAGATCTGTAAAGAATTGTGTTGGTAATTTGACCAGAATTTCATTAAATCTGTAGATTGCTTTTGATAAGATGGCCATTTTTTTACTTCGTTATTCCTGCCAAGCAATGAGCATGGGAGATCTTTCCATTTTTGATAGCTAATTCTTTATCTTTCTTCAGAGACTGAGAGTTTGTTTTTATACAAATCTTTGAGTTGCTTGGTTAGCATTACACCAAGGTACTCTATACCCTTTGTGGCTATTGTAAAGGATGTTGTTTCTCTAATTTCTTTCTCAGCCCATTTGTCTTTTGTATACAGGTAGGCTATCGATTTTTTTTAATTGAGTTTTTTATCCAGCCACTTGGCTGAAGGTGTTTATCTGCTGTAGGAGTTCCCTGGTAAAATTTTTGGTGGAAGTGGTCTCCTGTGCCAATGAGATGAAGGCTCTCCTCCACTTTTTCTTCTAACAGGTGTAGTATGTCTGGTTTCATTATGAGGTCTTGGATCCACTTGGACTTTGATTTTGTGCAGGGTGATAAATATGGATCCATTTGCATTTTTCTACATGTAGACATCTAAATTTAGTGAAATAGTCCAAGAACATTCATGCTTTCATTTTATTCTCATAAAACCATGAATAAGAAGCAATTACTCTGTTCCCATTCTTCATTTTTACAGATTAATGAGTAAAATTAATTGTTTGAAAATAACTTGTCTTTGTGTTCAGCCTTCTAAAACAACCGCCACACGTGAATGCCCTTCTCCTCATACAACTTTTCAAGATATTTCACAAAATTGGTAAAAATTCAGAAAAGAATATGATGACTGTTTTTCATTTAGCTGCTTGCCTCGCCCCGATTTTGATCTGGATGCCTGATTTAGGATTAGGACAGAATATTGCCAGAAAGGTAATGAGACATATATTTTAAGCTTAGGGTAAACAAGGCTTTACAAAGAGAAAGGAACAGAGGATTATCCTGATAGTCTGATTTGGTTTTTAAATAAATACCTTTGAATTATATTCCACTGGGGAAGAAGAATCATTGGTGTATTTTAAGCAATTAGACTGAAAGTGGGTGTTTGAACCCAATGATTCTGTCCTTTGTCAATGAGGATTTAAAATATCCTATCCTTAAGCTAACCCACTGAGAGCAAATGTGAAATGATGCAAACACATGAGTGCTGAGTCCAGCAATCAAGACTGAATCCTGATGTCATCACTGAGGAATGTGTGAACTTCTCCTTGATTCTAAGGTGGTTTCCTCAACTAAACAAAGGCTATGGGTGGCTTTTTAACAGATATGGTTGTTATTAGGCCTGATAGTGTGATTAGTTAGTTGCTAATTATGGGTGGTTTAGAGAAATTCTGGTGTAC
>NW_026586302.1:0-7388 GCF_907164565.1 Psammomys obesus
TATGGGAAGAGGGACTGCCTCTGACATAATCTGATTGGCCTGCTCTTTGATCACTTCCCCCTGGGGGGGGAGCAGCCTTACCAGGCCACAGTAGAGGACAATGCAGCCACTTTTGATGAGAACTGATAGACTAAGATCAGAAAGAAGGAGAGGAGGACCTCCCCTATCAGTGGACTTGGGGAGTGGCATGCATGCAGAAAGGGGAGGGAGGGTGGGATTGGCAGGGGAGGAGGGAGGGGCTTATGGGGGGATACAAAATGAATAAAGTGTAATTAATAAAAAATAAATAAAAGATTTAAAAAAAAAAAAGAATAACATATAAACTGAAGACAAAAACATACACTGAAGAAAATGCAAAATGCTAACCACATCAATTTGAAATAAAAATATTTCAAAGCCCCAAAGCTAAGAAGTCTAATTAAGGGGGGTCTATGTTACTCTCTCAATTGTCATGATCAAACACCTACCCTTTTAAGGCATGACATACTGTAGCTCACAGTATCAGAGTCCTCACTTCTTGGTTGCCTGGCCTTGTTCGTGTGAACAGAGTGCCATCGCATCTGAAAGTGGGGCTGAGGATAGCTGTCCACACCAGAGTTAACAGGAAGAAGAGAAAACAAACAAACAAACAAACAAAAGGTATCATGGGTAAATTCTTCTTTGAAGGTTTTCTTCCAGTGACCTACTTCCTTTATCATGATTTAACTTCCTCATCTTTCCATCACATCTCAAAATATTGCCAACAGCTTTAAGAAGTGTCAAACACAGGAACTTACAAGGGAAATTTAACTTTGAACAATAGTGTACAACATAAAGTTGACCTCTGTAACCACTTACAAGTGTGCAATGAAGACTTAAGTAGCGCATGCTCTGTAGATCTCTAGGCTGTAATAACATGGCGAAACTGAAACCATAGAACAGTATGTATTTTCCTTTTTTCCCACTCTCTCCCAAGTGCTACCTATATTCCCTATTTTTATGGATTTGAACTTTTTTGATACTTACTACAAGTGGAAGCATACAGTAGCTGTCCTATATGACAGGGTCTGTTATCCTCAAGAATCATTTTGCCTCATGACAAATACTCCTCTGAGTTGTTCTCTGTTGTTTTCACATATAACATGTTTTGTGTACCTAATTATAGATAATAGATTCATATTATTAACATATTACTTATTATGGAATCATGCTACTATTAACACAGATAAGAACATATCTCTTTCAGATGAACATTTTAATTATTCTGTGTAAATACAAAAGTACAAATGTGGCGAGGCAAGATGGCGGTGCCGGGAGGACTCTCATTCTGAGGAGCAGCACAGCAGGATTGGCACAGTGACCAGCAATCAGAACTCGTGGCCATAAAACACAAGTGATTGTGTTGCACAGGTGAGAGGATATGGTGGGGGATTCAATCAGCTTTAACTCACCCGGCTAAACTGCAGAAGAGATCCCGGTTCTGCCAGGCGCTTGGTAGCCAGCCCAGAGCTACACGCCAGTGTGATCTGGTCATGGTCCCAGACTGAACTGTGGGCCCACAACACCATAGACTGGATTTCCCAGTCGGGAGATAACCCCACGGAGCAGAAAGCTATTGGGACCGACCTCAGGTTACCCAGACATCCCCTGGCTGTGCTCTGCCATCATTATTGAGTTCCCCTAGGGCACTGGGACACACAGCTGCATCCTCAGACCTACAAAAGCCAGAGAGCCATTACAGCAGCCCTCAGATACTGTGCCAAGGATCAACCAGTTATCCCTAGCTAGACTGTCAAAACTGTGGGAATCCCTGGTCCTTCAAGAGGGCTGCACCCACAGCGTCTGGACCAGAGCAGTGCCTGCAGCCGCCAACCCAGACAGAGACACACAGCTTCTGGTCCAGAGTGAGGCACCCAGCCTCCAAACCAGAGCAGTGCCCCCAGGCGCCAACTCAACCTAGGTGCACATTCTACAGGTCCAGAGCAGAGTAATCAGCCTCTGGCCCAGAGACTTGCTGAGTGCACCTCCCATTTCCCGGACAGAACTGTGCACCCCAGGATAACAGACTGAGTTTCCCTGTTGGGAGAAAACCCACCAACTAGGGAATCAGCAGTTTCTTCAAGAAGACTGTACATGGAAATTTAGTGAGCAGCAGCACACTAAATTTATAACAAGAAACCCAGCAGTGGGGCGGCTGTCTTGAGAAATTCTATGGGTAAGAGGAGATCCCCCCCTGCCTAACATAGACCACAACTACTACTCAGGGCTATAAACCTGAGGTGAGCAGTGGCAACTCCGGAGAAACACTGGCCATACAGTGACCATAACCAAAAAGCAGAGAAGGACTCCTTCAGGAAAAATCATCTTCCAGCCAAAGGGATACTTCCTACCTCAGGACTCCAGGAAGCACAGAAACTAAGAGCCAACACCTAAATCAGCCCAATGGGTAGAGGTCAGCGTAAAGGCTCAACCAACAAAAGACAGAGCAATATGGCATCTCCAGAACCCACCCATCCAGGGGCAAACAGCCCTGAATAATGCAGCATAATAGAAATTCAAGAAGGTGACCTTACATCTATGTTGAAGAAGAGGATAATAGAGGAAACAGATAAAATACGTAAAGAATTAGAGGAAAATAAAACCAAACAGATCATGGCTATCCGTAAAGAAATGGAGGAAGATAAAGTCAAGCAGATCAGGGCCATTTGTGAAGAAATACAGGAAGATGCAGCCAAACAGCTTGCGGCCTTCAGAGAAGAAATAATTAAATCACTGAAAGAAATAAAAGAGACAGAGTTGAAGGAACTAAAAGAAAAAGAGGAAAATACAAGCAGACAGGTGAAGGAAGTAAACAAAACAATTCAAGACCTGAAGATAGAACTAGAAAAATTAAAGAAAACACAAATGGAGGAAATAATGGAGAGGAAGAATTTAGGGAAGAAAACAGGAACTACAGAGGTAAGCATAACCAACAGAATACAAGAAATGGAAAAAAGAATCTCAGGTGTAGAAGATACAATGGAAGAAATCGATGTATCTGTCAAAGAAAATGTTAAATCCAAAAAATTCCTGACACAGACCGTCCAAGAAATCCAAGACAATATGAAAAGAAAAAACCTAAGAATAATAGGAATAGAGGAAAAAGAAGACTCCCTTCTCCAAGGCCCAGAAAATATTTTCAACAAAATCATTGAAGAAAATTTCCCCAAGTTAAAGGAGAAGCCAATAAGGATCCATGAGGCCTACAGAACACCCAACAAATTTGACCAGAAAAGAAAATCCTCCTGCCACATAATAATCAAAACAGTAAGTATACAGAACAAAGAAAAAATACTAAAAGCTGCAAGGGAAAAAGGCCAAGTAACATATAACGGCAAACCCATTAGAATCACACTTGACTTTTCAACAGAAACTATGAAAGCCAGAAGGGCCTGGACAGATATCATGCAGACCCTAAGAGAACACAGATGTCAACCCAGGCTACTATACCCTGCAAAACTCTCAGTCCTCATAGACGGAGAAAACAAGATATTCAATGACAAAAACGAATTTCAACAATACCTACACACAAATCCAGCACTACAGAAGACACTGGAAGGGAAAATACAACCCAAGAAAATTAGCTTCTGTCAAGAAAACACAGGAAATAATTAACCTTACTACAGCAAAACAAAAAGCAACCAAGCACACAACCTTATGAACACAGCCAACATCAAAATCAAAGGATCTAACAGCCACTGGTCATTAATCTCTCTCAACATCAATGGACTCAACTCTCCAGTAAAAAGACACAGATTAACAGAATGGATACGTAAATAAAACCCAGCAATCTGTTGCATACAAGAAACACACCTAAGACACAAAGATAGACATTACCTGAGGGTAAAAGGTTGGAAGACGACTTTCCAAGCAAATGGACCCAAGAAACAAGCAGGAGTAGCCATTCTAATATCTGATAAAATAGACTTTCAACCAAAATTAATAAAAAGAGGGGGCGGAGCCAAGATGGCGACTAGCACACACAGTTTCCGAGCTGTGGAAGAGATAAAGTTCTGAGTTGATGAGTGGAAGAACTTCTGAAGCCAGGGAAACAATGGAGAGACTTTCTAAACCACAGGGAACATCGCAGGAGGTGAAAACCTTGGTCTCCAGTCACCCAGGGAATTGTTTGGGGAAGGTGAGAAAAGATCCTTTGATCTCTCGGCACTCCCCTCCCCCAGACCTCCCTCCTCCTCGGCACAGCTGACTTCTCAGCGCAGACCTAACTGCCTGGGGCCTGCAGCCACTGAGGCGGAGCCCCAAGCCCTTTATCGGCAAAGGCCAGCAGTACTGTGTCTCGGAGCCCCAGATTCGCGCGGCGGCTGCACCATCCTCCCAGGGCCCGAGTCTGCTAGGGCCATACTAGCTCCGCAGGAGCGCCATCACTGACGGTACGGCCCGCCCAATCCCACAGTGACAGAGAATACGCTATATACTCACCAAAACCAGACAGAAACACCATACAAGCTAGACACACCAGGCGCTGGGCCTCCGAAGCTTGGAGAGCACAGTAAAGAGACCCCAGGACTTCCCAGAAAGCATCTGGACTAGCAACCCAGTCTCCAGTTACAGCGGGACTTTCTAACCTGGCGGCAGAGCAGCACTGAGCTGGCGGGGCACATCAGCCCTCCAGTTTAAGACTAACCAGGGCCAAACCAGAGAACAGAAAGGCTAGTTACCCCAATTCCTACTGACTTGACCACCCTGAAATCTCCAGCTGCAGCAAGACCTCATAACCTGGCAGTGACAGCAGCACGGAACTGGCAGAGCACATCAAAGAAGCAGGGCCAAACCAGAGAGCAGAGAGCCCAGATACCCCGATCTCTGCCAAGTGACCTGCCTGTAAGTGAGTGCACCCTTGAGAATCTGCAGCTCTACTGATCCTGGGTCCTTCTAAAACAGAAGCCAGGCATCGAACCCCCTCCCACCCATATACCCACTTTGGAAATAGAGGGGCACTTGGAACATTGAAGTTCCTGCTCTGTGAGTCTAATTGAGGAGTTAAGGCAGTTAATGCCAGAAATTGCGCTGCGATCATCACTAGCGCCTGCGACATATACATTGCAGAGCCCCTCCCACACACTCAAGGGTTCAACATTAGCCATCACTCTGTCCCTCGAGACACACGCCCACACCCACTTACACACACACACACCTATACACACGCACGCACGCACGCACGCTTGCATTTGCCTCTGTTTGCGCCTGCATACTTTCCTCCCACAGGTACAGCTAGTCCTCAGCACACGCTAAGGACACGGGACCTCTCTCAGCTTGCTGAAGAACTCTCCAGACGCCAGAGAGAGACAGTACCAGTCTGATCTGCGGAATCCAAAAACAAACAGGGAAGGTCTCAGATAAGCCAATGGCCAGGGGTAGGCGAAAGAACACTTCCAACATAAATCAGGACATCATGACTTCACCAGCAAACCCCAAAATTGATGGATACTCCAATTCATCAGAAGCACAGGAAAATGACCTTAAAGCCATGCTTGCTCAATTATTTGAGGCTCATAAGGAGGAAATGAACAAATCTTTCAAAGAGTTGGCCAGTCAATTGGAGGTAAAGAAAGAAGAAATAGACAAAACCCTTAAAGAAACACAGGCAAACATAGCCAAACAAATAGAGGCACAAGTAGAGATAAAATTAGTGGCATATAAAAAGGAAATGAACAAAGAAATAGAGTCCATCGTAGAGAGACAGGAATCCAAATTCAAACACATGAAAGAAATGGTGCAAGGCATGAAAACAGAATTAGAATCAATAAAGAAAACACAAAATGAGAAAACCCTTGAGCTGGAGAACTTGGAGAAAAGATCAGGAACCACAAAAGTAAGTATCACCAACAGAATACAAGAGATGGAAGAGAGAATCTCTGGAGCTGAAGACACACTTACAGAAATTGATACTTCTCTCAAAGAAAAAGTAAAATCAGAAAAATTCCAATCACAAAATATCCAAGAAATTAAGGATGCTATGAAAAGACAAAATCTAAGAATAATAGGAATTGATGAAAAAGAAGACTCCAGGCTCCAAGGTCCAGAAAATATTTTCAAGAAAATCATAGAAGAAAATTTTCCCAACTTAAAGAAAGAGATGTCCATAAATACACAAGAGTCCTACAGAACACCAAATAGACTAGACCAGAAAAGAAACACATCACGTCACATCATAGTCAAAACACTAAATCTACAGAACAAAGAAAAGATATTAAAAGCAGCAAGGGAAAAAGGCCAAGTAACATATGAAGGCAGACTTATCAGAATCACACCAGACTTCTCATCAGAAACTATGAAAGCCAGAAGGGCCTGGGTAAGCATCATGGAGACTCTAAGAGATCACAAATGTCAACCCAGAATACTATACCCTGCAAAGCTTTCAATCAACATAGATGGAGAAAACAAAATATTCCATGACAAAACTAATTTTACGCAATATCTATACAGCAAACCAACCCTACAGAAAATACTAGAAGGAAAACTCCAATCCAACGAAAACGAATTCACCCAAGAAAACAGGGCATACAGATAATATCCCAACAAAAATGAAAAGAAAACAAGCAATGAAACAAGGTAAGATCATCGACTCCATTACAAAAGGAACTAACATGCATTGGTCAATATTATCTATCAATATTAATGGACTCAACTCACCAATAAAAAGACACAGGCTAACAGAATGGTTACGGAAACAGGACCCAACATTCTGTTGCATCCAAGAAACACACCTATGCAACAAAGATAAACACTACCTCAGAGTAAAGGGCTGGAAAAATGTTTTTCAAGCAAATGGTTCCAGAAAACAAGCTGGAGTAGCCATCCTAATATCTAATAAAATAGACTTTCAACCCAAGTTAATCAAAAAAGATAAGGAGGGCCACTATATTCTCATCAAAGGAAAAATCCAACAAGAGGACATCACAATTTTGAATATCTATGCCCCAAATACAAGAGCACCTACATTCGTAAATGAAACAATATTAAAGCTTAAATCATACATTGATCCTAATACCTTAATAGTGGGAGACTTCAACACCCCACTCTCATCAAGGGACAGATCAACCAGACAGACACCAAATAGGGAAATAAAAGCACTCACAGAATCCCTAAATCAAATGGACCTAATAGACATCTACAGATCTTTTCACCCAAACTCAAAAGAGTACACCTTCTTCTCAGCACCACATGGAACCTTCTCCAAAATAGACCATATAGTTGGTCACAAAGCAAGCCTCATCAGATACAAAAGGATTGAAATAATCCCTTGTATACTATCTGACCACCATGGACTAAAGCTGGACATCAACAACAACAGAAACAACAAAAAGCCGACACGCACATGGAAACTGAAAAACTTACTACTCAATGAC
>NW_026586302.1:7488-9314 GCF_907164565.1 Psammomys obesus
CAAGAGCACCTACATTCGTAAATGAAACAATATTAAAGCTTAAATCATACATTGATCCTAATACCTTAATAGTGGGAGACTTCAACACCCCACTCTCATCAAGGGACAGATCAACCAGACAGACACCAAATAGGGAAATAAAAGCACTCACAGAATCCCTAAATCAAATGGACCTAATAGACGTCTACAGATCTTTTCACCCAAACTCAAAAGAGTACACCTTCTTTTCAGCACCACATGGAACCTTCTCCAAAATAGACCATATAGTTGGTCACAAAGCAAGCCTCAACAGATACAAAAGGATTGAAATAATCCCTTGTATACTATCTGACCACCATGGACTAAAGCTGGACATCAACAACAACAGAAACAACAAAAAGCCGACACGCACATGGAAACTGAACAACTTACTACTCAATGACAGCTGGGTCAAGGAAGAAATAAAGAAAGAAATTAAAGACTTTCTAGAATTCAATGAAAATGAAGGCACAACATACCCAAATTTATGGGACACATTGAAAGCAGTGCTCAGAGGAAAATTTATAGCACTAAGTGCCTACAAGAAGAAATCCGTAACATCACATACAAACAACTTAATGGCCCAACTGAAAAACCTAGAAAAAAAAGAAGCAGATACACCCAAGAGGAGCAGACGCCTGGAAATAATCAAACTAAGGGCAGAAATCAATCAATTAGAAACAAATAAAATTATCCAAAGAATCAATGAAACAAAAAGCTGGTTCTTTGAGAAAATCAACAAGATAGACAAACCCTTAGCCAAACTAACTAAAAAGCAGAGAGATACCATACAAATCAGCAAAATCAGAAAGGAAAATGGGGACATAACTACAGACACTGAGGAAATCCAAACGATTATTAGGTCATACTACAAAAGCCTATATGGCACAAAATTTGAAAATCTAAATGAAATGGATAACTTTCTTGACAGATTCCATCTACCAAAATTAAGTCAAGATCAGATAGAAAGACTGAATAGTCCTATATCTCCCAAGGAAATTGAAGCAGTCATTAACAGTCTCCCCTCCAAAAACAGCCCTGGACCAGATGGCTTCAGCGCAGAATTCTACAAGACCTTCAAAGAAGTACTAACACCAATTCTCCTCAAACTATTCCATAAAATAGAAACAGAAGGAACACTACCAAACTCATTCTATGAAGCCATAGTCACTTTGATACCTAAACCACACAAAGATCCAACCAAAAAAGAGAACTTCAGACCTATCTCTCTTATGAACATTGATGCAAAAATACTCAATAAAATACTTGCAAACCGAATCCAAGAACACATCAAAGATATCATCCACCATGACCAAGTAGGCTTCATCCCAGGAATGCAAGGGTGGTTCAACTTACGGAAATCCATCAATGTAATCCACCACATAAACAAAATGAAGGAGAAAAACCACATGATCATCTCCTTAGATGCTGAAAAAGCATTTGACAAAGTCCAACACCCATTTATGTTTAAAGTCTTGGAGAGATCAGGGATAAAAGGCACATACCTAAAGATAGTAAAGGCAATATACAGCAAGCCTATAGCCAACATCAAACTCAATGGAGAGAAACTTAAATCAATCCCACTGAAATCAGGGACAAGACAAGGCTGCCCACTCTCTCCATATCTCTTTAACATTGTACTTGAAGTCCTAGCCAGAGCAATAAGACAACTAAAGGAGATCAAGGGGATACAAATCGGAAAGTAAGAGGTCAAAGTGTCACTATTTGCAGATGATATGATAGTATACATGAGCGACCCCAACGATTCAACCAGAGAACTTCTTCAGCTGATAAACACCTTCAGCAAA
>NW_026586303.1:0-11212 GCF_907164565.1 Psammomys obesus
GAGATACCTCCAGATGATCTGTTGTTGTACAGGATTGTTTTGGAGATTCTGGGTTTTTTGTTTCTCCATATGAAGCTGAGAATCTTTTTTTCAAGGTCTGTAAAGAATTGAGTTGGTATTTTGATGGGAATTGCATTGAATCTGTAGACTGCTTTTGGCAGGATGGCCATTTTCACAATGTTAATCCTACCAATCCATGAGCACGGGAGATCTTTCCATCTTCTGAGATCTTCTTCAATTTCTTTCTTCAAAGACTTGAAGTTTTTCTCAAACAGGTCTTTCACTTGCTTGGTTAGTGTCAACCCAAGATACTTTATGTTATTAGTGGCTATTGTGAAGGGTGTTGTTTCCCTAATTTATTTCTCGGCCCTTTTGTCTTTGGTATACAGGAGGGCTTCTGATTTTTTTGAGTTGATTTTGTATCCTGCCACTTTGCTGAAGGTGTTTATCAGCTGGAGGAGTTCTCTGGTTGAATTTTTGGGGTCGCTCATATATACTATCATATCATCTGCGAATAGTGACACTTTGACCTCTTCCTTTCCGATTTGTATCCCCTTGATCTCCTTTAGTTGTCTTATTGCTCTGGCTAGGACTTCAAGTACTATGTTGAAGAGGTATGGAGAGAGTGGGCAGCCTTGTCTTGTCCCTGATTTCAATGGGATTGATTTAAGTTTCTCTCCATTGAGTTTGATGTTGGCTATAGGCTTGCTGTAATTGCCTTTACTATGTTTAGATATGTGCCTTGTATTCCTGATCTCTCCAAGACTTTAAACATGAATGGGTGTTGGACTTTGTCAAATGCTTTCTCAGCATCTAAGGAGATGATCATGTAGTTTTTCTCCTTCAGTTTGTTTATGTGGTGGATTATATTAATGGATTTCCGTATGTTGAACCACCCTTGCATGCCTGGGATGAAGCCTACTTGGTTGTGTTGGATGATATCTTTGATGTGTTCTTGGATTCGGTTTGCAAGTATTTTATTGAGTATTTTTGCATCAATGCTCATAAGAGAGATAGGTCTGAAGTTCTCTTTTTTTGTTGGGTCTTTGTGTGGTTTAGGTATCAGGGTGACTGTTGCTTCATAGAATGAGTTTGGTAATGTACCTTCTGTTTCTGTTTTGTGGAATAGTTTGAGGAGAATTGGTGTGAGCACTTCTTTGAAGGTCTGGTAGAATTCTGCGCTGAAACCATCTGGCCCAGGGCTTTTTTTGGTGGGGAGACTGTGAATGACTGCTTCAATTTCCTTGGGGGATATAGGGCTGTTCAGTCTTTTTACCTGATCTTGACTTAATGTTGGAAGATGTAATCTATCAAGAAAATTGTCCATTTTCATTTAGGTTTTCAAATTTTGTGGCATATAGGCTTTTGTAGTATGACCTAATGATTGATTGAATTTCCTCTGTGTCTGTAGTTATGTCACCCTTTTCATCTCTGATTTTGTTGATTTGGATAGATTCTGCTTTTTAGTTAGTTTGGCTAAGGGCTTGTCTATCTTGTTGATTTTCTCAAAGAACCAGCTTTTTGTTTCATTGATTCTTTGAATAGTTTTATTTGTTTCTAATTGATTGATTTCAGCCCTGAGTTTGATTATTTCCAGCCTTCTGCTCCTCTTGGGTGTATCTGCATTTTTTTCTAGGTTTTCCAGTTGGGCCATTAAGTTGTTTGTATGTGATGTTACCAATTTCTTCTTGCAGGCACTTAGTGCTATAAATTTTCCCCTGAGCACTGCTTTCAATGTGTCCCATAAATTTGGGTATGTTGTGCCTTCATTTTCATTGAATTCTATGAAGTCTTTAATTTCTTTCTTTATTTCTTCCTTAACCCAGCTGTCGTTGAGTAACAAGTTGTTCAGTTTCCATGTGCGTGTAGGCTGTTTGTTATTTCTGTTGTTGTTGAGGTCCAGCTTAAGTCCATGTTGGTCAGATAGAATACAAGGGATTATTTCAATCTTTTTGTATCTGTTGAGACTTGCTTTATGACCAACTATATGGTCTATTTTGGAGAAGGTTCCATGCGGTGATGAAAAGAAGGTATACTCTTTTGAGTTTGGATGAAAAGATCTGTAGACGTCTATTAGGTCCATTTGATTTAGGGTCTCTGTAAGTGTTTTTATTTCCCTATTTGTTTTCTGTCTAGTTGATCTGTCCCTTGGTCAGAGTGGAGAGTTGAAGTCTCCCACTATTAGGGTTTTAGGATCAATGTATGATTTAAGCTTTAATATTGTTTCATATACGAATGTAGGTGCTCTTGTAT
Source organism: Psammomys obesus (assembly GCF_907164565.1). Lineage (NCBI taxonomy): Eukaryota > Metazoa > Chordata > Mammalia > Rodentia > Muridae > Psammomys > Psammomys obesus. Next base: position 2,254 of record NW_026586303.1, read on the forward strand.
TTGGGGCATAGATATTCAAAATTGTGATGTCCTCTTGGTGGATTTTTCCTTTGATGAGAATATAGTGGCCGTCCTTATCTTTTTTGATTAACTTGGGTTGAAAGTCTATTTTATTAGATATTAGGATGGCTACTCCAGCTTGTTTTCTGGAATCATTTGCTTGAAAGACATTTTTTCCAGCCCTTTACTCTGAGGTAGTGTTTATTTTTGTTGCATAGGTGTGTTTCTTGGATGCAACAGAATGATGGATCTTGTTTCCGCAACCATTCTGTTAGTCTGTGTCTTTTAATTGGGGAGTTGAGTCCGTTGATGTTGATAGAAACTAGTGACCAACAATTGTTACTTACTTTAGTTGTGGGGTTGGTGGTGTCACTGAGTTTCATTGCTTGTATTCTTTTGGGTTTTTGTTGTGTAGTTATCTATTTCCTCTGTTTCCTTCGATGTAGTTGTTTTCTTTGGTTTGGAGTTTCCCTTCTAGTAACTTCTGTAGAGCTGGGTTACTATGTAGATATTGTTTAAATTTGGTTTTGTCTTGGAATATCTTGAATTCTCCGTCTATGTTGATTGAAAGTTTTGCTGGGTATAGTAGTCTGGGTTGGAATCTGTGGTCCCGTAAGGACTGTATGATTTCTGTCCAGGCCCTTCTGGCTTTCATAGTTTCTGTTGAGAAATCTGGTGTGATTCTGATAGGTCTACCTTTATATGTTACTTGGCCTTTTTCCCTTGCTTTTAGAATTTTTTCTTTGTTTTGTAGGTTCAGTGTTTTGACTATGATGTGACGTGAAGAATTTCTTTTCTGGTCTAGTCTACTTGGTGTTCTGTAGGCCTCTTGTATGTTTATGGCCATCTCCTTCTTTAAGTTGGGAAAGTTTTCTTCTATGATTTTCTTGAAAATATTTTCCGGACCTTTGAGCCTGATGTCTTCTTTTTCTTCTACTCCTATTATTCTTAGATTTTGTCTTTTCATGGTGTCCTTGATTTCTTGGATGTTTTGTGTTTGGAACTTTTCTGATTTTATTTTATTTTTTTTGAGAGATGTGTCAATTTCCGCAAGTGTATCTTCGGCTCCTGAGATTCTTTCTTCCATCTCTTGTATTCTGTTGGTGACGCTTACCTTTGTAGTTCCTGATCTTTTCTCTATGTTCTCCAGCTCCTGGTTTTTCTCTATTTGTGTTTTCTTTATTGATTCTAATTCTGTTTTCATGCCTTGCACCATTTCCTTCATCTGTTTGAATGTGGACTCCTGCTTTTCAATGATAGCTTCTATTTTTTTGTCCGTTTCCTCTCTATGTATCACTAATTATGCCTCTACTTCTTTGGGTATAATTGCCTGTATTTCTATGAGAGCTTTGTTTATTTCTTCTTTATTTGCCTTCATTTGTGTGGACATTTCTTTGAGAGCTTTGTGCATTTCTTCTCTGTTTGCCTCAATTTTCGTGGTCATTTCTCTGAGAGCACGATTTATTTCCTATTGGTTAGTCTCGATTTCTTTGTTTATTTCTTTGAGGGCTTTCTTCATTTCATCTTTATGGGCCTCTAATAGCTGGAGAAACATAGTCTTGAGGTCGCTTTCTTGTATATCTAGTGAATTGAAGTGTCCATTTTTTGTGGGGTTGCTGGCGAGGTCATTATGTCCTGATTTTTGTTGGGAGTGTTCTTATGTCTGCCTCTAGCCATCTGGTCATTTATAATCCTCACTGGTTGTTCCTCAAGATTGTAGTTTGGGCTATGATCCTCTCTTTCTGTTTTCTGGACTGTTTTTTCAGGAAGATGAGAGAGGTTCACTGCTTTGGGAGTGTGCCCTGTGTTTTCAGTTTTGCCTAAGTAAGGAATGTGACGCTGGCGCTATTCGCGTGCCCTTTTAGCGGGCGCAGTGTGCATGCGCGGATTCTCTGACTATTGCAGTGGCCTGCAAGCCACTATTATGCAGTTCTGACTGAGATCCAGGGATTGTTTGCCTGGATTACCCTGGTGGACCCACAAGGCAGAGGCATCAATGTTGGGGTCGCTATCCTAAGAATCCCTATGATGCCCACACTAGGGGTGTGGGTGGCACGGATCTCCTCTGGTTGCTTCTGTGGAGAGGCCCTGGGTCTGGGGCAATATCTCCCTAGAAGGTTCACTCACTCTCTTGCAGGACCAGTTGGAATGCACAGGGGTTCCCCTTGCTCACTACTCTCTGTTTTCGTCCTGCTTCGGAAGTGCACTGGTAGGCTAACAGTCAGCTCTGTGACACTGTGGCCTCACGACTCGGTGTCCACTTTTCCTGTGTGCTGCCTCTTTGTCCTTTCCCTCTGCCAGGAGGGGTTATGTTGACTGGTCCCTGGGTGGCACGGGAAAGAGTTAGGATGAGTGTACTCAATCCCAGATCCCAGGCCCAGATCTCTCTGCCAGAAGCAGCCTAGCGGTAGAATCTATGTTTGCTGATCCCAAGAGAGTACCTACCCGGTACTCTCTTGGGATTGAGTGTTCTCAGATCCAGAGCTTGGGTTTCTCTGCTAGGGGCCACTGGGTGAGCTGGAGAGAGGGTTCTGTGTCCTTGGCAGGCTGCCTCTCTGTCCTTCCCCTCTGACCTTCCCTTCTGCTAGGGCAAGCTTATGGAGGTGCTCTCTCTTAGGGGAGTGCCAGCAGGGGTTGGGGCTTCTCAGTCGGATCCTGAGCCCTGAGCTGGAGTTTCTCTGCCAGGGGTCAGGGGGAGGCACCGGTGATAGAACTTGCTGCTAGACCTTATTGCGCTGGACCCAGGAGAATCTCAGGAAGTGTAGAATGACCACAGTCCCAGATCCCGAGCTGTAGTTTGTTTGCTAGGAGCAGCTGGCAGCACTGGAGTCTAGCCGCTGTGCGCCTCTTTATCCTTCTGCTCAGCTGTGGCAGGGTTATGACGGCGTTTGGGGGAGTGCCCGAAGGGATTGGGTTTTCTCAGCCTCGATCTTGGGTTGGGGTACAGACAATGTGGTCTGTGGCAGATTCTGCTGGACGCCTTCTGTCTCTTCCGAAGAGGGAGTAGGGATTTTGAGCTGGGCGTGCAGCTGCGCAGCTGTAATCCGTGCACGGCTGGAGCTCAATTGTGATGGTGGCGGGTACCTGTGGTCCAAGAGACCTTCCAGGGAAAGACTGGGTGACCCGTGACCAGTCTGGCAACTTTGCTTCCCTGTGGGTTTTTTTTTGCGACTGGGACTCTCAGCCTTAGGCACCCTTGTGCCCACCAATCAGCCTGGGAAAGTGATCAGGACAAGCAGGCTTGCGGCACCAGCCCGGAGACCCAAAGCCCGCGTTTGCCGGGTTCTCTTCCAGGTTCTGTCTGGGCAGCCGAGAGTGTACCCGACCGATTCCCATGCCGTGGGAGCCTCCCCTCACCTGGGAAACACGATTGATAGCTGTTGTTTTAGGGCCCAGAGTTCAGTCTCTTGGTCGCTGCATGGAGTGTGTTGTCCTGCTTCTCAGACAAGGTGTTCTCCCGGTGCCGCCATCTTGGCCCTTTACAAAAGACTTAAATACAAGATAAACAACTAATTTTCTTACATTTATATTAGAAAAATATTAACAAGGAAAACATATGTAAGAAATATGCACACCCGGACTGTGTAAAAATATTAAACAGAAGTCACAGAACAATACACAAAACTGAATGCAACTATAGTAAGAAACCATTTCAACCAACAGATTAACAAGGACTGATATCCTGCCAGTGTCATTTATTACAAATATGAGTTATGTAGACCCTTCTACCACTGTTGATTATATAATTTGAGAACATTTATACAGCAAAAAATTTGTAGTTACATGACAAAGCTGTGCATTTGAGCCAACATTTGGCTTACTGATACATAATATAAGGGCCACCTGTGTGCCTAAGAGAAAAATAGAACATAAACAGAAGTAAAAGAAAAAAGAAGAGGAAATTATTCTCTTTTTCTGTCCATGGTACAATGGGAAACTGTTTTGAGGATGTAAATTAATACATTAGATTAGTAAAAATTTAAGTTTGAATGTAATTTTTGGAACACAGCCATGCTGTGCTGCTCAGGTAACATACAGCAGTTCTGGGTGGAAAATCCACTTAACGCAGCAGCTTCCAGGCAAATGAGTGAACCCTAAATTGTTTCTAAACTATGCAGGAATTTCTGGTTGGCAGTGAATGGAAGAAACAAGAACACTGACTTCTACCAAGCCTCACAATTTGCTAACTCAAGCAAATCAGATGAACTTTGAAATGTCTAAGTTTTGAAGTATGAGAACAAGGAAAAGGGATTAAAGTTGCTACTAGTATAGCTAACCTGAACTGAAGGTGCAATAGTGCTTATGTAGTCATTAAATAATGTATATAAATTTAACTCTTTGTACATATCATACATTATACTTTTAAAGGTATGCAAGAAGATGTTTTCCCAATGTAGGTTTACAATACACTAAGAAATAAATTTAAGAAATATTCTGCTAACACAGAGGATGTAGGTCAGTGGTAGAACTTTTGACACAGATGTAGAAATAGAATGGGTTCAACATCTAGCAATAATTATCCCAAAGGATAATTACAAACATAAAGTCTCAGTGTAATATAAATAGAAAAATATCATGTAATATGCTCAAGCAAAGGCATAAGTGATTGTAATTTTCCTTAATGGGTGAATTCTATGCCATTCAAATTATGATCTGTAGTTTTATTTTAGTAATGTTTATTTTATATTTCATGTGAAATGATAGAGAATTTTCCCTTAGGTAATTCTGAAAAACAAAACAAAATTATTGTGATTGTATTATTAATAAAAGTGGTACAAAGTTAATTACCACAGCAGCAGAGATTCACATGTGTAAACTAATATATATATTATAAAAAGAAATATAAAAAGAAAAACAGTAAATATGTTTTATCCCATTTCTTGGGGACTCTGAATCTTGTTGCACAACAAGGGTGTCCCAAGCTATTTCCCAGTACACTTCTCAGTTTTCCCTTGTAGTCCAACTTCATTTATTTTTGTCAGCTGCTAACTGGCAGAAACACTTTATACCAAGGACCCACAACCATACTAGGGTGGGACTCAGGCAGGTGATTTTAACTGTCTTTGGTGATCACAATATATTCAGATCTTTCTAGATATGAGTCTTTTTTTTCCACTCATTTATTTTTTTTAAATTTTTATTATTAGTTACATTTTATTAACTCTGTATCCCAGCTGTATCCCACTCCCATATTCCCTCCCAACCCCTCCTTCCCTCATTCATCTCCTCCCTGCCCCTTTCTCCCCTTTTATCTGACCCTATTTTATCAGGTATCTTCAGGACTGGCTGCAAAGTTCTCCTCTGTGGCCTAGCAGGACTGTTCCTCCCTTGGGTGGTGGGGAGGTCAAAGAGCCTGCCATTTAGTTCCTGTCAGAAATAGTATTAGTCTTGTAGAAAATTTCTTCTAGGAGCCCCTGTTTCCACTCCATCTCTATTCTATGGAGGTTTCATCTTCTTATTGTTCGCCCAGGGTCTCCCTATCCCCCTCATTCCTTTCTCTCAAGACTCACTCTTTCTCCTACAGTAGCCTGCCTGTAGTTCCACAACATCTCCGATTCCTGGAGCCTCAGCCTCTTGTTGTTGACTAAGATCCAACTAGCTCTTTTCCACTGTCCTTTACTCCAGGATCTCTCCATTTCTTTGTATCATCCATGACCTGCAAAAGCACTCAGTGTCAGGGAGCCCACAGCCACACTCTTGGAGAAGATTGAAAATGAACAATAGCAAATGAATCAGAAGACCCTCATAAATCAGACCTAATTTCGACAGTAAGAAACATCTCAATTATGATAACTCCAGATGCTTAGAGGCTAGCAAAATCCACAAACATGAACTGTGAAGATAATGCTTCGTACAGAAGTCAGAAATCCTGTTATAGCAGACCCCTAGAAGTGCAATTTAGATGCAATACAATTAAAGGACTTAAAAAACATAAATTTATCCAAGGAACTTTAAAGGGTGTGAATACACGCTTTAATGAGCAACATGAAAACACAAACAGTTGAATGAAACATGAAAGTAGAAATAGAATCTCTGAAGAAAACCCAACCTGAAGCAAAATTGGTACTGAAGAATTTAAGATGTTAAACAAAAATCACTGGTGTCAGTCTCACCTATACGTTACAAGACATGAAAGAGAGAATTCCAGGTCTTGAAGACAAGGAAGGAGGAACAGATAGCTAAGTCAAAGAAAATATTTTGAAAAACTTTAAAAAGTAATATAAGCACAAAATGACTAGAGAATCAGGGATGCTATAAAAAGATCAAATCTATAAATAATAAGGAAGAAGAAGAAGCCCACATCTAAAGCACAGAAAATATTTAACAAAATCAGAGAAAAACAAACTACTTTTTTATTTTTAAAGAATAAAGTACCTATCAAGGTAAAAGAAGCATACAGAACAAAAACTATATATTACCAGAAAATAATTTCTCCACGACACATAATAATCCAAACACCAAATTTATGGACCAAAAGGAGGATATTAAAAGTTTCAAGAGAAAAACACAAAATCACATAAAAATCAAGGCCCATTAAAGTAACCCCTGACTTTTTAAGGTACTTTAAATGCTAGAAGGGCATGAATTGACGTTTTACAAACTCTAAGAAACCACAGATGCCATTTCAAACTATTATATCCAGAAAAACTATCAACTATAGTTAACAATATCTGTCTGTCTACCAATCCAGCTATAAAGAAAGCATGAGAATGAAAACTTCAGTCTGAAGAAAATAATTATACCCAAGAAGACACAGGGAATAAATAATCCTTGTGTAAACAACACAATACTAAGAATAAATAAATACTGCTCAAGGAAAACTTTCAATATTAGTGTTCTCAATTCCTTAAAAAAAATCACAGACTAACAGCTTGAATTAAAAATCCAGATCCATCTAAGAATCACATTTCACCGAAAAGGATTGACATCAATCCTTTATATAAATTTCCTTTATATAAAAAGGAAATTTTATAATAAGCAAGTGGAATCTACAATCAAAACACTACAATCAAACAAGATTTTAATATCTGACAAAATAGGTTCCATGTGAAAACCAATCAGAAGATACAGGGAAGGATACTAAATACTCAGTAAAGGAAAAATCCACTATGAAGATCTTACAGTTTTAAACATTTATGAATCAAGTAAAAGGGCATACAAGTTTATAAAAGAAACATTATACTCTGTAAAAGGTTACATATTGACCTTAATATAGTGGTAATGACTGACTTCACCGATAGACAGTCCATTCAAACAAAAGCTGAATAGAAATACTTGAGTTAAATAAAATCATGAATCAGCTTGATCTAGCAGATGTCAACAGAATAGTGCACACAATACTGCAGAATCTACTTGTTTCTTAGCAGCTCAAAAAACTTTCTCTGAAGCTGAGCACACACTTGGTCAAAAAGAAAGTCTCAACAAATATAAGAAAACTGACTAAACACCATGCATCTTTTTCTGACCACAATGGATTAAGGCTGGATACCAACAATAAAAACAGCAGAAGGCATGAAAATTCTTGGAAACTTAACAGTTCACTCCTGAATGAAAAATGGCTCAAGAAAGAAATTAAGAAGAAAATGTAAAATTTTCTAGACTTAGGTAAAAATGAAAATGCAGTATGCCTACAGCTATGTTTAAGTGCCTGTGCTTTTGTACTGGTCCAAGGTCACCCAAGAAAGCCATGAGGAATTAAATCAAGTCAGGATAAAGGGACTATAGCACATCTGAAGCTGTCACAATTTTCTTCAGAGCAATCAGACATTTTATACCTTTATTAGAAACATAATATAATGGTAATTGCCAGCATCAATAAAGTTGTAGTTGCCAGGATACAAGATATACAGTGTATACAATATTACTGTCTAAGAACATTTGTCCTGTAATGTGTTCATGCTTCCTTTACTATCAAGGGAACATACAAAGAAACACAAAGTAGCCTGAATGTTTCACTACCTGAGGGAATGAATCAGTATCTCAGGAAATAGAAGGCACATTGTGTCCCAGAAGCCATGGACTCTAACCTGAAAAACCAATGATACATGCCTCCCAAAACAGCTGGGCCACGTGAAATGCATAGTTCCCTTTACTCAGTCTCCTAGTATGAGAAGAGACAATCTCTGACATGAACTAGGTTGCCTTCTCCTTGATCACTTCTACTTGGTGGAGCCACCTAGCTAGCCCACAGAGGAAGTCTTTTTTAAATTGATTGATTGATTGATTGATTATTACAATTTATTCACTTTGTACCCCAGCTGTAGCCCTCCAGTTCCTGCCCTCTATCACTCTACTCTTCCCATGCCCCTCCCCAGTTCGTTGATAGGGGAGGTTCTCCTCCCCTTTCATCTGGCTCCATATTATCAGGTCCATCAGGACTGACTGTATTGTCTTCATCTGTGGCCTGGTACAGCTGCAGTCCCCGTAGGGGAGGTGCTCAAAGAGCCAGCCACTGAATTCATGTTAGAGGCAGCCCCTGCTCCTCTTACTAGGGAACCTACTTCGAGGCTGAGCTGCCATGGGCTTCATCTGAGCAAGGGCTCTAGGTTATCCCCACACATGATCCTTGATTGGAGTATAAGTCTTTGAAAAGACCCCTGGGCCCAGATTGTTTGGTTCTGTTGGTCTCCCCATGGAGCTCCTCTCCTCTCTAAGTCTTTCTATCTCTCCTTTGTTTCTTAAGATTCCTTGCACTCTGCTCAAAGTTTGGCTATGAGTCTCAGCATCTGCTTTGATACCTAGCTGGGTAGAGTCTTTCAGACGCCCTGTGTGGTAGGCTCCTGTCCTGTTCCCTGCTTTCTCTCTTGCTTCCAATGTCTATTCCATTTGCTTTCTGAGTGAGGACTGAGAACCTTCCCTAGGGTTTAGCTTTTTTAGGAGTACAGAGTTTAGTATGTTTTTTTCCTGTATTGTATGACTAATATCTACTTATAAGCAGACAGTCTTGATGGGACCTGAA
>NW_026586303.1:11222-15427 GCF_907164565.1 Psammomys obesus
AATATCTACTTATAAGCAGACAGTCTTGATGGGACCTGAAAGGGTAGGGGAGGAGGACTTTCCCTAACTTCACAATACATCTGAAGGCTCTAGAAAGCATACGAAATTATTTCCAAAAGATTACTGTGCAAAAATAAAAAATTAAACTTGGGATGGAGAGATGGCTCAGAGTTTAAGAGCCCTGACTGCTCTTTTAGAAGTCCTGAGTTCAATTCCCAACAACCTCATGGTGGCCAACAACTATCACGATTTGTTTCCTCTTCTTTAGTCTCGATTTCTTTCGTTATTTCTCTGAGGGCTTTGTTCATTTCATCTTTATGGGCCTTTAATAGCTGGAGAAACATAGTTTTGAGGTCACTTTCTTGTATATCTAGTGAATTGAAGTGTCCATTGTTTTGTGGGGTTGCTGGTGAGGTCATTATGTCCTGATTTTTGTTGGGAGTGTTCTTACGTCTGCCTCTAGCCATCTGGTTATTTATAATCCTCACTGGTTGTTCCTTGAGATTGTAGTTTGGGATATGATCCTCTCTTTCTGTTTTCTGGACTGGGAAACACGATCGATCGCTGTTGTTTTAGGGCCCAGAGTTCAGTCTCCTGGTCGCTGCACGGAGTGTGTTGTCCCGCTTCTCAGACACGGTGTTCTCCCGGTGCCGCCATCTTGGCCCCCCCTCAGATTTGTTTTTAAAACATAAAATATTTTTAATGTATAATTTCTTATTTATATTGTTGGCAGCAACATTATTATTATTCCTTGTCTGTACTTTAGTGTTGTCACCATTTGTGAAGAAACATTAAAATAAGAGGTGAAAATTAACAATAATAGAACTTCTATACTTACCTTTAATCCCCTCATTGTCAGGAGGAACAGTTAGACCTCTGGGTACTGTGTCACTATCTGTGGGGCATGTCATCCCACTGAGGGAGAAATTGTCTGGTTCTTCTGTCTCTTTTCTGCCCCGTCATCGGTTAGATTTTGCAGAGAACCGGTAGTTTTCTCTTCATATGAATTACAAAATGAGGTTTCGTAGTAAACTAGAACCATGTCTTCTCCAAATATATGTCTTGAGTTTTTAATAAGAAAAGTGACAAACAAAACCTGTGACAGAAATGGGGCAAATACAGAGGGTCTTGAAATCACATTTGATATATGAGTCTTGTAGCCTAAAAACATGCAGTGCAAAATTCTGAGAGTCAGCTGTTATAAGATAAAGGGTAGATTTTGTTACAAATTTAAAAGTTAATTTTGAGATCAGATGTTAAAATATGATCATCACAGTGCAATCCTACATAACAGGATGATTCCCAGTTTTCCTAGTGTGATGGCTAGTATATACTGTCAACCTGAGTAATTTTAATTCCACTTGTCACTCGCATGGCTGAGCATGCTGGGAAAGGATGCTCATAGAAACACACAACTCAGAAGGGAATGTAGCACGTCTGAATGTGGGCACCGTCCTATTGAAAGTTTCCATTCGGTGCTTTAAAGGAAGACAGACACAAAACAAACTAAGCAGCAGCAGTCATGAGTCTCTGATTGCTCAGTGCAGACTCAATGGTAAAAGCTTCATCCACAGGACCGTTGTATTGAGAGGCATTTGAAATAAGGCCTTTTTGGAGAGAACTGGGTAAGTCTGTTTCTGCAATGCCAGTTTTAGGGAACTTATCTTTTTCTTCTGGCCTTTCATTCTGTACAACATGAGGAAAAGATTTTTCTGAGTTATGCTTTCCTCTAATGTACTCCTTACAGGTCCAAAAGCATATGGTCAATTAATAATAACTCAAAAAAATCAAATACCGAGAATCAAATAACCATTATATATATAAATATATATTCTACATATATATATATATATATATATATATTCTACAAATTCAGGTATTAAATTATAGTATATGAAATGTATGTACCATAAAACATGTTCACCAGAATTTCTCTAAATCAACCATAATTAGCAACTAACTAATTACACTATCCAGGCCTAATAACAACCATATCTGTTAAAAGGAATCATATTGCCTTTGTTAGTTGAGGAAACCACCTTGGAATCAAGTAGAAGTTCACACATTCTTCAGTGATAACATGAGGATTCAGTTTTGATTGCTGGACCCAGCACCCATGATTTTGTATCATTTCACAGCATTTACTCTCAGTGGGTTAGTTTAGGGGTAGGATATTTTAAATCCTCACTGATAAAAGACAGAATCATTGAGTTCAAATAGCCACTTTAAGTCTAATTACTTAAAATGCACAAATGATTCTTCCTCCCCAGGGAAACATAATTCAAGGGTATATTTATTTAAAACCAAAACACACTTTCAGGATAATCCTCTGTTCTTTTCTCTTTGTAAAAGCTTGTTAACCTTATGCCTAAATATATGTATCATTACCTTTCTGGTAATATCCTCCCTGAATCCTGAACCCAGTCTCCAGAGCAAAATCGGGGCGAGGCTTGCAGCTAACCGATCTCTGGACATCATGTTCTTTTCCGAATTTTTATCAATTGTGTGTAGTATTCTGAACAGTTTTATGATGAGAAGGGCATTCACGTGAGGTACAACAAGTTATTTTCAAATAGTGAATTTTACTCATTGATTTAAAAAGTAAAGAATGGGTACAGAGTAATTGTATCTTATTAATGGTTTTATGAGAATAAAATGAAAGTAGGAATGTTCTTGGAATATTTCTCCAAATTTAGATGTCTACATATAAAAAATGCAAATCGATCCATATTTATCACCCTACACAAAACTAAAGTCCAAGTGGATACCAGACTTCAACATAAAAGCAGACACACAAACCTGTTATTAGAAAAAGTGGGGAAGAGCCTTGACCTCATTGACAAGAGGAGACAACTTCCTGAACAGAACAAGAACAGCAGAGTCTCTAAGATCAACAATCAATAAATGGGGCCTCATGAAACGTAAAAGCTTCTGTAAAGCAAAGGACACTCTAATCAGAACAAAACGACAGCCACAGACTGGGAAAGAATCTTCACCAACCCTATACCTGACAGAGGGATAATATCTAGGATATATAAAGAACTCAAGAAGTTAAACGGCAGCAAATCAAGTATCCAATTAAAAAAGGTACAGAACTAAACAGAATTCTCAGTAGAGGAATACTGAACGGCAGAGAAACACTTAAAGAGATGCTCAATATCTTTAGTTATCAGGGAAATGCAAATCAGAAGGACCCTGAGATTTCACCTTATACCCATCAGGATTGCTAAGAATAAAAACTCAAGTGACAACACATGCTGGAGAGGATGTGGAAAAAGGGGAACCCTCCTCCACTGCTGGTGGGAATGTAAACCACTTTGGAAATCAATCTGGTGCTTTCTGAGAATATTAGGAATAGTAGTAGCTCAAGATCCAGCTATACCAATCCTAGACATATATCCAAAATATGATCAAGTATACAAGAAGGACATTTGCTCAACTATGTTTGTAGCAGCTTTATTCGTAATAGCCAGAATCAGGAAATAACCCAGATGTCCTTCAATGAGGCATGGATACAGAAATTGTGGTACACTTACACAATGGGATGTTACTCAGCAATTAAAAACAAGGAAATCATGAAGTTTTCAGGCAAATGGTGAGAACTAGAAAAGATCATACTGAGTGAGCCATCCCAGAGATACAAAGACACACATGGTATATACGCACATATAAGTGGATATTAGAAGTATAATATAGGATACACATACTAAAACTTGTACTCCCGAAGAAGCTAAGGAAGAAGTAGGGCCCTGGGTTAGATGCCCAATTCTCATTCAGAAAGGCCAGCCAGATAGACATTGGAAGATGGTGAAAACAAGGAACAAGGCAGGAGTCTACCACAGAAAGCCTCTGAAGCTACGCAGCAGGGTATCAAAGCAGATACTGAGACTCTTAGCCAAGCTTTGGGCAGAATGTTGGGAATCCTATGAAAGAAGGGGGAGAAAGAAAGACCTGAATGGGAGTGGACCTCTACAAGGAGAGCAATAGAAACAAAAAAAAAGCTGGGCACAATGGTCTTTTTCTAAGATTGATATTCTAACCAATGTCCATTCAAGGAGATAAACTGAAACTGTTGCACAGATGTTTCCCATGGCAGCTCAGACTCCAAATGGACTGCCTAGTAAGGGGAACAGGGACTGTCTCTGACATGAACTCAATGGCTTGCTCTTTGATCACCTTCCCCTGAAGCAGGGCAGTCTTACCAG
>NW_026586304.1:0-548 GCF_907164565.1 Psammomys obesus
CCCCCCCACCCCCGGGCTGGGCACGGTGTGAGAGGGCCGCCCCCCCCACCCCCGGGCTGGGCACGGTGTGAGAGGGCCACCCCCCCACCCCCGGGCTGGGCCCGGGGTGAGAGCCCCCCCGGGCTGGGCACAGTGTGAGAGGGCCGCCCCCCCCACCCCCGGGCTGGGCACGGTGTGAGAGGGCCGGCGAGCGCCGCTAACGCTCAGGAAGTGAAGTTTGCGGTTTGGGGGGCTGAGCGCGGAAGGAGATTGAAAACAGCAGCAGCGCCACAGAGGAGCGTCTCCCGAAAGCGAGGCTCGGCCTCCCGCGCCCCGACCCGACCCGACCCGCAGGTAGGCCGCCAGCCGGGCGCCTCCCCACGCGCGGGCGGGCTGTGCGAGGGCTCCGCCGGGCAGCCAGGGCGCGCAGGGAGAGCCGCGGCGGCGGAGCCGGGTCCTGGGGCCAGACCCCGCCAGGCGTGTGGCACCCCGCCCCGAGGCCGCCGGAGCCGAGGGCAGGCGTGCCCGGCCCCGCGGGACGCCCGCGCCAGGGCTGGCGTGGAGCGGGC
>NW_026586304.1:558-1106 GCF_907164565.1 Psammomys obesus
CCCCCCCACCCCCGGGCTGGGCACGGTGTGAGAGGGCCGCCCCCCCCACCCCCGGGCTGGGCACGGTGTGAGAGGGCCACCCCCCCACCCCCGGGCTGGGCCCGGGGTGAGAGCCCCCCCGGGCTGGGCACAGTGTGAGAGGGCCGCCCCCCCCACCCCCGGGCTGGGCACGGTGTGAGAGGGCCGGCGAGCGCCGCTAACGCTCAGGAAGTGAAGTTTGCGGTTTGGGGGGCTGAGCGCGGAAGGAGATTGAAAACAGCAGCAGCGCCACAGAGGAGCGTCTCCCGAAAGCGAGGCTCGGCCTCCCGCGCCCCGACCCGACCCGACCCGCAGGTAGGCCGCCAGCCGGGCGCCTCCCCACGCGCGGGCGGGCTGTGCGAGGGCTCCGCCGGGCAGCCAGGGCGCGCAGGGAGAGCCGCGGCGGCGGAGCCGGGTCCTGGGGCCAGACCCCGCCAGGCGTGTGGCACCCCGCCCCGAGGCCGCCGGAGCCGAGGGCAGGCGTGCCCGGCCCCGCGGGACGCCCGCGCCAGGGCTGGCGTGGAGCGGGC
>NW_026586305.1:0-663 GCF_907164565.1 Psammomys obesus
GTTGCTGTGACGCGGTTGACTGTAGCGTAGCTCATGGGATATTGTATTGTGGGTTGGTTGGTTGGATTGCTCGGTTGGGTTGGTTTCGGTTGGATTTGGTGGGTTTGGTTGGTTTGGGTTGGGTTGGTTTGGGTTTCGTGTGTTTGGTTGGTTTGGGTTTGGTGGGTTGGTTTGGTTTGGTTTGGGTTGGTTTGAGTTTGGTTGGTTTGGTTGGGTTTCGTTGGTTGTTTTGGGTTGGTTTGGTTTCAGTTGGGTTTGGTAGGTTTGGGTTGGTTTGGGTTTGGTTGGTTTGGGTTGGGTTGGTTGGTTTGGTTTGGTTTGGTTTTGGTTGGTTTGAGTTTGGTTGCTTTGGTTTGGGTTTGGTTTGGTTGGTTGGTAGGTTTGGTTGGGTTGGTTTGGGTTTGGTTGGTTTGGGTTGGTTTGGTGGGTTTGTTTGGTTTGGGTTTGTTTGGTTGGTTTGGTTTGGTTGGTTTGGTTTGGTTGGTTTGTTTGGGGTTGGTTTGGTAGGTTAGGTTGGTTTGGGTTGATTTGGGTTGGGTTGGTTTGGTTTGGTGGGTTTGGTTGGTTTGGTTGGTTGGTTTGGGTTTGGTTTGGTTTGAGTCAGGGTCTCCCCGTGGCTCCTCCTCCTCCTCCTTCTCCTCCTCCTCCTCCTCCTCCTTCTCC
>NW_026586305.1:673-1336 GCF_907164565.1 Psammomys obesus
GTTGCTGTGACGCGGTTGACTGTAGCGTAGCTCATGGGATATTGTATTGTGGGTTGGTTGGTTGGATTGCTCGGTTGGGTTGGTTTCGGTTGGATTTGGTGGGTTTGGTTGGTTTGGGTTGGGTTGGTTTGGGTTTCGTGTGTTTGGTTGGTTTGGGTTTGGTGGGTTGGTTTGGTTTGGTTTGGGTTGGTTTGAGTTTGGTTGGTTTGGTTGGGTTTCGTTGGTTGTTTTGGGTTGGTTTGGTTTCAGTTGGGTTTGGTAGGTTTGGGTTGGTTTGGGTTTGGTTGGTTTGGGTTGGGTTGGTTGGTTTGGTTTGGTTTGGTTTTGGTTGGTTTGAGTTTGGTTGCTTTGGTTTGGGTTTGGTTTGGTTGGTTGGTAGGTTTGGTTGGGTTGGTTTGGGTTTGGTTGGTTTGGGTTGGTTTGGTGGGTTTGTTTGGTTTGGGTTTGTTTGGTTGGTTTGGTTTGGTTGGTTTGGTTTGGTTGGTTTGTTTGGGGTTGGTTTGGTAGGTTAGGTTGGTTTGGGTTGATTTGGGTTGGGTTGGTTTGGTTTGGTGGGTTTGGTTGGTTTGGTTGGTTGGTTTGGGTTTGGTTTGGTTTGAGTCAGGGTCTCCCCGTGGCTCCTCCTCCTCCTCCTTCTCCTCCTCCTCCTCCTCCTCCTTCTCC
>NW_026586306.1:0-5113 GCF_907164565.1 Psammomys obesus
AAATAATCAAACTGAGGGCTGAAATCAATCAATTAGAAACAAATAAAACAATTCAAAGAATCAAAGAAACCAAGAGCTGATTCTTTAAGAAAATCAACAAGATCGACAAACCCTTAGCCAAGCTAAAAGGCAGAGAGACACCACCCAAATCAACAACATCAGAAATGAAAAGGGGGACATAACTACAGACACTGAGGAAATCAAAACAATCATTAGAACTTACTTCAAAAGTCTATACTCAACAAAATTTGAAAACCTAAATGAAATGGACAATTTTCTTGATCGATTTGACTTACCAAAGCTGAATCAGGACCAGGTAAATCAATTAAATAGTCGTATATCCCCCAAAGAAATAGAAGTGGTCATCAAAAGTCTCCCATCCAAAAAAAGCCCAGGACCAGATGGCTTCAGCAAAGAATTCTACCAGACCTTCAAAGAAGAGCTAACTCCAATTCTCTTCAAACTATTCCACAAAATAGAAACAGAAGGAACATTACCAAACTCATTCTATGAAGCCACAATCACCTTGGTACCTAAACCTCACAAAGACTCAACAAAGAAAGAGAATTTCAGGCCAATCTCCCTTATGAACATTGATGCAAAAATACTTAACAAAATACTTGCAAACCGGATCCAAGAACACATCAAAGATATTATCCACTATGACCAAGTAGGCTTCATCCCAGGTATGCAGGGGTGGTTCAATATACGGAAATCCATCAATGTGATCCACCATATTAACAAACTGAAAGAAAAAAACCACATGATAATCTCCCTAGATGCTGAAAAAGCATTTGAAAAATCTAACATCCATTCATGTTTAAAGTACTGGAGAGATCAGGGATATAAGGCACATATCTAAACATAGTAAAGGCGATTTACAGCAAGCCCATAGCCAACATCAAACTGAACGGAGAGAAACTTAAAGCAATCCCACTGAAATCAGGGACAAGACAAGGCTGCCCACTCTCTCAATATCTCTTCAACATAGTGCTGGAAGTCCTTGCTAGAGCAATAAGACATTTGTTGGAGATCAAGGGGATACAGATGGGAAAGGAAGAAGTCAAATTATCACTATTTGCAGATGATATGATAGTATATATGAGTGACCACAAAAACTCTACCAGGGAACTCCTACATCTGATAAACACCTTCAGCAAAGTGGCCTGATACAAAATTAACTCAAAAACATCAGTAGCACTCCTGTATACACAAGACAAAAGGGCTGAGAAAGAAATTAGAGAAACAACACCATTCACAATAGCCACAAATGACATAAAGTACCTTGGTGTAACCCTAACCAAGGAAGTCAAAGACTTGTATGAAAAAAATTTCAAGTCTCTGAAGAAAGAATTAGAGGAAGATATGAGAAGATGGAAAGATCACCCATGCTCATGGCTTGGCAGGATTAACATAGTAAAAATGGTATTGGCATAGAAACAGAAAGGAGGATCAATGGAATCGCATAGAAGACCCAGAAATAAACCCACACACCTATGAATACTCAATATTTGACAAAGAAGCCAAATCCATTCAATGGAAAAAAGACAGCATCTTCAACAAATGGTGCTGGACCAACTGGATGTCTACATGCAGAAAAATGAAAATAGATCCATATTTATCACCCTGCACAAAACTAAAGTTCAAGTGGATCAAGGACCTCAACATAAAACCAGATACTCTAAATCAGCTGGAAAAAAGTGGGAAACAGCCTAGAACTCATTGGCACAGGAAACAACTTCCTGAACAGAACACCAACAGCACAGGCTCTAAGAGCAACAATCAATAAATGGGACCTCATGAAACTGAAAAGCTTCTGTATAGCAAAAGACACTGTCATCAAAACAAATAGACAGCCTACAGATTGGGAAAGAATCTTCACCAACCCTTTATCTGACAGAGGGCTAATATCAAGTATATATAAAGAACTAAAGAAGCAGAAAAGCAACAAACCAAGTAATCCACTTAAAAAAATGGGGAACAGAGCTAAACAGAGAATTCTCGAAAGAGGAACGTCGAATGGCAGAGAAACACTTAAAGAAATGCTCAACCTCATTAGCCATTAGGGAAATGCAAATCAAAACGACCCTGAGATTTCACCTTACACCCATCAGAATGGCCAAGATGAAAAACTCAAGTGATAGCACATGCTGGAGAGGTTGTGGAGAAAAGGGAACCCTCCTCCATTGCTGGTGGGAATGTAAACTGGTTCAACCACTTTGGAAGTCAATCTGGCGCTTTCTCAGACAACTAGGAGTAGTGCTACCTCAAGACCCAGCTATACCACTCCTAGGTATATACCCAAAATTTGCTCAAGTACACAACGACATTTGTTCAACCATGTTCGTAGCAGCTTTATTTGTAATAGCCAGAACTTGGAAACAACACACATGTCCATCAACGGAGGAATGGATACAGAAATTGTGGTATTTTTACACAATGGAATACTACTCAGCAATCAAAAAGTAGGAAATCATGAAATTTGCAGGCAAGTGGTGGGATCTAGAAAAGATCATTCTGAGTGAAGTATCCCAGAAGAAGAAAGACAAACTTGGTATATACTCGCTTATATAGACCTACAAGACATGATAAACATAATGAAATCTACACACCTAAAGAAGATAATCAAGAAAGTGGACACAGGCGAAGGTGATTAATCCTCATTTAGAAAGACAAATGGGATGTGCATTGAACTTATGACAGGAGTCTACCACAAAAGGCATCTGAAAGACTCTACCTAGCAGTGTTTCAAAGCAGACACTAAGACTCATAACCAAACCCTCGGCAGAGTGCAGGAAATCATAGGAAAGAAGGGAAGTTAGTATGATATGGAAAGGATAGGAGCTCTACAAGGACCAAATATATCTGGGCACAGGGTCTTTTCTGAGACTGACACTCAACCAAGGACCATCTATGGATATAACCTAGAACTTCTGCTTGGATGTGGCCTGTGGTAGCTCAGTAACCAAGTAGTTTTCCAAAGTAAGGGGAACACGGAATATTTCTAACAGGATCACAAGGACAGGCTGTTTGACACCCCCCGCCAGGGGAGGAGCAGTCTGTTAGGCCACAGAGGATGACTTTGCAGCCAGCCCTGAAGATACCTGATAAAACAGGGTCAGATGAAAGGGGAGGAGGTCCTCCCCTATCAGGGGACTTGGAAAGGGGCAGGGAGGAGACCAGGGAGGGAGTGTGGGGTTGGGGAGGGAATGAGGGAGCAGGATACAGCTGGGACACAGAGTTAACAAAATGTAACTAAAAAGAAAAATAAAATAAAATTAAAAAAAAAGAAAAAGAGGAAAATACAAGCAGATAGGTGAAGGAAGTAAACAAAACAACTCAAGACCTGAAGATAGAACTAGAAAAATTAAAGAAAACACAAATGGAGGAAATAATGGAGAGGAAGAATTTAGGGAAGAAAACAGGAACTACAGAGGTAAGCATAACCAACAGAATACAAGAAATGGAAGAAAGAATCTCAGGTGTAGAAGATACAATGGAAGAAATCGATGTATTTGTCAAAGAAAATGTTAAATCCAAAAAATTACTGACAGAGACCGTCCAAGAAATCCAAGACAATATGAAAAGACAAAAATCTAAGAATAATAGAAATAGAGTAAAAAGAAGACTCCCTTCTCCAAGGCCCAGAAAATATTTTCATCAAAATCATTGAAGAAAATTTCCCCAAGTTAAAGGAGAAGCCAATAAGGATACATGAGGCCTACAGAACACCCAACAAATTTGAACAGAAAAGAAAATCCTCCTGCCACATAATAATCAAAACAGTAAGTATACAGAACAAAGAAAAAATACTAATATCTGCAAGGGAAAAAGGTAAGGTAACATATAATGGCAAACCCATTAGAATCACACCTGACTTTTCAACAGAAACTATGAAAGCCAGAAGGGCCTGGACAGATATCATGCAGACCCTAACAGAACACAGATGTCAACCCAGGCTACTATACCCTGCAAAACTCTCAGTCCTCATAGACGGAGAAAACAAGATATTCAATGAAAAAAAACAAATTTCAACAATACCTACACACAAATCCAGCATTACAGAAGACACTGGAATGGAAAATACAACCCAAGAAAATTAGCTTCTGTCAAGAAAACAAGGGAAATAATCAACCTTACTACAGAAAAACAAAAAGCAACCAAGCACACAACCTTATGAACACAGCCAACATCAAAATCAAAGGATCTAACAGCCACTGGTCATTAATCTCTCTCAACATCAATGGACTCAACTCTCCTGTAAAAAGACACAGATTAACAGAATGGATACGTAAACAAAACCCAGCAATCTGGTGCATACAAGAAACACACCTAAGACACAAAGATAGACATTACCTGAGGGTAAAAGGTTGGAAGACGTCTTTCCAAGCAAATGTACCCAAGAAACCAGCAGGAGTAACCATTCTAATATCTGATAAAATAGACTTTCACCCAAAATTAATAAAAAGAGATGGGGAAGGACACTTCATACTCATCAAGGGAAAATTCCACCAAGAAGACATCACAAATCTGAACATCTATGCCCCAAATACAAGAGCACCCGCATTTGTAAAATAAACATTGATAAAATTTAAACCACATATAGATCCCCACACATTAATAGTGGGAGACTTCAACACCTCACTCTCAACAAATGACAGGTCAACAAAACAGAAATTAAACAAAGAAACAATAACTCTGACAGAGGTCATGAATCAAATGGACCTCACAGAAATTTACAGAACTTTACACCCAAACACAAAAGAATTTACCTTCTTCTCAGCACCTCATGGAACCTTCTCCAAAATAGAACATATAGTTGGTCACAAAGCAAGCCTCAACAGATACAAGAAGACTGAAATAATCCCTTTTATCCTGTCTGATCACCATGGAATAAAGCTGGACTTCAACAACAACAGAAATAGCAAAAAGCCTACACACACATGGAAACTGAACAACTCTTACTAAATGACAGCTGGGTCAGGGAAGAAATAAAGAAAGAAATTAAAGCCTTTCTAGAACTCAATGAAAATGAAGGCACAACATACCCAAACTTGTGGGACACAATGAAAGCAGTGCTAAGAGGAAAGTTCATAACACTAAGTGCCTTCAA
>NW_026586306.1:5123-10236 GCF_907164565.1 Psammomys obesus
AAATAATCAAACTGAGGGCTGAAATCAATCAATTAGAAACAAATAAAACAATTCAAAGAATCAAAGAAACCAAGAGCTGATTCTTTAAGAAAATCAACAAGATCGACAAACCCTTAGCCAAGCTAAAAGGCAGAGAGACACCACCCAAATCAACAACATCAGAAATGAAAAGGGGGACATAACTACAGACACTGAGGAAATCAAAACAATCATTAGAACTTACTTCAAAAGTCTATACTCAACAAAATTTGAAAACCTAAATGAAATGGACAATTTTCTTGATCGATTTGACTTACCAAAGCTGAATCAGGACCAGGTAAATCAATTAAATAGTCGTATATCCCCCAAAGAAATAGAAGTGGTCATCAAAAGTCTCCCATCCAAAAAAAGCCCAGGACCAGATGGCTTCAGCAAAGAATTCTACCAGACCTTCAAAGAAGAGCTAACTCCAATTCTCTTCAAACTATTCCACAAAATAGAAACAGAAGGAACATTACCAAACTCATTCTATGAAGCCACAATCACCTTGGTACCTAAACCTCACAAAGACTCAACAAAGAAAGAGAATTTCAGGCCAATCTCCCTTATGAACATTGATGCAAAAATACTTAACAAAATACTTGCAAACCGGATCCAAGAACACATCAAAGATATTATCCACTATGACCAAGTAGGCTTCATCCCAGGTATGCAGGGGTGGTTCAATATACGGAAATCCATCAATGTGATCCACCATATTAACAAACTGAAAGAAAAAAACCACATGATAATCTCCCTAGATGCTGAAAAAGCATTTGAAAAATCTAACATCCATTCATGTTTAAAGTACTGGAGAGATCAGGGATATAAGGCACATATCTAAACATAGTAAAGGCGATTTACAGCAAGCCCATAGCCAACATCAAACTGAACGGAGAGAAACTTAAAGCAATCCCACTGAAATCAGGGACAAGACAAGGCTGCCCACTCTCTCAATATCTCTTCAACATAGTGCTGGAAGTCCTTGCTAGAGCAATAAGACATTTGTTGGAGATCAAGGGGATACAGATGGGAAAGGAAGAAGTCAAATTATCACTATTTGCAGATGATATGATAGTATATATGAGTGACCACAAAAACTCTACCAGGGAACTCCTACATCTGATAAACACCTTCAGCAAAGTGGCCTGATACAAAATTAACTCAAAAACATCAGTAGCACTCCTGTATACACAAGACAAAAGGGCTGAGAAAGAAATTAGAGAAACAACACCATTCACAATAGCCACAAATGACATAAAGTACCTTGGTGTAACCCTAACCAAGGAAGTCAAAGACTTGTATGAAAAAAATTTCAAGTCTCTGAAGAAAGAATTAGAGGAAGATATGAGAAGATGGAAAGATCACCCATGCTCATGGCTTGGCAGGATTAACATAGTAAAAATGGTATTGGCATAGAAACAGAAAGGAGGATCAATGGAATCGCATAGAAGACCCAGAAATAAACCCACACACCTATGAATACTCAATATTTGACAAAGAAGCCAAATCCATTCAATGGAAAAAAGACAGCATCTTCAACAAATGGTGCTGGACCAACTGGATGTCTACATGCAGAAAAATGAAAATAGATCCATATTTATCACCCTGCACAAAACTAAAGTTCAAGTGGATCAAGGACCTCAACATAAAACCAGATACTCTAAATCAGCTGGAAAAAAGTGGGAAACAGCCTAGAACTCATTGGCACAGGAAACAACTTCCTGAACAGAACACCAACAGCACAGGCTCTAAGAGCAACAATCAATAAATGGGACCTCATGAAACTGAAAAGCTTCTGTATAGCAAAAGACACTGTCATCAAAACAAATAGACAGCCTACAGATTGGGAAAGAATCTTCACCAACCCTTTATCTGACAGAGGGCTAATATCAAGTATATATAAAGAACTAAAGAAGCAGAAAAGCAACAAACCAAGTAATCCACTTAAAAAAATGGGGAACAGAGCTAAACAGAGAATTCTCGAAAGAGGAACGTCGAATGGCAGAGAAACACTTAAAGAAATGCTCAACCTCATTAGCCATTAGGGAAATGCAAATCAAAACGACCCTGAGATTTCACCTTACACCCATCAGAATGGCCAAGATGAAAAACTCAAGTGATAGCACATGCTGGAGAGGTTGTGGAGAAAAGGGAACCCTCCTCCATTGCTGGTGGGAATGTAAACTGGTTCAACCACTTTGGAAGTCAATCTGGCGCTTTCTCAGACAACTAGGAGTAGTGCTACCTCAAGACCCAGCTATACCACTCCTAGGTATATACCCAAAATTTGCTCAAGTACACAACGACATTTGTTCAACCATGTTCGTAGCAGCTTTATTTGTAATAGCCAGAACTTGGAAACAACACACATGTCCATCAACGGAGGAATGGATACAGAAATTGTGGTATTTTTACACAATGGAATACTACTCAGCAATCAAAAAGTAGGAAATCATGAAATTTGCAGGCAAGTGGTGGGATCTAGAAAAGATCATTCTGAGTGAAGTATCCCAGAAGAAGAAAGACAAACTTGGTATATACTCGCTTATATAGACCTACAAGACATGATAAACATAATGAAATCTACACACCTAAAGAAGATAATCAAGAAAGTGGACACAGGCGAAGGTGATTAATCCTCATTTAGAAAGACAAATGGGATGTGCATTGAACTTATGACAGGAGTCTACCACAAAAGGCATCTGAAAGACTCTACCTAGCAGTGTTTCAAAGCAGACACTAAGACTCATAACCAAACCCTCGGCAGAGTGCAGGAAATCATAGGAAAGAAGGGAAGTTAGTATGATATGGAAAGGATAGGAGCTCTACAAGGACCAAATATATCTGGGCACAGGGTCTTTTCTGAGACTGACACTCAACCAAGGACCATCTATGGATATAACCTAGAACTTCTGCTTGGATGTGGCCTGTGGTAGCTCAGTAACCAAGTAGTTTTCCAAAGTAAGGGGAACACGGAATATTTCTAACAGGATCACAAGGACAGGCTGTTTGACACCCCCCGCCAGGGGAGGAGCAGTCTGTTAGGCCACAGAGGATGACTTTGCAGCCAGCCCTGAAGATACCTGATAAAACAGGGTCAGATGAAAGGGGAGGAGGTCCTCCCCTATCAGGGGACTTGGAAAGGGGCAGGGAGGAGACCAGGGAGGGAGTGTGGGGTTGGGGAGGGAATGAGGGAGCAGGATACAGCTGGGACACAGAGTTAACAAAATGTAACTAAAAAGAAAAATAAAATAAAATTAAAAAAAAAGAAAAAGAGGAAAATACAAGCAGATAGGTGAAGGAAGTAAACAAAACAACTCAAGACCTGAAGATAGAACTAGAAAAATTAAAGAAAACACAAATGGAGGAAATAATGGAGAGGAAGAATTTAGGGAAGAAAACAGGAACTACAGAGGTAAGCATAACCAACAGAATACAAGAAATGGAAGAAAGAATCTCAGGTGTAGAAGATACAATGGAAGAAATCGATGTATTTGTCAAAGAAAATGTTAAATCCAAAAAATTACTGACAGAGACCGTCCAAGAAATCCAAGACAATATGAAAAGACAAAAATCTAAGAATAATAGAAATAGAGTAAAAAGAAGACTCCCTTCTCCAAGGCCCAGAAAATATTTTCATCAAAATCATTGAAGAAAATTTCCCCAAGTTAAAGGAGAAGCCAATAAGGATACATGAGGCCTACAGAACACCCAACAAATTTGAACAGAAAAGAAAATCCTCCTGCCACATAATAATCAAAACAGTAAGTATACAGAACAAAGAAAAAATACTAATATCTGCAAGGGAAAAAGGTAAGGTAACATATAATGGCAAACCCATTAGAATCACACCTGACTTTTCAACAGAAACTATGAAAGCCAGAAGGGCCTGGACAGATATCATGCAGACCCTAACAGAACACAGATGTCAACCCAGGCTACTATACCCTGCAAAACTCTCAGTCCTCATAGACGGAGAAAACAAGATATTCAATGAAAAAAAACAAATTTCAACAATACCTACACACAAATCCAGCATTACAGAAGACACTGGAATGGAAAATACAACCCAAGAAAATTAGCTTCTGTCAAGAAAACAAGGGAAATAATCAACCTTACTACAGAAAAACAAAAAGCAACCAAGCACACAACCTTATGAACACAGCCAACATCAAAATCAAAGGATCTAACAGCCACTGGTCATTAATCTCTCTCAACATCAATGGACTCAACTCTCCTGTAAAAAGACACAGATTAACAGAATGGATACGTAAACAAAACCCAGCAATCTGGTGCATACAAGAAACACACCTAAGACACAAAGATAGACATTACCTGAGGGTAAAAGGTTGGAAGACGTCTTTCCAAGCAAATGTACCCAAGAAACCAGCAGGAGTAACCATTCTAATATCTGATAAAATAGACTTTCACCCAAAATTAATAAAAAGAGATGGGGAAGGACACTTCATACTCATCAAGGGAAAATTCCACCAAGAAGACATCACAAATCTGAACATCTATGCCCCAAATACAAGAGCACCCGCATTTGTAAAATAAACATTGATAAAATTTAAACCACATATAGATCCCCACACATTAATAGTGGGAGACTTCAACACCTCACTCTCAACAAATGACAGGTCAACAAAACAGAAATTAAACAAAGAAACAATAACTCTGACAGAGGTCATGAATCAAATGGACCTCACAGAAATTTACAGAACTTTACACCCAAACACAAAAGAATTTACCTTCTTCTCAGCACCTCATGGAACCTTCTCCAAAATAGAACATATAGTTGGTCACAAAGCAAGCCTCAACAGATACAAGAAGACTGAAATAATCCCTTTTATCCTGTCTGATCACCATGGAATAAAGCTGGACTTCAACAACAACAGAAATAGCAAAAAGCCTACACACACATGGAAACTGAACAACTCTTACTAAATGACAGCTGGGTCAGGGAAGAAATAAAGAAAGAAATTAAAGCCTTTCTAGAACTCAATGAAAATGAAGGCACAACATACCCAAACTTGTGGGACACAATGAAAGCAGTGCTAAGAGGAAAGTTCATAACACTAAGTGCCTTCAA
>NW_026586307.1:0-3995 GCF_907164565.1 Psammomys obesus
TTTACAATACAAACAAGCCCTGCAGATCCTCCCTTGAAGAACATGAACCTGTTTCTGGGGAAAATGGCTGAGTAGAGACCCTTGGTGCATGGACCAGTGCTTGGGAAATGAACATAAGTGTGGTCCTCGTGGTGATTACAGTGGAAGTTACAGTGACACCAAGAAGGTAGTGATGGGTTAAAGGAGCAGGCTGTGCTCACAAGAAAGGTGCACTTACTGTGGACTGCTACTTAGGTCTCAGTGTGGACATATTTCAAGAGCAAGCTTGAGGCCGTCCTTTATGTTCAGAGTGTAGAACTTTATCATTGACCCACTTGTGGTGTATCACCATGTACTGTGATGTCCTCAACAGAGCCAACATCAGCATGGATCCTTGATCCTCAAAATCTTGGTGATACATACAACACAATTTTTAATAAAGCATCATCTCAGATATTTGTATCCAAAAGAAAACAGATAAATATACCAGCTTCACTGACACAGGAGAGAGTGAGGCTTTAGTTGAGGTCAGCGCTGCCAGGCAACAGGCATGATGCTTTCATTTTACTTTGTTCTTAACTTCTGGTCCTGTGTGTGTGTGTGTGTGTGTGTGTGTGTAAACATTCATATGTATGCATGCCTATCTGTATGTGTGTATATTCCAGAAACTTGAAATCTTTGATGATTCAAATTCAAAAAACTAAAAAATAATACACTGTTTCTGTATGAATCCAGAAAAGCCTCAGGGATGTTTCATATCCCTTTGAAATCAAACAGTAGTAACCTCTGATGGCCAATCAGTGTGATAGAATTTTCTGTGTCAGAGTGATTTGACATAGAAATCATTGTCAACATAGGAACAGACTTCACAATTTCAGGTGATTAAAACAAGTCATGTGATCAGGTTTTTCATTTTAAAATGTACATCATTTGAAGTGTCTTGAGAAAAAAAACAGAAAGTGGAAAAATGGTTTTAAAAAACGCTTTTCAGCAATTATTTTATATTCCAGCTCATCATATAAGAACTGTTTGATTACTTGGATGTCAATCCTCTTCTTCAACTGCACACGACTTGTGAAGTTAAGAACGATCCAGTTCTCCCTGGGACACATGTAAGTTATAAGTGTCACTGAATCAGGGTATATCCAGCACCAGGGCAACTGTACTCATATGCCAAGAATAATTCTCAAGGAAGCTTTACCCTGTTGTTGCAATCATGTCTCATTTGAGAGGAATTGCACAATATGCTCTTTTGAATAAAACAAAGAACCATAAACAATGATTATTTCCTGTGTTCTGAGGCCACATACATATTTATGCATAATTTAAAAAAGGACAAGACACATAATAATAAACTATTAGCATTCCTCCCAAGCATGATGGAAAATATCAAGATTCTGGCCTGTAAACATGTCTTTGGAAATACTTTACACACATGTATAAATATATCATGAAGAAATGTATGTTATAAATTAATATATAATAAAATTGTTTTTATGAAAGTATATTCAATGACTAATTTTACTTTCATAATATACTACTAAACTTGATTATCATATCCCTCTCTAAAATTGTTGACATTTTGAAATGTACTTAATGGAGCTTCCCTTCTATACTTGACATTTTACCTATTAGTTTTTTAAACTTTATTTGTTATCTATCTATCTATCTATCTATCTATCTATCTATCTATCTATCTATCTAGGTTGTTATGACACAGCTTCTCTGTGTAGCCCTGTCTGTCCTGGAACTCACTGTGTATACAGGTTGGCCTTGAATTCAGACATCCGTTAGCCTCTCCATCAAGAGTTCTGGGGTTAAAGGCATGTGCCACCCTCACTTGGCTCACATTCCCCATGATTAATGCTTCTACTTATCTCTCGCATCAAAGAAGAGACTCAGAGGCTGCACCAGCTTGACTTGACCAGGCATTTCCCATGCTAAGTTTTGCCCAGCCCAACAGTGTAGCACCTACAGTTACTTACTGGACCAAGGTCACCTGACATAGCTATGACAACTTAATTCAGACCAGATTGGAGGGGACACACCACAACTGAGGCTGTGAAAATTTATTGACAGCAATCAGAATTTTTATACCTTTATTAGAAAAAAGCGTATACTGGCAATTGCCAGTGGTGGTTCCAGGATACAATGACGTTTGCAAGTTACACAGGGTGCACGAGTTTAACATCACAGACCAATTGTCCTGTCAAGCTCCCACAGTTCCTCAACTACTTAGGAACATCCAGAGAAACACAAAGAGGTCTGGACTCTTCGCTGCCTGAGGAAACACAGTAATCTTTCAGGAACTGGGAGGCAACTGTGTTCCAGGAACCGTGGACCTGAAAAAACAACCCATGCTCTCAAGGCCGCCAGGCCTTTACAGCATTAACAGCCCAATGCTACAAACAGCATACACACCTCAGACTGATAAAGTTAACCGAAACTGGTTTTTCAAGCTCATCAAATAATTTGTTTCAGGTGTTCATCATCCACATGTGTGATTATTCAGGATAAACCAGGACCTTGGGAGATACTTCAGTTTTTCCTCTCTCTTCCCTTATTCCTGTCCTAAATGCCACCAACTGCCACACTCTGCCTCACAATCCTACTCTATTTCCTCAACTAAAATTTCAACTAACCAAGAATAAGCAAAAACAATAGCTCTACAATGTCCTGATTATTCTAAATTGGGTTCTAAATCATTTACCCGAAAGGATTCTCCCTATGGAACAGACCAAATGCCATTTGACAAATGGATACTATAATAATCCCAGATTTTGACAATCAAAAGTATGTCCATGTGTAGGTGTATTTTCTGGCCTGCTTTATTGGATTCTTCTATCTACCACTTCTCCAATCCTTAATCCATCCTAATCCCCTCCAGTACCCCCCAAAACTAGGTAAAAGAGAAGAAGTTTAGAGGGAAAGAAGGTGTGGACATCTTTAGACTACTTCCTGCTAATTAGAGGGGTCAACTTTCCTGGGGCAAGTCCAACCTTCACCATCAGAAGATCTCCAACCAGCAACCCAGTAACCCAGCAATACAGCAGCTCAGCATTATCAAACCCAGGGGCAGGAATGAGCAGCAACAGGAACCAGCAGCAGGGAGAGCAGCAGAGGCAGGAGCCAGCAGAGTCAGGAACCAGCAGCCACCACAGCCCTCTGGAGTCCTGGGAGGGGGGACTCCCACTCACACCCTCTACAGAGCTCCCAGAATTCCCAAAGTAAACTTTCTGCAGCTGTTCACACTTCTAGAGCACAACACAGTCACGGTTGGCAGCTGTGGACCACCTGAAGCAGGCCACGTCCCACACCTGGGATGAAAACAACACCCTATTCACATAACACCATTGGGTTGTTAGAGAAATCAAAGTTCTCACTACATCCGCGTCTCTGTGGAAACTTTCTCAGTTGTGACATGGCCTGAAGCTCAATCTAACGACTGGGCTATTGATGCCATAGCAGACGTGCAGGCTAGCTTTGTCTGTGAGTATTTCTATGGAAAGCAGAAATGGCCCTGCAGACATAGCTCATAAAATCCAATTCTTACAACATTTTAGTGTTACAAAAGCGGGATGCCTTAGATCTCTACAGTACAGGACAAGGTAGTCCACAAACACTGCAGCACAGAAATTTCAGTTATTGCAGGATGGTGACCTCTGTCCAAGGGAGGTTAGGTTTGCTAATAACTCAAGGGTAATAAAAGGAAAGACCTCAAAATATAAGACAGACAATTTTTAAAAACATATAACATAGGGTTTTGTTTGTGTCCGTTACAGGCAAAAAGCACCTTCAGCACACATGGTGGTTTGAATAAAAATGGCCTCTGTAGATTCACATATTTGTATGATTAGTCATCAGAGACTGGAACTGTTAGATAGAATCGTAAGAATTAGTGTGGCCTTCTTGGAGAAAGTGTGTCACTGGGAGTAGACACTGGGGAGTCAAAAACCTTGAGAGACCCAATCTCTCTCTCTCTCTCTCTCTCTCTCTCTCTCTCTCTCTCTCTCTCT
>NW_026586307.1:4005-4725 GCF_907164565.1 Psammomys obesus
CTCTCTCTCTCTCTCTCTCTCTCTCTCTCTCTCTCTCTCTCTCTCTCCATGTAAGCGGGACACAGCTCTCAGCTAAAAGTGTTAGGTGGGTCACAATGCTCCCCGCCATGATGATAACAAACTAACCCTCTCAGACTGTAAGCAAGACCCCAACTAAGTGCTTCTCTTTCAGGAGTGGCCTCGGTCATGGAGTCTCTTCATTGCAATAGAACACTGACCAGGACGACACTCGGGCTGATCACAGCATGGCCCTACTTCCTAGTACTGATTTTCTCTTAGTGCCTTCTTGCACTGCACGTACAAGCTAGATGGCAGGAGCAACTTAAGGAAGGAAGATGTATTTTTGTTGATGGTTTTGGTGCGGTCCATTATGTCAGGGACATCCCAGAGTCAAGACCTTAATGTAGCCAGTCACATTGCATCAACACTCAAAGCAGCAGAAGTTGACAAATGTTTATACTTACGTTCCTGTATCAGTTGTACTTAGTTCAAGATCCCAGAACATAGGAGTAGTGTTGACAGCACTTAGGGTGGGCTTCCTAACTCAGTTTACCTAACCTGGAACTTCTCTAACAGCACTGTTAGAATTTTAAAAAAATTTAAATAATTTTTATATTAAGAGACATCACAGAATAACAAATAACAAATATAGCAAGGGTTTCTGAAAATGAAAAAAAAAAAAACTATTAAATAACAAGAAAGACATTAATCCCCAGAGGA
>NW_026586308.1:0-117 GCF_907164565.1 Psammomys obesus
TTGAGAGTAGTCATTGAAGAGGCAAATCTGTCTGTCAGTGGACTCGAGTTATTTTTAAACCAGGGATATTTATTTATTTATTTATTTATTTATTTATTTATTTATTTATTTATTTAT
>NW_026586308.1:127-2058 GCF_907164565.1 Psammomys obesus
TATTTATTTATTTATTTATTTATTTATTTATTTATTTATTTATTTATATACTTTCTGTCCTTTGTCTGTGAACCCCTTGAGAGGCTCCACTGATCTGTTTATGGACAGCAGTAATTGAGCCTCACATTTGAAGTTTTCTCGTTTAATAGACTCAGTTAATGAAAATTTCCTTTAAAGCTCTCCAATGTGAGTAATCATCAAGTATCATGCCCACCTGTGTATCCAAAGGTATTGCAAAGACAGAGTGTTTTTAAGGTGAAAGCAATTTATCTATTTATTTTTAGCTATGAATGGACTGTTCAGAGAGCCTTGAGGAGGAGCAGATGGAGACCTGCTTGGTGCTGTTGCAGCAGGAAGTGGCAGGACCTCTGAATTCTGAAGAAAAGAGGGCCTAAAAGAGGGAGGCCAGACAGAGATTGTGTGTGCATGCTGTGCCCAAAGATGAACATTGACAAGATTGAATAGAAAAGTCCTTTGTATTTATTTATTTATTTATTTATTTATTTATTTATTTGTTTATTTATTTATTTTTTAAGACAGGGTATCTCTGTGTAGCCCAGTCCTGGAACTCACTCTGTAGATATGGTGACCTGGAACTCAGAGATCCTCCTGACTGTGCTTCCTGAGTGCTGGGGTCAAAGGCTTGTACCACCACCACCCAGCAGACCCCCCTGCTTATGTAAAGTTCTCACTGTTGTGCATGCAAATGAGCAGGAAAATCCAGGGCTGGGTTTTTTAAATCTCTGAAGAGTTTTCCTCCTCTCACTTAGGGTTTTCCTGTTTGGGTGGGAATAGGATGGTTGATTAACCCGCCACTGCTGTGTACCTTATTACTGATCCAACCTAGAACTTGTTGACTTCATCATCAGGGCACCTGCTAGTGGAGACAAAGCCTATCAGGCCTTTATTTTAAGTTGCCTGGCTTTTATCTCAGATCAGGAGGGTAAGAAGCTGGCCATCTTGGAAATTTGCTACCTTTAAAACCAAGCCACAGGAGTCTATCTGACTCCTAGTCTCTCAGCAGTACCATGGGACAAGAAGCAGGACAGACACAGGTTCCAGGACTGCCTGCTTTTACAGTAAAGCAAGCTGCAGGACGGCTGTGGCCTCCCATCTCAAAAGCAAATCCCCAGGCAAGCCTAAATGTTTATCTGTACTAGATTGGAAACACAGGTTTTCTTTCTCTTTATTTCTTAGGCTAAATTAATTTTTTTCTATTTTGCATATGTATATTTTGCATATATATATTTTGCATACATACATACATATTATATATATTTTTTGCATATGTTATTTTGCATATATACATACATATATATTTACATATAGTTACTTATGTCAGGGTTTGGGGTTTTTTTCTTTATTTTTTTTAACTTTTATTAATTACAGTTTATTTATTTTATATCCCCCCATAAGCCCCTCCCTCTTCCCCACCCGGTCCCACCCTCCCCCCCTTTCTTCATGCATTGCCCCTCCCCAAGTCCACTGATAGGGGAGGTCCTCCTCTCCTTCTTTCTGATCTTAGGCTATCAGTTCTCATCAGAAGTGGCTGCATTGTCAGGGTTCTAAGTTATCTCCACGGATAGTCCTTGGTTGGAGTATTGTAAGACCTGGGGTCTCACAGCTCAGGAGTTCAAGATCGCGCCCTTCCCAGAAACTCCCCCAGACCAAGACTCGTTGCAAAAGCAAGAGGTTTATTAACCATTGCGCAATGGGGTCACCCCTGCCGGTCAGCAAAGAGTGGCACAGGGAGCCAAAGGCCTTTAGGTTTTTAAAAGAAAAATTGTGGGAGATTTGAAGTTGCAGTCTTGGCAATTTAGGTTTGGATGAGGAAGTATAAATTAAGATAATTGGTTAGTCTTAGGTGCTCAAGCTTGGCCAGTCCTGCCAAGTGTGGATGCAGCTGCAATTGAAGGTGGGGGTGGTTAGCT
>NW_026586309.1:0-1114 GCF_907164565.1 Psammomys obesus
AAAGTGATTTCTAGTGCAGTAGAGCTCATAAACCCGTATTATCGAAATAACTGAAACGCAAAGCACAGCATTGTAAACTAAATCACATAGGTGTTGCCCGCTCAATTAGGTTTACAGGAAAATTGAAAAGTGATATCTCGTACTGTAGAGCACAGAAACAAGTTTCCACCGAAATAAAAGAAATGTGACGCACATTGTTATAAACTAAATCATATACGTGTCACCCATTTAATTAGGTTTACAGTTACAGTGAAAAGTGCTTTCTCACACATATAGCACAGAAACAAGTTTCCACCGAAAGAAGAGAAGCGTAATGCACAGCGTTGTAAACTAAATCATATACGTGTTGCCCCCTAAACTAGGTAAACTGAAAAGTGATATCTCGCACTGTAGACCACAGAAACAGGTTTCCAATCAAAGAACAGAAAGGCAAAGCCCAGCTTTTCAGACTAAATCATATACGTGTTGCCTGCTAAAATAGGTTCACAGGAAAAGTGAAAAGTGATATCTCGCACAGTATAGCACAGAAACATGTTTCCAATCAAAGAACAGAAACTCAAAACACAGCGTTTAAAACTAAATCATATACATGTCGTACGTATAATTAAGTTTACAGGAAAAGTGAAAAGTGATATCTCGCACTGCAGAGCACAGAAACAAGTTTCCCAAAAAAGAACAGAAATGCAAAGCACAGTGTTTAAAACTAAATCATATACATGTCGTACGTATAAATAGGTTTACAGGAAAACTGAAAAGTGATATCTCACACCCTAGCTCACAGAAACAAGTTTCTACTGAAATAAAAGAAACGTAATGCACATTGTTGTAAACTAAATCATATAAGTGTGGCCCACTCAACTAGGTTTACAGGAAACCTGAAAAGTTATATCTAACACTGTACTGCACAGAAACAAGTTTCCACCGAAAAAAAGAAACGTAACGCGCATTGTTGTAAACTAAATCATATAAACTAATTCATATCCGACTAATTAACTCAAGAGAACAAAAAAACCCACTTCAGACGATATGACTTAGGAGCACAAAAAAACCAGCTTCAATGAAATGACTCAGAGCACAGAAAAACATGCTTCCAACGAAATTACTCAAGAGCACA
>NW_026586309.1:1124-4923 GCF_907164565.1 Psammomys obesus
AAAGACTCAAGAGCACATAAAAACCAACTTCCAACAAAATGACTCCACTGCACATAAATATGCTTCCAACGAATTGGACTTGGAAAGGGGCAGGGAGGAGATGAGGGAGGGAGAGTGGGACTGGGGAGGGAAGGAGGGATACATAATTAACAAAATGTAACTAATGAGAAAAATAAAACTTAAAAAAAAGAGCACATAAAAACCTGCTTCAGACGAAATGACTCAGGAGCACATAAAACCTGGTTCCAATGAAATGACTCAAGAGCACCTAAAACACACTTCCAAAGAAATGACTGAGAAGCACATATACACATGCTTCCAGTGAAATGACTCAAGAGCACATAAATGCACACTTCCAACAAAATGACACAAGAGCACATAAAAATGAACTTCCAACAAAATGACTCCAGAGCACATTAAAACCCACTTCAGACAAATGACTCCAGAGCACAAAAATACCTGCTTCCAACGAAATGACTCAACAGCACATAAAAACCCACTACCAAACAAATGACTCCAGAACACAGAAAAACACGCTTCCAGCGAAATGACTCAAGAGCACATAAATGCATACGTCCAACAAAATGACACAAGAGCACATTAAAACCAGCTTCCAATAAAATGACTCAAGAAAACAAAGAAACCCCCTTCCAACGAAAAGACTGAGAAGCACATAAAAGCCCGCTTCCAACGAAATGGTTCAAGAGCACATAAAAACCAACTTCCAATGAAATGACTCCAGTGCACATAAATATGCTTCCAACGAATTGACTCAAGAGCACATAAAAACCTGCTTCAGAAGAAATGACTCAAGAGCACATAAAAACACAATTCCAAAGAAATGCTGAGAAGCACATATAAGCACGCTTCCAGCAAAATGACTCTAGAGCTCATTAATACACACGTCCAACAAAATGACTCCAGAGCACATTAAAACCCGCTTCAGACAAATGACTCCAGAGCACAAAAATACCCGCTTCCCACGAAATGACTCAAGAGCACATAAAAAGACACTTCCAAAAAAAGACTCAACAGCACATTAAAATACGCTTCTAATGAAATGACTGCGGAGCACATTAAAACCGGATTCCAATCAAATGACTCAAGTGAACAGAATACCCGCTTGCATCAATTTGAGACAAGAGCAAATAAAAACAGGCTTCCAACGAAATGAATGCGGAGCACATAAAAACAGGACTCCAATGAAATGACTCAGGAGAACCTAAACACCCGCTTACAATGAAATGACTCAAGAGCACAAAAAAACACGCTTCCAACCAAAGAACAGAAACGCAAAGCACAGCATTGTAAAATAAATCAAATACATGTGGCCCACTCTAATATCTTTACAGGAAAACTGAAAAGTGATATCTCACACTGCAGAACACAATAACAATTTTCCAACCAAGAAAAACAGAAACCCAAAGCACTGCTTTGTAAACTAAAGCACATACGTGTCGCCAGCTCAATGAGCTTTACAGGAAAACTTAAAAGTTATACCTCTCACTCTAGAGCACACAAACAAGTATCCAACCAAAGAACAGAAACCGAAAACAGAGCGATGTACACTAAATCACATACGTTTCGGGCTCTCAACTACGTTTACAGCCAGACTGAATAGTGATATCTCACACAGTTGATATCAGCTGATAGTGATATCAGCACAGAAACAAGTTTCCAAAGAACAGAAATAGAATGCACAGCGTTGTAAACTAAATCAAATATGTGTCGCCCGCTCAATTAGGTTTAGAGGAAAACTGACTAGTGATATCTCAAAATGTCCAGCACAGAACAAGTTTCCCACCAAAGAACAGAAACGCAAAGCACAGCATTGTAAACTAAATCACATACATGTGGCCCGTTTAAGTTTACAGTAAAAGGGAAAAGTGATATCTCGCACAGTTTAGCACAGAAACAATTTCCCACCAAAAGAAAAGAAACATAACGCAAAGCCTTGTAAACTAAATCACATACGTGTAGCCAGCTCAATTAGGTTTAGAGGAAAACTGACTAGTGATATCTCAAACTGTTCAGCACAGAAACAAGTTTCCCAACAAAGAACAGAAATGCAAAGCACAGTGTTGTAAACTAAATCACATACATGTCGCCCGTTTAAGTTTACAGGAAAAGTGAAAAGTAATATCTCACACAGTATAACACAAAAACAATTTTCCACTGAAAGAAAAGAAAGATAACGCACAGCCTTGTGAACTAAATCATATACGTGTCACCTGCTCAACAAGGTTTACAGGAAAACTGAAAATGATATCTCGCACTTTAGAGCACAGAAACAAGTTTCAAACCAAAGAACAGAAACCGATATCAGAGCATTGTAAACTAAATCACAGATGTGTTGCCCGCTCAACTACATATAAAGGAAAAGTCAAAAGTGATATCTCGCACAATACAGCACAGAAACAAGTTTCCACCCAAAGAAAAGAAGCATAACGCAGAAAGTTGTAAACTAAACCACATACATGTCACCTGCTCAACTAGGTTTACAGGAAAAGGGAAAAGCGATATCTTGCACTGTAGAACACATAAACAAAATTTTCACCAAAGAACAGAAACGAAAAGCACAGCATTGTAAACCTAATCACATACTACACTTGCTCAAATAGTTTTACAGGAAAACTTAAAAGTAATATCTCGCTATCTAGAGCACACAAACAAGTATCCAACCAAAGAACAGAAACCGAAAACAGAGCATTGTAAACTAAATCACATACGTTTCAGGCTCTCAACTACGTTTACAGCCAGACTGAATAGTGATATCTCACACAGTTGATATCAGCTGATAGTGATATCAGCACAGAAACAAGTTTCCAAAGAACAGAAATAGAATGCACAGCATTGTAAACTAATTCACATATGTGTCACCCGCTCAATTAGGTTTAGAGGAAAACTGACTAGTGATATCTCAAAATGTCCAGCACAAAAACAAGTTTCCCCACCAAAGAACAGAAATGCAAAAGCACAGCGTTGTAAACTATATCACATACATGTTGCCCTTTTAAGTTTACAGTGAAAGGGAAAAGTGATATCTCGCACACTATAGCACAGAAACAATTTTCCAATGAAAGAAAAGAATCATAATGCAAAGCCTTGTAAATTAAATCACATACGTGTAGCCAGCTCAATTAGGTTTACAGGAAAACTGACTGGTGATATCTCAAACTGTTCAGCACAGAAACAAGTTTCCAACCAAGAACAGAAACGCAAAGCACAGTGTTGTAAACTAAATCACATATGTGTAGCCTGGTTAAATAGTTTAAATGGAAAACAGAAAAGTGATTTCTAGTTCAGTAGAGCTCATAAACACGTTTCAAACAAAAGAACTAAAACGCAAAGCAGTGTTGTAAACTAAATCACATACGTATCGCCTACTCAATTATCTTTACAGGAAAACTGAAAATGATATCTCGCAGTGTAGAGCACAGAAACAAGTTTCCAACCAAAAGAAATGCAAAGTACAGAATTGTAAATTAAATCACATATGTGTCACCCATTTGATTAGGTTTACAGAAAAAGTGAAAAGTGATATCTCACACAGTATAGCACAGAAATAAGTTTTCAACCAAAGAACAGAAAGGCAAAGCACAGTGTTGTAAACTAAATCACATAGGTGTCGAAAGGTTAATTAGGTTTACAGGAAAAGTGAAAAGTGACATCTTGCACTCTAGAGCACAGATACATGTTTCCCAAGAAAGAACAGAAACACAAAGCACAGCGTTGTAAACTAAATCAAATACGTGTCGCCCGGTCAATTAGGTTTACAGGAAAAGTGAAAAGTGATATC
>NW_026586310.1:0-8589 GCF_907164565.1 Psammomys obesus
GCTCTGTTCCCCATTTTTTAAGTGGATTACTTGGTTTGTTGCTTTTCTGCTTCTTTAGTTCTTTATATATACTGGATATTAGCCCTCTGTCAGATAAAGGGTTGGTGAAGATTCTTTCCCAATCTGTAGGCTGTCTATTTGTTTTGATGACAGTGTCTTTTGCTTTACAGAAGCTTTTCAGTTTCATGAGGTCCCATTTATTGATTGTTGCTCTTAGAGCCTGTGCTGTTGGTGTTCTGTTCAGGAAGTTGTCTCCTGTGCCAATGAGTTCTAGGCTGTTTCCACAGGCAAAGGTGATTAATCCTCATTTAGAAAGACAAATGGGATGTGCATTGAACTTATGACAGGAGTCTACCACAAAAGGCATCTGAAAGACTACCTAGCAGTGTTTCAAAGCAGACACTAAGACTCATAACCAAACCCTCGGCAAAGTGCAGGGAATCATATGAAAGAAGGGAAGTTAGTATGATATGGAAAGGATAGGAGCTCTACAAGGACCAAACATATCTGGGCACAGGGTCTTTTCTGAGACTGACACTCAACCAAGGACCATCTATGGATATAACATAGGACTTCTGCTCGGATGTGGCCCGTGGTAGCTCAGTAACCAAGTAGTTTTCCAAAGTAAGGGGAACACGGACTATTTCTAACAGGATCTCAAGGGCAGGCTGTTTGACCCCCCCCCCCCAGGGGAGGAGCAGTCTGTTAGGCCACAGAGGAGGACTTTGCAGCCAGCCCTGAAGATACCTGATAAAACAGGGTCAGATGAAAGGGGAGGAGGTCCTCCCCTATCAGTGGACTTGGAAAGGGGCAGGGAGGAGACCAGGGAGGGAGTGTGGGGTTGGGGAGGGAATGAGGGAGCGGGATACAGCTGGGACACAGAGTTAACAAAATGTAACTAAAAAGAAAAAAATAATAAAAAAATAAAAAAAAATGAGGAACAGAGCTAAACGGAGAATTCTTGACAGAGGAATATAGAATGGCAGAGAAACACTTAAAGAAATGCTCAACTTCATTAACCATTAGGGAAATGCAAATCAAAACGACCCTGAGATTTCACCTTACACCCATCAGAATGCCCAAGATGAAAAACTCAAGGGACAACACATGCTGGAGAGGTTGTGAAGAAAGGGGAACCCTCTTCCACTGCTGGTGGGAATGTAAACTGGTACAACCACTCTGGAAATCTATCTGGCACTTTCTAAGACAATTAGGAATAGTGCTTTCTCAAGACCCAGCTATATCACTGCTAGGTATATACCCAAACTTTGTTCAAGTACACAGAAGGGATACTTGCTCAACTGTGTTTATAGCAACTTTATTTATAATAGCCAGAACCTGGAAACAACCCAGACCTCTATCAGCGGAGGAATGGGTACAGGAATTGTGGTATTTTTTACACAATGGAATACTACTCAGCAATCAAAAAGAAGGAAATCATGAAATTTGCAGGCAAATTGTGGGATCTAGAAAAGATCATCCTGAGTGAAATATCCCAGAAGGAGAAAGACAAACACGGTATATACTCATTTATATAGACCTATAAGATATGACAAACATAATGAAATCTATACAGCCAAAAACGATAATCAAGAGAGCGGACATGGGGTAAGATGATCAATTCTCGTTTAGAAAGACATATGGGATGTGCATTGAATGTATGACAGGAGTCTACTGAGCACATCTGAAAGACTCTAACTAGCAGTGTTTCAAAGCAGATACAAAGACTCATGACCAAACCTTCGCAGAGTACAGGGAATCATATAAAAGAAGGGCAGTTAGTCTGATGAGGAAAGGATAGGAGCTCCACAAGGACCACATATATCTGGGCACAGGGTCTTTTTAGAGACTGACATTCAACCAAGGACCATGTATGGATATAACCTAGAACCTCTGCTCAGATGTAGCCTGTGGTAGCTCAGTAACCAATTGGTTTCCCATAGTGAGGGGAACAAGGAATATTTCTAACAGGAACTCAATGCCTTGCTCTTTGACCTCCCCACCCCCCAAGGGAGGAGCAGTCCTGTTAGGCCACAGAGGAGGGCTTCGCAGCCAGTCCTGAAGATACCTGATAAAACAGGATTGGATGAATGAGGAGGAGGTCCCCCCCCCGCATTAGTGGACTTGGAAAGGGGCACGGTGGAGATGAGGGAGGGAGGGTGGGATTGGGATGGAATGAGGGAGTGGGATACGGCTGGGATACAGAGTTAATAAAATGTAACTGATAAAAAAAATAAAATTATATAAAAAAATAGCTTAAGTGCCCCACCCAACCCCACAAAAAAATTCAAGTAGTTTCTTCACTGTTGAAAAGTTTACATATTCCAGTTTGACAATGAAAGGGGCCTCAGCCTCAGCACAGAACAGAACCAAACACCAAATTCGCAACAAAAACTCTTTTGTTTACCCTAGAGGGGACAATTTTTCCCTACAGGTTGGGGAAGGAGTGGGAGCTGCCTCTGGACCAGCCAGAGAAGGCAGCAGGTGTCTCTTCAGAAGTGGCTTTTAAGGAGAAATGGAGGAAGTCTGTCCTAAGATGAGCTGGTAAGTCTTGTTTGGATATGTTAGTCAATGTAGTCAAATAATGAATTTTAATTTCTCGACCTTGGTGTTTTGCTAGCTACACTTTGTTGATCAGCCTCAAGAATTTGTTAGGAATGAAAAAGTGGCCAAGTAACAGAATGGACCTTGGTGGCTAGTGTTAGCCATGCAATCTAATGCTTTATTGAGGGAGAGGGAAGACAGTGGGACAAGACCTGTTGGGGCAGTGGATGTTTTCAATGGTCTGTGCCTGTTAGACAGCCCTTCAGACGCTGTATTGGAAATATGCTTTACAAACGTCTTTTCCCATCCCACGTTTTGCCTTTCAGTCTCCCTCCTGTTTGTTAAGTGAGGGACAAAGTGTACTAATACATATGGAGTGCTACATATTGTATGCTTCTGTATACCCGAGAATTCATTACCAAACCCAACATGCAACTTCCATTTGTACAATGAAATTTATGTGGTTAAGGTTTGCAATTCTTTGAACATAAAGGTAAATCTTTTCTATTCTTTTGGAGGAGGATTTATCAATATACGTATGGTATAATCCCTCGCTATTCTTTTTTAATTTTATTTTTATTAATTACACTTTATTCACTTTGTATTCCCCCATAAGCCCCTCCCAGTTCCTCCCTTCCCAATTCCACCCTCGCAACACATTCTTCACGCATGCCCCTCCCCAAGTCCACTGATACGGGAGGGCCTCCTTTCCTTCCTTCTGATCTTAGTCTATCAGATCTCATCAGGAGTGGCTGCATTGTTATCTTCTGTGGCCTGGTAAGGCTGCTCCCCCCTCAAGGTGAGGTGATCAAAGAGCAGGCCAATCAGATTATGTTGAGGCAGTCCCTCTTCCCATTACTATGTAACCCTCTTGGACACTACACTGCCATGGGCTACATCTGTGCAGGGGTTCTAGGTTATCTCCATGCATGGTACTTGGTTGGAGTATGAGTCTTTTAGGAGACCCATGTGTCCAAATTTCTGGTTCTGTTGCTCTCCTTGTGGAGTTCCTGTTTTCTCCAGATCTTACTATT
Source organism: Psammomys obesus (assembly GCF_907164565.1). Lineage (NCBI taxonomy): Eukaryota > Metazoa > Chordata > Mammalia > Rodentia > Muridae > Psammomys > Psammomys obesus. The sequence goes on from NW_026586310.1 coordinate 3,579, forward strand.
TCCCACTTCTTACATAAGAATACATGCACACTGCCCAACAGTTGGCCATAAGTCTCAGCATCTGCTTTGATAGTTTGCAAGGCAGAGCCTTTCAGAGGCCCTCCATGGCAGTTTTTTAGCTTGTTTCCTCTCTTCTTCTTCTACTGATGTCCTTCCACTTTGACTTTCGGAATGGGGATTGAGCATTTTAGTTAGGGTCCTCTCTCTTGATTAGTTTCTTTAGGTGTACAGATTTTAGTAGGTTTAATCTATATTACATGTCTATATGAGTGAGTATATACCATGTGTCTTTCTGCTTCTGAGACAGCTCAATCAGAATGATCCTTTCCAGATCCCACCATTTACCTGAAAATTTCATGATTTCCTTATTTTTCATTTCTGAGTAATATTCCATTGTGTAGATGTACCACAATTTCTGCATCCATTCATCAGTTGAGGGGCATCTGGGCTGTTTCCAGCTTCTGGCTATTACAAATAAAGCTGCTACAAACATGGTTGAGCAAATGTCCTTTTTGTGTACTTGAGCCTCTTTTGGGTATATGCCTAGGAGTGGTATGACTGGATCTTGAGGAAACGCTATTCCTAGTTGTCTGAGAAAGCGCCAGATTGATTTCCAGAGTGGTTGTACAAGTTTACATTCCCACCAGCAGTGGAGTAGGGTTCCCCTTTCTCCACAACCTCTCCAGCATGTGTTGTCCCTGGAGGTTTTCATCTTGGCCATTCTGATGGATGTAAGGTGAAATCTCAGGGTCGTTTTGATTTGCATTTCCCTGAGGGCTAATGACATTGAGCATTTCTTTAAGTGTTTCACTGCCATTCGATATTCCTCTACAGAGAGTTCTCTGTTTAGCTCTGTTCCCCATTTTTAATTGGATTACTTGGTTTGCTGCTTTTCAGCTTCTTCAGTTCTTTCTATACACTGGATATTAGTCCTCTGTCAGATAAACGGTTAGTAAAGATTCTTTCCCAAACTATAGGCAGTCGTTTTGTTTTGATGACGGTTATCTTTGCTTTACAGAAGCTTTTCAGTTTCATGAGCTCCCATTTATTTATTGTTGCTCTTAGAGCCTGTGCTGTTGCTGTTCAGGAAGTTTTCTCCTGTACCAATGAGTTGTAGGCTCTTCCCCATTTTTTCTTTTAACCGACTTAATGTGTCTGGTTTTATGTTGAGGTCTTTGATCCACTTGGATTTTAGTTTTGTGCAGGGTGATAAGTATGGATCTATTTGCATTTTCTACATGTAGACATCCAGTTGGACCAGCACCATTTTTTGAAGATGCTATCTTTTCTCCATTGTATGGTTTTGGCATCTTTGTCAAAGTTCAGGTGTCTGTAAGTGTGTGGGTTTATTTTTGGGTCTTCTGTTCGGTTCCATTGATCCACCATTCTGTTTCTATGCCAGTACCACGCAGTTATTATAATTGTTGCTCTATAGTACATCTTAAGATCAGGGATGGAGATACCTCCAGAAGATCTTTTATTGTAGAGGATTGATTTAGCAATTCTGGGTTTCTTGTTATTCCATATGAAATTGAGAATTTTTCTTTCAAGGTCTGTAAAGAATTGTATTAGCAATTTGATGCGAACTGCATTGAATCTGTAGATTGCTTTTGGTAAGATGGCCATTTTTACTATGTTAATCCTGCCAAGCCATGAGCATGGGAGATCTTTCCATCTTCTCATATCTTCTTCTACTTCTTTCTTCAGAGACTTGAAATTTTTTTCATACAAGACTTTGACTTGCTTGGTTAGGGTTACACCAAGGTACTTCATGCCTTTTTGTGGCTATTGTGAAGGGTGTTGTTTCCCTAATTTCTTTCTTAGCCTTTTTGTCCTTTGTATACAGGACGGCTGTTGATTTTTTTTGAGTTAATTTTTTATCCTGCCACTTTGCTGAAGGTGTTTATCAGCTGTAGGAGTTCCCTGGTAGAGTTTTTGGGGTCACTCACGTATACTATCATATCATCTGCAAATAGTGGTAATTTGACTTCTTCCTTTCCAATTTGTATCCCCTTGATCTCCTTCAATTGTCTTATTGCTCTAGCAAGGCCATCCAGTACTATGTAGAAGAGATATGGAGTGGGCAGCCTTGCCTTGTCCCTGATTTCAGTGGGATTGCTTTAAGTTTCTCTTTGTTTAGTTTGATATTTTTTATAGGCTTGCTGTATATTGCCTTTACTATGTTTAGATATGTGCCTTGTATCCCTGATCTCTCCAGTACTTTAAACATGAATGGATGTTGGATTTTGTCAAATGCTTTTTCATCATCTAGAGAGATTATCATGGGTTTCATTTTCTTTCAGTTTGTTAATATGGTGGACCACATTGATGGATTTCCATATATTGAACCACCCCTGCATGCCTGGGATCAAGCCTACTTGGTCATAGTGGATGATATTTTTGATGTGATCTTGTATTTTGTTTGCAAGTATTTTGTTAAGTATTTTTGCATCAATTTTCATAAGGGATATTGGCCTGAAATTCTCTTTCATGGTTGGGTCTTTGTGAGGTTTAGGTACCAAGGTGACTATGGCTTCATAAAATGAGTTTGATAGTGTTCCTTCTGTTTCTATTTTGTAGAATAGTTTGAAGAGAACTGGAGTTAGTTCTTCTTTGAAGGTCTGGTAGAATTCTGCGCTGAAGCCATCTGGTCCTGGGCTTTGTTTGGATAGGAGACTTTCGATGACAGCTTCTCTTTCCTTGGGGGATATAGGACTATTTATTTGATTTACCTGGTTTTGATTCATGTTTGGTAAGTCAAATCGATCAAGAAAATTGTCCATTTCATTTAGATTTTCAAATTTTGTGGCATATAGACTTTTGAAGTAAGTCCTAATGATTGTTTGGATTTCCTCAGTGTCTGTAGTTATGTCCCCTTTTTCATTTCTGATTTTGTTGATTTGGATGGTGTCTCTCTGCCTTTTAGTTAGCTTGGCTAAGGGTTTATCTATCTTGTTGATTTTCTCAAAGCACCAGCTCTTGGTTTCATTGATTCTTTGAATTGTTTTATTTGTTTCTAATTGATAGTTTCAGCCCTGAGTTTGATAATTTCCAGCCATCTACACCTCTTTGGTGTGTCTGCTTCTTGTTTTTCTAGGGTTTTCAGGTGAGCCATTAAGATGCTTGACATTTCCTTACCCTGTGAATATTTTTAATTATTGACTTTACATACACTATTTCTAGGTAAGATTGGGATATGCAGACTCATTATTATGTTGTATTTTAGAGTATGTAAGAAGTTGGACTCAGTACTCAAATGTGGCTACCTATGTATCATGCCAAACGAGGCACAGCTATTGAGGAAAAAACAAAATTTATATTCATATATATATATAAATAAAACATATTATATATAATGTACATAATATTACTAATATATGTATTATTATATACATATACATATGTGCAATATATAATTATACATTAAATATAATACCTATATATTATGTATATATACACATGCATAATATGTATTTTGTGTATACATGTATTATAAGCAACTTATCCATAAATATAAAGTCAGTCTGTCATTGTCTTGGTCTGTGTCTATATATACAAAAGCAAACCAAACAGTATGAGCAAAGACATACTATAGCAGGATATGACTGTCCGATATTAAATACATACCACTGTACTCAGCAAAATCAAACAGACCAATAGTAGAAAATAGATACATAGGAACTCTTGAAGTCTCCCAGTTTTCCCTATGTTATTCTCTTTAAGAACCAGTTACAAACCTACCCTCCTTAAGTGTAATTTTCTACAACATAAGGACCATATAGATTAAGTCTATGGACACAGGAAATAACAGTTAGTACTAAAATGGTACATATCTGGTTCAAATTGTTTTGGACTGTGAAATTTACTCAGTGTAAGTGATCCTGTTCATGTCATTGCACTGCGCAAGCTCTAGCATTGTCTTCAGTTGTAGTTGTACAATGGCAAGCTTCCTTCTGTCTAAACTGTACTGAAAATGCCATTCATCAAAGCAATGTACTGGGATAGGATAAATCACATATTTTAGCTCCATCAAAGGTGTTAAATTATTCACGATATTCATAAGGATAGGTATTGTGATGGGGTTAGAAGCAAAGCCCAGAACACAGAGATGGGTGCATCTGATTAGGGCAGGGATAAGAACAGAGATTGCAGATTCACTTATATGGCAATTATTTAGCTCTAGAATCTGAAGAGTACCAGAGAGATTTACCAGAAGAGTGCAAATGACCTCCAAATCATTCCAATACATTGTGTTGTTACTAATATTCAAGAGCTTTAGGTGGGTGGCTTGAGGACGCTGAGACAGAAATTGGTAGTCTCTGGACGAGAGATTACAGAATGGCAGATACAAGGAATCCAAGCCAGGTGGTATGAATCTGTAGGGATGAAAAACAAAAACAAAAACAAAAAAGCTTGTGAAGAATGAAAAGTGAATGAGGAAAACTGTACCTTTATGTGTAGAAGAAACTACTTTTCACATGTATGATACTTGAGTATCAATGTGTCAGTGTGTGCTTTAATTCACTTAATAGTTTTGTGACTCTGAGAAAGTTAGTTTTCTTTTCTTTTTCTCATTGTGTTTGAGACAGAATATTACTATGTAGCTCAGGCTGTCCTGGAACTGTGTAGAACAGGCTAGCCTTAAACTCACAAAATCTACCTGCCTTTTGTCTCCCCAGTGCTAGATTAAAAGTATATGCCACCACACCCAGCTGTCGGTTTAGTTTCAACACTGAGGTACAATCTCTTTTCATCTTAAGAATATATACAGTATGTTAGAATAGATGATTCTAAAAAATATTAAGAGAAAAACAGCTCTCTTGGCCTCTCTTGGTCCTTCCTCTCTATAGGGGCTCCCCCTCTCTCTTCCTCATTCTCTCTCTTTCCCTCCCTCTCTCTTTCTTTACTCCATCATGTCCTGCTCCACTTTATCTCTCTCTCTCCATAGCCACCTAATAAACCACATATATATATATATATATATATATATATATATATATATATATATATA
>NW_026586310.1:8599-10837 GCF_907164565.1 Psammomys obesus
ATATATATATATATATATATATATATATATATATATATATATATATACATTAACCCACTTATCACTTTTAATATTATCCACTGTAGATTTCAGTTCACCTTCTTAGTGGGGAGGAGTAAAAGAGCAGGCAACTGAGAATTCCCTTTGGCAAGTCACCAAGTAAAAATCTCTACTATCATGGCCTGTATCTTGGAGAGTATAGATTATCAAAGTGATCTAACATTTGAGCTATGGTCATCTCTTATCATGTGTTTCAGTGCTATAACAAAAATGTATTCCCCTATCTCAGTTCTCCTCCTCCTGATATCTGCAGGGCTAGAAGTTTTTCTCCCTTGTATTTCTTCACTTGCTGTAGTACCTGTACATTACTGGCTGCTTAATTTGTGTACTCCTGTCTTTCTTCAGTTTCAAATTCCCAGAAGTGATGAAATGGAATGCATAAAAGGGTGTGAGGAGCTTAGGAATACCCAAGAAGGTTTTCTCTCCTGTTTCAATAGGCTACTGAGGAAACCCAGGGACCAACTGCAAACTATTACCTGAGCACTTTTTCCAGATGATTTTTAAGGTAGAATGAAGCCAAGTTGAGTTCCTTGAGGTTTTCCATACGCTGTAAGTGACTGAGGAAAATTTTAAAGACTTTCCCATTCAGAGATCTAAAAGAGACTTTAAACAGACTAAGGCTTTGTAGGTGGGTCATCTGAGACAGGATACTGTTGATATAGCTCAGTGAAGCCTTACCAACTGACAACCGATCAAAACAATTGAGATCAAGAAATTTCAGGGTACGTTTGTAGTTACAGAGTTTATTAACTTGCAGATCTCGACAGCACACATGCAAAGACCCTGAACTCTCTTCAACTTTACCCACAAGCAAATCCAAAAATTCCTTTTCCATTAAGCACCCATCGAGGGAAAGATCCACTAGTAATTCCACAGGTCTGGGTGAGTGAGTCTCAAGCCCTGAATTTCCTAATGGAAGATGTCCTTCTATTTTAGTGATAGAGTGGTCAGAATAAGCACAAGAATGAAAACATAAAGGTGATTTGGAGCTGATTTCAGGGCATGTGATTCTAGAGTAGGTGACTTGTCTCAAATCTAGGATTCTCAATTTAGGTCTCCTGTAGGGAAAAGAGCAGATAGAATATATGAGATATAGCAAATGGTAATGAAACCTAGTAGAATCAATGATGACATATAAGAACAAATCCAGTCTCATCAGGACTCCCTTTATCCTCCTCCTCTGTGGCCTGGTAAGGCAGCATCGCCAGGGGCTTGTGATCAAAGAGCAGGCAATTGAGTTCATGACAGAGGCAGCCCCTACTTTCCTTACTCTGCCTCCTGCATGGATATTGAGCTGCAAATTGGTGATAAGGAGGAAGATGGAGGAAGGGTGGGACTAGGAGGAGTTGAGAGAGGGGTTTTCAATTGGGATAAATAATGAATAAATTGTGAAAAAGTACAAAAATTAATAAATGCAAATTTGAAATAAAATAGAACAAATCCTTTTAGCCATAGCTGGAGTTCCTTATACTAACTTCCAACAATTCTTTCCCATGAAAATTCAACCTTCTTTTCCCCATCTTTTTACACCTTAAATAATTTCCAGTCTTATAGCTCCTGTTTTTCTTTTATGTAATAACATCTGTTACATAAACCCATCAACAGTACCTCCCCAATTACGTAGATTTCATAACAATATTTGTTAGGCCAACATGCTCTCACATAAATCTTCAGCATTCACTAGTTACTACTTCTGGGGAGAGTAGTAGGCCATGGCATAACCTCCTGAATCTTATCATGTCTCTACTATACAACCTTACCTAGGAGAGGAGTTCTGTGCAGGACATACTGGAAGATTCTCAATCATGGCTTTCAGGAGTTCATGGTGAGCCTCCTGAATACTTAGTGATCCAATATGGAGACAGTAAAAGGGCCAAACTTTTACCATTGCACTCAATATACTCCTATGCCCACCCTTGAAGGCAGCAATGAACAGCGGAACAAAAAGCTCTCTTGGAATGTCCTCCAGAGCTTGGATTGCTGCAGACTCATTGCTCAGTAGACTCTGCACAGCAAGATCCAACAGTTTATTCGGGACCGCTGCATCCATCTTTGTGAGCCTGTATCAGGAGGAGAAACATTTAGAAGTTCTGGGAAAACACACAGTTTCTTCTTTGCCACCAGTGATAGCAAAGTAGAAAATATTTAAAGAATAAATAGTGAATCTGATGGCCACCA
>NW_026586311.1:0-851 GCF_907164565.1 Psammomys obesus
CCAGCCTCAGCCCTGGGAGACTCCCGTGCCCCGGGGGCCGGCCTTGAACTCGCGGCCCAGCGCTGGGAGCCCGGAGCGCGGTGGCCAGGACACTCCCTGCACCCGACAGCGCGCTCTGGCCCCGCGTCCCCCCACTCTCCACGCCCCCGTTGGAGACAGGGATGGGATAGCCCGGGTTAGCCCGGGATAGCCCGGGTTAGCCCGGGATAGCCGAAGATAGCCCGGGATAGCCCAGGATAGCCCAGGATAGCTCAAGATAGCCCAGGATAGCCAAAGATAGCCCGGGATAGCCCGGGATACCTCGGGATAGCCCGGGATAGCCCCGGATAGCCCAGGATAGCCCGGGATAGCCCAGGATAGCCCAGGCAGAACACGCTGCGGAGCCCAGGTCGGTCCACCGCGGGTTTTCTGCCCCGGGATCCAGAAACGGTGGCGGAGGAAGCGTGTGTCACCACTGCCAGGACCCCAACCCACACACACACACACATATATATGTATTTATTATATGTATTTATTATGTATAGATTCATTACATACATCTGTTTATTATGCATATGACACACATTGATTATACATATATGACACACAGTGATATCTATATATGACACACAGTGATATCTATATATGACACACAGTTATATCTATATATGACACACAGTTATATCTATATATGACACACAGTGATATCTATATATGACACACATTGATATCTATATATGACACACAGTTATATCTATATATATATGACACACATGTGTTATATAGAATTATCACACATATCACACACATGTGTTATATAGAATTATCACACACATATCACACACATGTGTTATATAGAATGATCACACACA
>NW_026586311.1:861-1161 GCF_907164565.1 Psammomys obesus
GTGTTATATAGAATGATCACACACATATCACACACATGTGTTATATATAATTATCACAGACATATCACACACATGTGTTATATATAAGTATCACATATCACACACATGTGTTATATAGAATGATCACACACATATCACACACATGTGTTATATAGAATTATCACACACACATATCACACACGTGTTATATAGAATTATCACACACATATCACACACATGTGTTATATAGAATTATCACACACATATCACACAGATTGATTATATAGAATGATCACAGACATATCACACACATGTGTTATA
>NW_026586312.1:0-5506 GCF_907164565.1 Psammomys obesus
AAGTTCTTTGGTCTCTTCTATGCGGTGGGCACTCCAGCACTCAACCCCCTCATATACACCCTGAGGAACAAGGAGGTAAAGAGGGCCTTCAGGAGGCTGCTGGGGAAAAATAGGGACTCAAAAAATACCTAACAGAAATATTTATGGCAGGAAAATTTCTGTAAGTTCAAGGCCAGCTTGGTAGACACATTGAGACTTTGTGAACAAAACTGGGAAGAAATTGGTAAAGGAAACATGAATGACTGTTACACACAGCAAGACAGACACTTAGGCAACAGCGGCAATCTGAAGTACCTACTTACGAGTGTTGTCAACCTCAGTCCTGCTGATGTCACACCAAGCTGTAGGGCTATAGTAAAGGGTGTTGTAACCACACGGCTTAATCATGCCGTTGCTTTGACAGACTCCATCAATGGTCAGCATTTCTAGCCTCAAAGACATTCGATACCCAGGCTAGGGGCTTTTCTCTAACAAGGATCTAATCTCCAATTGAGTAACAGGCTAGAACATTTCCTAATGAATATTTTTTTCTTGCAACTCTAGGACAACTCTGGAGACTAAGAACTCCTTCCCGCCGTTGATGTTTCACTCCAGAGTCTTGTGCGTCTGCAGTGCACTAGCAGAACAGCCCTTTCCTGCACTGTGGTCTAGCCAGTCACCAGTAAGTGGCTCTGTGAAGAAAGTTCATCACTGAAATTTGCCTCCCCTGTGGTCAAAAGCATTCGTAGTTTGCTACCAGTGGTGTTAAACGTGAACACAAGAATATGCCCTTACTTTGCAGGGATGTCGAGCCATGGTCCAGACTCCAGGCCTCTAACAACTTCTAACAAACAAGCAGCCCTAGGTCCTACAGTTTTATTCCTACTTTCTGGACTAACTGCTATACTAATGCCCCCAGCACACTTACCCTCCTGGCTGACACTGCTTAATCAAGACAGGCTCAACAAAGCTGATGGTTAAGTTTTCTAGAATTCTGTAAAACAGCTGTTAAACTCAACCATGACTAAATATTAAATTACTCAACTGTCAGTAGTGGCAAATACTTTCAAACTCCTGTGAAAATATTCCATGTGGCAAATTTTACAAACAGGTGAAGATCCTGGTACAAAGCACTCTGTACAAAATTTAAAGACATTATATACCCTGAAGAAAATGTTCTGAAAGCTATTAATAGGCTGTTTAACAATGAGACTTATTAAAATTGGTCTTGGGGTATTGGTTCTAATTTCACTCTTAAAAATAGAAGTTGCAGTAAAATGTTCTAAGTCTATACTTTTTAGCAATAGTTTGCATTTTAGGTAGTGTGTATTTAAAATCAAATTTAGGTAATGCGTTTTTGCTACTTGTATTTAAAACTATGCTGAATCAGTAGATAAATTGAAACATCTTTCTAACATGAAGGGGCTAATCTTTCTGTGGCTTTTAAACTGTTTCGATTATTGAACCATTGAAAATGAGTTCCTGAAAATTTTGGAATTTTGCTACTGGTTTCATGTGTCAGGTTCTTGTCATATAGGTGTGTGTTCGTGTTCGTGTGCGTGTGTGTGTGTGCGTGTGCGTGTGTGCACGTGCCTGCATGTGTGGATAATCTCTATAATGATATTTTATGTGGCTTTGTATTTTTAACATGTTAAATTTTATTTTATGTGCATGTGTGAGTCCTTGAGTGCATATATGTGTATCAGGTGTGTGCAGGAGTGCTCAGAGGCCAGAGAAGGCATCCAATGCCCTGAACCTGGACATTTCATGTGAACCCTCATCAGGACTTCTAAACATATTTCTATAACCTTCTTTAACTATTTCAGACACTACTTAGATTAGCAAATGTTAGCTTTTTCATATTCTAAAAGTGTATTCAAGATATCATGAGAAAGTGATCATAGTCAAGTTTACAAGTTTGCCCGATTTTTCTCTTCACACATGGCCACTATTAACCTACAACTAATATTCTTTTTCATATAAATCTTGTCACGTTTACATGGTTATAACTTCCTTTTTGGCCCTCACTTATGCTAATTCCCCTTTAACCAGAGACCACTTCAATCATCCCTCTTTCCTAGAAGAGGGAAAGAATTGAGTCTGGGGAAATGGCTCAGCAGTTAGAAGTACTCACTGCCCTTCCAGAGGACTCAAGTTCTGTTTCCAGCACACACATCAGGCAGCTCACAACCACCTGTAACTCCAGCCCCAGGAGATTATGCACCCCTTTCTGGCCTCTGTGGGCACCCCCCTTGCACAACACACACATACATAAATTTAAAAGCCCATTTAATGATTTAAAATAGAATTATAACAAATCTGTCCACACGGCATTAAAAAGTTAAGTTATACAAATTCATATTGAAATAAATCGTATCAAAACAAAGATAATAAATATTTAAACTCATCATTTCCAAGTTGTTATAGTTTTATTTATGTTTTGTGGCTACTTATATCCATTACCTCTTGATGATAAAATATTATATCATGCATTGACAGCAGTGTATAACTGTGCATTTCCAATTCTATGTGGTTGTAACGTATCCTATCAATAGGTTTATTTATGTAGTTTGATTGGTTGGTTTTATGGGATAAGGTCTACTATGTAGCCATGCCTATTCTGGAACTTCCTATGTATACCAGTCTGATCTTGAACTCACAAAGATCCACCTGCCTCTGCCTCCTGGGTTAAAGAAGTGCCCCACCACACTAATAGTTTAAAACTGGCCACAGTTACACTACAAACAAACATGCTGCGCACACCTTTAATACCAGGGTTAGAAAGACTTGAAACTTTCAGGTCATCCTTGGATACATAAGGAGACCCTGTCTGTACAAACCAGGGAGGGAAGAAAGGTGATGTGGAGGGAGAAGGACATACAAAATGACAGACTGAGGCCAAGTTAACGTACAAAAACCAATACATACTCTATCTCGGGTTTGTTTGCCTGAAAAGACACCTGTCTATGTCATGTTGGAACAGTTATGGAAGAGTTCTGACCTGAAGGACAACTGTGGTATGAACTTACATCCACACCTGTAAATCTATGCTGAGTCTGGTCCTTCTTCGTGTTAGCATTTGAAAAGAGCCTATTGAGGGAAGGAGGGTGGGATCGGGAGGGGAGGAGGGAGTGGCTTATGGGAGGATACAAAGTGAATAAAGTGTAATTAATAATAAATAAATAAATAAATAAATAAATAAATAAATAGATAAAAAGAAAAATCCCTAAAAAAAGAAAAGAGCCTATTTAGCACATGTAAGACTGTACTGCAGAAAGAAAGTAATGCAAATCCAGACCCATGAAAACCAGTATCACCACTAGTTAGAGCTATCCCTAGGTTTCCTTTATGGGATTCCATCATCTCTAAGATACATCTGGGTTTGGGGATGATTTGAATAGTTAATTACATGGCTAAAGTAAGGAGGTCAACCATCCTTTGCATTCCGCTCAGAATTGTACGCTCTTAGATTATAACACTATTTTGCCTGTGTGGAGAGACTGTAGACTTGGGTTTTTACCACTGCTACAACTGTCACTCAACATACCTGTAGTGACAATTTTAGTTTCTTTAAAAATACAGAAATGGGCTGGGTGTGGTGGCACATTCCTTTAATCCCGGCACTCAAGAATCAAGGGCAGGTGGTTCAAGGCCAGCCTGGTCTACAAAGTGAGTCCATGACACAGAGAAACCCTGTCTTGAATCAGAACTGTTATGTATGCTTTTGTTATAATTCCAGGTGTGGGATATGGAGTTGCTTCATATTGCCCACAGCAACTGACTCTGATTTGTCTCCTATTCTGGCAGGGACATGCTCTTGCCTGCTGAAAGTAATTTATGTTTGAAATTCTGGGGATTCTTCAAAGGGTATATAAATGCCAGATCCCAGAGAACTGTGGCGGCTGCTGCTCCTGCTGCTGGTTCCTGCTGGTGTTGGTTGCTGGATTGCTGCTTGCTGGTTGGAGATATCCTGATGACAGAGAGCAGAATTTCCCCTGGAAACTTGATGCCCCCGGTCAGAAGGAAGTAGTCTAACTATATCAATTCCCATTTCCCCCTCTAACCTTCTTTCTCTCCTACCTAGTGTTGGGGTGATGGAAGGGATAGGGATAGTGTAGGGATGTAGAAAAAAGAACCCAATAAAGTAGCCAAAAGTTCGGCTACATATACCAAAGAACCACGGTGGAACGCTAGTAACTACCAAATATACATATTCAAGTTACACATTCAAAGTTCAAAAATGAGGTCCGGGTGGAACCATGTCCTGGATACATCCACCTTCACTAACCTGGGCTCGTGGATGTTCCCATTATGATGCTTCATTTACGTTAGTGAAGGGTAAACAAATATCCTAAGTCTTCTACAAACCCAGGCTTTGACTGTCCTGTATTATTACTGTATAAAATATTTCAGAGGAATTGGGCAGAAAGAGAAGAATTTGAGAAGTGTTAATGGTATTACAAAATGTTAATGGATAAACAAAAGAATTAAGAGGAATGTCTGGACAGTGGGTAGAGGGGAACAGATGTGATACTGGCTGTTCCAAATACTACTCTATTGAGAGAGAGGAAGTACGTGAACTATTGACCTGCTCCAGTGGGGACTGTTGCTGGCAAGTTTCCTCCAGAGTCCCACGCCCTCTCTAGCCTAATTACTAGCTAATTAACTGTGGAATTAACTATGGGCTGTGGAACCCCTGGGTGTCAGCTAAATTCACGTGTTGTTTCTCCATAGGACAGGAGCTCTGGGAACCATCTCTTCACCAAATACCACGTCAGGCTTCCCACCACCAGGACCACAAACAAACGCTGACTTCTCCACACACTGAGGGGAAGATTCTTTTATCCTGTGGTAGAGATGTCATTGCCCTTCCTCGACCTCATCTGTGCATAGAAAAAATCACTGTCTTTTGTTGTGGTTGTTAACACAATTCTGATCGCTTACGAATATATTCCCCTAGTTCATTGATTTAAACTTTGGTGCTTCAACTTGTCATGTCAAGAAGGTGCAGAGATGTAGAGTTGTGAGTGATAATTGTAAGGAGGATGCAGAGGTTCTGTCTGTAGTATTGGCTCCAATACTACACAGTTTTGCACAGTTTAACCTTCCTGACAAAGAGGGTTCTAGCTAACTCTTACAGAACCTGAGAGTTTAATTATAAGGGTTTTCTGAGATAGCTCTTAACTTGTTGCACATACATGAACTTAGAAAAGTGCCTGGTACAAAGCATTAACAATTCTTAGTAACTCTAGAGACCTCGCCACCATTCAGAGATGAGTAATCTTTACCCAGTTTCCCTCTTGATGTCCGTTTGGGGACGAGGCACCTGTTGAGAGTTTGGGGATAGGCTCTTGCTGGCCAAAGAGGATATTCTCTGGCTGAAGGTAAGTAAAACGTTTCCCGTTTGTGAACTATCAGGTGTGTACAACCAAGTTCCACTCAGGGGTGTGTGTGTGTGTGTGTGTGTGTGTGCATGTGTATGTGTGTGTGTGTGTGTGTGTGTGTGTGTGTGTGTGTGTGTGTGTGT
>NW_026586312.1:5516-6981 GCF_907164565.1 Psammomys obesus
GTGTGTGTGTGTGTGTGTGTGTGTGTGTGTGTGTGTGTGTGTGTGTGGGTGTGTGTGTGTGTGTGTGTGTGTGTGTGTGTGTGTGTGTGTGTGTGTGTCAGTGCTTGCAGAGGCCACAAATGGGCACTGGATTCCATGGAGTTGAATCCATGGGCAGTTATGAACTGTCTGTAGTGGATGTTGGGAACTAAACTCTGGCCTTCGTAGGAGCCTCAAGCACTTTTAACTGCAAAGCTAACTCTTCAGCCCCTGTTTTTCTTTTGACGTAAGGTTATCACTCTGTGGTCCACACTCACCTCAAACTCACTAATCTCCTTTCCTCTGCTTCCTGGGATGTAGCATGAAAGGCATGTGCAACCATGCCTGACTCAAATCAAGATGAATTTTATCACCCATTTTGAGTCAGGTGATCATGTGGTTTCATTCCTTCAAGCTATGAACAGGAGAAAAGCACAGTGAGCCACAGTTCCCCTTTCTGCATTTCTCTGAACACCAGGCTCAGGAATGTCCTCTAGAATCATGGTCCTGATATCTGTTGACTAAGTGACCTGAAATGTATTATTTACCCTGAGACAGTTCAATCATTGATAAAACTAATAAGATCATTGCAAGGATACTATAGAAACCAGATGTTCATATAGCTGTCTATCCAGTGTAAACTGAAAAAGGAGAGAATGATTACCAGACTTTCACTGACCCCTTCAGCTGACCAACCCCTGTCCTGGCTCATAGCCCAATAGTGACATCTTAAAGCTTAAGAAAAAGATAAATGTACAGACCATTATCACACATGCCTTTTAATCACACATGCCTTTAATCTCAGCACTCAGGATGAAGAGGCAGGCAGATCTCTGAGTTCCAGGACAGCCACAGCTACACAGAGAAATCATGTCTTAAAAAAACAAAAACAAGTCAGGAAGACCAAACTAGGAGAAACAATGGCAAACAGAACAGCTCAAAGTAGAGAAAAAGAGCAAAGTCATTAGGGTAGCAAAAATATATAAAGATATTGAGAAGGCAGAGAAAAGAAGAGAGTGAATTGACATGAAAATGACCAAGTTAGAAACAGAAAGTTAACAAGAATAGTAGTTGATACATGGATGAGTCGGTTGCCACTACGGAAACACACTAAAAACTGTGCATCAAGGAAGCAAAGGATATTAGCTATTTGACATCAGCCTCCTTTACCCAGGAAGTCAGTGTGAGGGTCCACCTGTTCACCACCACATAACTGGTTTCCTCTCAGCTACCAGACACTATCTGACCTGGAGGAACAGTGGAAGAAGAGTTGTTAGGAGATGGGCCTGGAATAGGGAGCCTGAGAAACATCAGACAACCCTCCCTCTCCTGGTAAGTGCATAGGGTCTGTCTTCACCAGGCCCTTTGTATCACTCTAATGTGACAGCCTCATCCCTCCAAGCAGACACAGAAGACATGGTCAACCAGAGCTCCCCAGTGGGCTTCC
>NW_026586313.1:0-2615 GCF_907164565.1 Psammomys obesus
GGACTTGGAAAGGGGCAGGGAGGAGACCAGGGAGGGAGTGTGGGGTTGGGGAGGGAATGAGGGAGCGGGATACAGCTGGGACACAGAGTTAACAAAATGTAACTAAAAAGAAAAATAAAATAAAAAAATAAAGAAAGAAAGAAAGAAAATGAATATGTTATAGATACATTTAAAAAAAAACCTGACGAAAAAAAAAAGAAAAAAAAAACAAACATCAATTTGAAAAAATAAACATCAGTTTAACAAAAAAAATTAAAGAAGTCTTGGCTATACAAATGTAAAAATTACTAATAATATAATCTATTCACTGCAAAATCAAAAGTAACTAAATGTTTTGAGTACAACAGGGATTCAGTCTTGGATATATTTTACTGTCTCATGTGATTCTTTTAAAAGTGGGTGATTTTCCAAACCTTCTAACAGTAATCCAGAATGCTTTTACCATAAAGGATGGACTTAACACTGGGTATTGTCCTTAGGAATCAGAAATACACAAAGCAAAGAGAAAAAAAAAAAAAACAAAATTTCAAAACAAACAAACAAACAAAAAAACTGCTTAGTAATGAATTTCAAGATAGTCTTTCCTACTAAATATGTTCAAATATATAAAAACAAACATTTAGTGCTAATTTATATAAATCACTCCACATTTGAATGAAAACTAAATACAGAGATGCTAAGAACCATAATCATGTACTAAAATTGGCAACCCATAATAATTCACAGACAAGGCAGATTCCACTTTCAGAATCTCGTGAAAATGCAATTAAGAGGCAAAAAGATTTTTCCTCATCTACCAGGGTACACAACAATTATGCTCATACTTTTAAAATTAACTCACATATTCACTGATGTGTATAATTGAAATAAAAGAATATACAATGTTTATATATATATGTCGTTAGTACATTATGCTTTTCCTAATTAATAAAGCAGGGGTGAGATGATACTAAAAAGATAGCCAGCATCCTACAGCAAAATAAAAGAGAAATTTATTTCCTCAGAAAAAAACTTAGCCATGAGGAGTCTTCAATACTGATAAATAACAAACACAAAATATTATTATTTATTGACCATCAGCATGATTTACGCTTTTGGTGCTGTCTATGGGGTTACCCTATTATATGAGGCGTTTGTTTGGAGAGTCAGGTAGTTTTGTTTAATGAATCAAATAGTACGGTAAAGTACCTTATCAATACTTATATATGATCCATACACTACATTTTATTTCAAAGAAACAGACTTTGATAATTTCCTATTACATGGAGCAATCACAAAATTAACTGATCAATAGTAAAATTTATGTATTTATTACACATTATACAAATACCAAGAAATATAAAAAGTATCATAAACCTGTCAAAATTAAACTTATTTTCTGATTATCAAAGATGATAAAGTTGTTCTGTACTGAATAGTTAAGTAGCTACAGAAAGCTTAAGTGCCAATTATAGAAACATAATCCAGATGTTTATAATTAATAATTTGTGAGCTTTAATACATATCACTAGGGAATAATAGTAATAATTTGATTGATATAATAACAATATAATAAACATCACATTCAATATTTTTGTTATTTTCTACCAGCTGTTTTAAGCAATATCCATTTCTTACTGCAAATAAAGTTTATTAGCCTAAACATAATAGTTGTCTCTTCTGAAAGCCTATTTAAGTAAAGCAAGCTCTATATTTAACATTGGCCTCTGCATCTGAAATTTATTGATTCAAAGTGATCAGTTTCTATATTCATGTATAGGTCTACATGAAAATAAAAAAAATTATGCAATTGAATCTTAGTTCACAATAATATAAACTCATACTAAATGATGAATAAGTACTAGTTGTAAAAACACTATGAAATGCACTCTGAAAAGTGAAGATTTATAACAAAGCGGTAAAAAGTAAAAAAAAAAAAATTAACATGATTGTAAATTGAAATGCGTGGGCAACACTTTATTTTTTTATGGAGGAAACCATGAATTCTCCAATCAGTATTCTAGGTAGCTGAGCTTTCTTTCTGTCTAATGCCATGCCTGTTAGATATCTTTCCATCATGCAAAATATTTTAAGGGTTAAAATATTTCTCGTATTTTGTTTCTACTATCACAAACTTTTCCTGAGATCTTCAACTTAAAAAAAGACAGAGAAATTCGTGTACCTTTCTTGCTTAAATACAACTTCAAAAATTCAACTGAATGAAATCTTCAGAATTACCTTCGCCTGTGTCCACTTTCTTGATTATCTTCTTTAGGTATGTAGATTTCATTATGTTTATCATGTCTTGTAGGTCTATATAAGCGAGTATATACCAAGTTTGTCTTTCTCCTTCTGGGATACTTCACTCAGAATGATCTTTTCTAGATCCCACCACTTGCCTGCTCATTTAGAAAGACAAATGGGATGTGCCTTGAACTTATGACAGGAGTCTACCACAAAAGGCATCTGAAAGACTCTACCTAGCAGTGTTTCAAAGCAGACACTAAGACTCATAACCAAACCCTCGGCAGAGTGCAGGGAATCATATGAAAGAAGGGAAGTTAGTATGATATGGAAAGGATAGGAGCTCTACAAGGACCAAATATATCTGGGCACAGGGTCTTTTCTGAGACTGA
>NW_026586313.1:2625-5240 GCF_907164565.1 Psammomys obesus
GGACTTGGAAAGGGGCAGGGAGGAGACCAGGGAGGGAGTGTGGGGTTGGGGAGGGAATGAGGGAGCGGGATACAGCTGGGACACAGAGTTAACAAAATGTAACTAAAAAGAAAAATAAAATAAAAAAATAAAGAAAGAAAGAAAGAAAATGAATATGTTATAGATACATTTAAAAAAAAACCTGACGAAAAAAAAAAGAAAAAAAAAACAAACATCAATTTGAAAAAATAAACATCAGTTTAACAAAAAAAATTAAAGAAGTCTTGGCTATACAAATGTAAAAATTACTAATAATATAATCTATTCACTGCAAAATCAAAAGTAACTAAATGTTTTGAGTACAACAGGGATTCAGTCTTGGATATATTTTACTGTCTCATGTGATTCTTTTAAAAGTGGGTGATTTTCCAAACCTTCTAACAGTAATCCAGAATGCTTTTACCATAAAGGATGGACTTAACACTGGGTATTGTCCTTAGGAATCAGAAATACACAAAGCAAAGAGAAAAAAAAAAAAAACAAAATTTCAAAACAAACAAACAAACAAAAAAACTGCTTAGTAATGAATTTCAAGATAGTCTTTCCTACTAAATATGTTCAAATATATAAAAACAAACATTTAGTGCTAATTTATATAAATCACTCCACATTTGAATGAAAACTAAATACAGAGATGCTAAGAACCATAATCATGTACTAAAATTGGCAACCCATAATAATTCACAGACAAGGCAGATTCCACTTTCAGAATCTCGTGAAAATGCAATTAAGAGGCAAAAAGATTTTTCCTCATCTACCAGGGTACACAACAATTATGCTCATACTTTTAAAATTAACTCACATATTCACTGATGTGTATAATTGAAATAAAAGAATATACAATGTTTATATATATATGTCGTTAGTACATTATGCTTTTCCTAATTAATAAAGCAGGGGTGAGATGATACTAAAAAGATAGCCAGCATCCTACAGCAAAATAAAAGAGAAATTTATTTCCTCAGAAAAAAACTTAGCCATGAGGAGTCTTCAATACTGATAAATAACAAACACAAAATATTATTATTTATTGACCATCAGCATGATTTACGCTTTTGGTGCTGTCTATGGGGTTACCCTATTATATGAGGCGTTTGTTTGGAGAGTCAGGTAGTTTTGTTTAATGAATCAAATAGTACGGTAAAGTACCTTATCAATACTTATATATGATCCATACACTACATTTTATTTCAAAGAAACAGACTTTGATAATTTCCTATTACATGGAGCAATCACAAAATTAACTGATCAATAGTAAAATTTATGTATTTATTACACATTATACAAATACCAAGAAATATAAAAAGTATCATAAACCTGTCAAAATTAAACTTATTTTCTGATTATCAAAGATGATAAAGTTGTTCTGTACTGAATAGTTAAGTAGCTACAGAAAGCTTAAGTGCCAATTATAGAAACATAATCCAGATGTTTATAATTAATAATTTGTGAGCTTTAATACATATCACTAGGGAATAATAGTAATAATTTGATTGATATAATAACAATATAATAAACATCACATTCAATATTTTTGTTATTTTCTACCAGCTGTTTTAAGCAATATCCATTTCTTACTGCAAATAAAGTTTATTAGCCTAAACATAATAGTTGTCTCTTCTGAAAGCCTATTTAAGTAAAGCAAGCTCTATATTTAACATTGGCCTCTGCATCTGAAATTTATTGATTCAAAGTGATCAGTTTCTATATTCATGTATAGGTCTACATGAAAATAAAAAAAATTATGCAATTGAATCTTAGTTCACAATAATATAAACTCATACTAAATGATGAATAAGTACTAGTTGTAAAAACACTATGAAATGCACTCTGAAAAGTGAAGATTTATAACAAAGCGGTAAAAAGTAAAAAAAAAAAAATTAACATGATTGTAAATTGAAATGCGTGGGCAACACTTTATTTTTTTATGGAGGAAACCATGAATTCTCCAATCAGTATTCTAGGTAGCTGAGCTTTCTTTCTGTCTAATGCCATGCCTGTTAGATATCTTTCCATCATGCAAAATATTTTAAGGGTTAAAATATTTCTCGTATTTTGTTTCTACTATCACAAACTTTTCCTGAGATCTTCAACTTAAAAAAAGACAGAGAAATTCGTGTACCTTTCTTGCTTAAATACAACTTCAAAAATTCAACTGAATGAAATCTTCAGAATTACCTTCGCCTGTGTCCACTTTCTTGATTATCTTCTTTAGGTATGTAGATTTCATTATGTTTATCATGTCTTGTAGGTCTATATAAGCGAGTATATACCAAGTTTGTCTTTCTCCTTCTGGGATACTTCACTCAGAATGATCTTTTCTAGATCCCACCACTTGCCTGCTCATTTAGAAAGACAAATGGGATGTGCCTTGAACTTATGACAGGAGTCTACCACAAAAGGCATCTGAAAGACTCTACCTAGCAGTGTTTCAAAGCAGACACTAAGACTCATAACCAAACCCTCGGCAGAGTGCAGGGAATCATATGAAAGAAGGGAAGTTAGTATGATATGGAAAGGATAGGAGCTCTACAAGGACCAAATATATCTGGGCACAGGGTCTTTTCTGAGACTGA
>NW_026586314.1:0-550 GCF_907164565.1 Psammomys obesus
CCCAAAAAAGGGGGGACCCACGCCTCGAGCCCCCCAACAGGCCCGAGAGTCCCGGTAAGCGACACAGGGTAGCAGAAAGGGGGTCCCACGCCCCCAGCCCCCCCCAAAGCCGCCCCCCCAAAAGCCGGGCACTCACGGGGGCCTCTTGGGGGCGTTGGGGTCCTTGAACTTCTTCTTGGGTTCGCCCTTGGGGGGGATGTAAGACTTCATCTCCCGCTCGTAGCGGGCCTTGTCGGCCTTGGCCATGTCCTCGAACTTGCCCTTCTCCTTGGCGGACATGGTCTGCGGGGTTTGGGGGGGACAGGGGGACCCCAACATCGTACCCCAAACCCAGCCAACCCCAGCCCAGCCCTCCAGGGTCGCCCCTACGTCCTCCTCCTCCTCCTGGGCAGGGATGCTGAGGTGATGGGATGGGGACCCCGGGGAGGGGTCAGGCGGGGAGGGCGATGGGGTCCCCCCAAACCCTGGGGCCCCCCAAAATCGCACCCCACCCCAGCCCAGCCCCACAGCCCAGCCTCCAGGGTCTCCCCTACGTCCTCCCGATCGGCGG
>NW_026586314.1:560-1110 GCF_907164565.1 Psammomys obesus
CCCAAAAAAGGGGGGACCCACGCCTCGAGCCCCCCAACAGGCCCGAGAGTCCCGGTAAGCGACACAGGGTAGCAGAAAGGGGGTCCCACGCCCCCAGCCCCCCCCAAAGCCGCCCCCCCAAAAGCCGGGCACTCACGGGGGCCTCTTGGGGGCGTTGGGGTCCTTGAACTTCTTCTTGGGTTCGCCCTTGGGGGGGATGTAAGACTTCATCTCCCGCTCGTAGCGGGCCTTGTCGGCCTTGGCCATGTCCTCGAACTTGCCCTTCTCCTTGGCGGACATGGTCTGCGGGGTTTGGGGGGGACAGGGGGACCCCAACATCGTACCCCAAACCCAGCCAACCCCAGCCCAGCCCTCCAGGGTCGCCCCTACGTCCTCCTCCTCCTCCTGGGCAGGGATGCTGAGGTGATGGGATGGGGACCCCGGGGAGGGGTCAGGCGGGGAGGGCGATGGGGTCCCCCCAAACCCTGGGGCCCCCCAAAATCGCACCCCACCCCAGCCCAGCCCCACAGCCCAGCCTCCAGGGTCTCCCCTACGTCCTCCCGATCGGCGG
>NW_026586315.1:0-1822 GCF_907164565.1 Psammomys obesus
AAAAAAAAAAAAAAAAAAAAAAAAAAAAAAAAAAAAAAAAAAAAGAATTATATTGGGAAGGATAGTGAGAGTGGTGTTTGGGATGATGTGGTTGATGGTAATGATGGTGATAACGATCAAGACTGATAATGATATTGGTGATTAAGATGGTGATAATTGTGTAATATTGATAAGGATGCTGTTGACGGTGATGAGGATGATATGATGGTGGTGGTGATAATGGTGAGGATGTTTACTGGAGAGACTAAATTCAGGCACATAAGGGTGATTACAAATAGCATTGTCCCTTTAGATGGACATCTATTAATGCCTTCTACATAAAAGACTCCAAATAATCAAATAGACAGTTAAGGTTAAAAACCTACTGACAGAACAGTGGTTAAGTTAATTTTTCTATGAAATATACTCCTAAATAAGGAAAGCATGGCAGCAGAAGTTTGGTATTCAGTGAAAAGGCGAGTCATCTTCAGATTTGGTCAAGGAAGAGAGATGAATACATGACTTTTATCTATCTATCTATCTATCTATCTATCTATCTATGTATCTATCTATCATCTATCTATGTATCTATCTATATATCTATATATGTATCTATATGTCCATCTATCTATCTATCTATCTATCTATCTATCTATCTATCTATCTATCTATCTATCTATCTTCGAGACAGAGCTTTTCTGTGTGTAACTTTGGCTGTCTGAGAACTCACTCTGTAGACCAGGCTGCCTTTGAACTCACAGAGATCTGCCTGCCTCTGTCTCTGCTGGGATTGAAGGCATGAGCCCCCACTGCCAGGTAAATACATGACTTTTAAGTATTTAGAAAAGCATCGACTTTCAGCTCACTGGATATCTTCTATCTAAAAGGAAAAAGATTGAACAGAACAGGTTTCTACAAATAACCATTCACACTGACACCTGGATATTCAGCGTCAGAAGATAGCCATCCTTCTGGGATACTTCACTCAGAATGATCTTTTCTAGATCCCACCACTTGCCTGCAAATTTCATGATTTCCTCCTTTTTGATTGCTGAGTAATATTCCATTGTGTAAAAATACCACAATTTCTGTATCCATTCCTCCGTTGATGGACATCTGGGTTGTTTCCAACTTCTGGCTATTACAAATAAAGCTGCTACGAACATGGTTGAACAAATGTCCTTGTTGTGTACTTGAGCAAATTTTGGGTATATACCTAGGAGTGGTATAGCTGGGTCTTGAGGTAGCACTACTCCTAGTTGTCTGAGAAAGCGCCAGATTGACTTCCAAAGTGGTTGAACCAGTTTACATACCCACCAGCAATGGAGGAGGGTTCCCTTTTCTCCACAACCTCTCCAGCATGTGCTATCACTTGAGTTTTTCATCTTGGCCATTCTGATGGGTGTAAGGTGAAATCTCAGGGTCGTTTTGATTTGCATTTCCCTAATGGCTAATGAGGTTGAGCATTTCTTTAAGTGTTTCTCTGCCATTCGATGTTCCTCTTTCGAGAATTCTCTGTTTAGCTCTGTTCCCCATTTTTTAAGTGGATTACTTGGTTTGTTGCTTTTCTGCTTCTTTAGTTCTTTATATATACTGGATATTAGCCCTCTGTCAGATAAAGGGTTGGTGAAGATTCTTTCCCAATCTGTAGGCTGTCTATTTGTTTTGATGACAGTGTCTTTTGCTTTACAGAAGCTTTTCAGTTTCATGAGATATACTCGCTTATATAGACCTACAAGATATGATAAACATAATGAAATCTACACACCTAAAGAAGATAATCAAGAAAGTGGACACAGGCGAAGGTGATTAATCCTCATTTAGAAAGACAAATGGGATGTGC
>NW_026586315.1:1832-3654 GCF_907164565.1 Psammomys obesus
AAAAAAAAAAAAAAAAAAAAAAAAAAAAAAAAAAAAAAAAAAAAGAATTATATTGGGAAGGATAGTGAGAGTGGTGTTTGGGATGATGTGGTTGATGGTAATGATGGTGATAACGATCAAGACTGATAATGATATTGGTGATTAAGATGGTGATAATTGTGTAATATTGATAAGGATGCTGTTGACGGTGATGAGGATGATATGATGGTGGTGGTGATAATGGTGAGGATGTTTACTGGAGAGACTAAATTCAGGCACATAAGGGTGATTACAAATAGCATTGTCCCTTTAGATGGACATCTATTAATGCCTTCTACATAAAAGACTCCAAATAATCAAATAGACAGTTAAGGTTAAAAACCTACTGACAGAACAGTGGTTAAGTTAATTTTTCTATGAAATATACTCCTAAATAAGGAAAGCATGGCAGCAGAAGTTTGGTATTCAGTGAAAAGGCGAGTCATCTTCAGATTTGGTCAAGGAAGAGAGATGAATACATGACTTTTATCTATCTATCTATCTATCTATCTATCTATCTATGTATCTATCTATCATCTATCTATGTATCTATCTATATATCTATATATGTATCTATATGTCCATCTATCTATCTATCTATCTATCTATCTATCTATCTATCTATCTATCTATCTATCTATCTTCGAGACAGAGCTTTTCTGTGTGTAACTTTGGCTGTCTGAGAACTCACTCTGTAGACCAGGCTGCCTTTGAACTCACAGAGATCTGCCTGCCTCTGTCTCTGCTGGGATTGAAGGCATGAGCCCCCACTGCCAGGTAAATACATGACTTTTAAGTATTTAGAAAAGCATCGACTTTCAGCTCACTGGATATCTTCTATCTAAAAGGAAAAAGATTGAACAGAACAGGTTTCTACAAATAACCATTCACACTGACACCTGGATATTCAGCGTCAGAAGATAGCCATCCTTCTGGGATACTTCACTCAGAATGATCTTTTCTAGATCCCACCACTTGCCTGCAAATTTCATGATTTCCTCCTTTTTGATTGCTGAGTAATATTCCATTGTGTAAAAATACCACAATTTCTGTATCCATTCCTCCGTTGATGGACATCTGGGTTGTTTCCAACTTCTGGCTATTACAAATAAAGCTGCTACGAACATGGTTGAACAAATGTCCTTGTTGTGTACTTGAGCAAATTTTGGGTATATACCTAGGAGTGGTATAGCTGGGTCTTGAGGTAGCACTACTCCTAGTTGTCTGAGAAAGCGCCAGATTGACTTCCAAAGTGGTTGAACCAGTTTACATACCCACCAGCAATGGAGGAGGGTTCCCTTTTCTCCACAACCTCTCCAGCATGTGCTATCACTTGAGTTTTTCATCTTGGCCATTCTGATGGGTGTAAGGTGAAATCTCAGGGTCGTTTTGATTTGCATTTCCCTAATGGCTAATGAGGTTGAGCATTTCTTTAAGTGTTTCTCTGCCATTCGATGTTCCTCTTTCGAGAATTCTCTGTTTAGCTCTGTTCCCCATTTTTTAAGTGGATTACTTGGTTTGTTGCTTTTCTGCTTCTTTAGTTCTTTATATATACTGGATATTAGCCCTCTGTCAGATAAAGGGTTGGTGAAGATTCTTTCCCAATCTGTAGGCTGTCTATTTGTTTTGATGACAGTGTCTTTTGCTTTACAGAAGCTTTTCAGTTTCATGAGATATACTCGCTTATATAGACCTACAAGATATGATAAACATAATGAAATCTACACACCTAAAGAAGATAATCAAGAAAGTGGACACAGGCGAAGGTGATTAATCCTCATTTAGAAAGACAAATGGGATGTGC
>NW_026586316.1:0-14787 GCF_907164565.1 Psammomys obesus
GAGAGAGAGAGAGAGAGAGAGAGAGAGAGAGAGAGAGAGAGAGAAACAGTAAGAAAGAGAGGTAGGCATTGGTTGCTTAAATCCAAAGCTCCTCTGTTAAATTCTCAGAGGAAGCATGCACCTTACATATTTGTGGTCTATGCTACATGCGGAAAATGGACTTCACACAAGTTCTGTGATCAGCAACATTAATTATGTTAATTATGGTTATTATTCAGAGTGAGTAACAAAGCTAAATTGTTGTTCTTTTCATAAGGAATTGAGGCGTTTTCTTTTGTAGTGGGGATATTGATGAAGAGAGGTGTTTTTAAGTTGACTGAAAATGAAAGCACTCAGTGAAACCTCCCCAAAGATACCCCCATCTTAAGAAAGGAGAGGAAAGGAAAGAGGGCACTGGGAAACTTGTGACATGAAAGCAGAAGAGGACAATCTGGGGGAAGGAAGGGAACCCATGAAGGGGTGCAGGGGTGGGGTGGAGGCAGAGGGAGAACTGTGTGAGGGGATGAAAGAGAGCAAAGAGAATATGATACATGTGTGTCAAAATGTCACAGTAAACTCAATCACTATGTAAGCTAACTTAACTCATTAAAAAAAAAGCACAGACAAACAGATGAATAAATATAGAAAAGGCAGGCACTTTAAATAAAATTTAGTGTGACTAGGAGAGAACACAAATAGATTTTTAAAACAGGTGCTGAGCCCTTTCTGTTCAGTCTGAGAGAGAAAAGGCAATGGTTATATTATTACTCTTGCTAAGATCAGAGAAAACAATTGGGAAACGAGAGAGTCACTCTGTAATCCATGTCTCAGAGTTAATTAAGCAAATGAAGCAAGACTGCATTTTAATTTATCTCTTCACTCTTCTGTCCTCTTTTGCCCTTACCAGCATTCTCCCTAAGGACAGAATCCCAAAGCCTTTAGAGTTAAGCTCCTAGAGTGTATTGGCTTCCATCACCAGCAGTCACAACTTGTGCAGACTCACAATCAGAAGGAGAAGTGTTTACTTTATTCTCTCTGAGTCACAAGTCCTTTCCTTCCTGTCCCTGCCTTTTCCTAGGCAAGGCAGGTTTCTTCTGATCTACTTGCTCTCAACTCAGAAGCCAGTAGCACTGTTAACACTTGGCTCTAGTGACTTTCCAGTTTTATGTCCACAAGTATTTTTAAACAGATGCTTATATTTAGCTTATTCATTCTCAAGGGCTTATTTCATTCCAACTTTCTTGCTTTAAATGGCCGTATTGGGGCCTGGAGAGGTGGATGAGCAGTTAAGAGCACTGCCTGCCCTTCCACAGGACCTGGGTTTAACTCCTAACCCCACATGGTGCATAACAACTGTCTGTATCTTCAGTTCAAGAGATCCTCACATCCTCTTACAACCTCCTCAGCCAGTATGCACACATGGACACAAACATACATGTAGGCAAAATACCCATACAAGAAACAGCTTTACTGAGACATGCAGTTTTATTTAGTTCTGAGCAGTGGCACTTGGAGGTAGTTAAACAGTAATTATTTTACTTATTATTAAATGTATAAGATTTGAAAATTTTTGCTCAACCCAAAATTTGTTTCCAGAAAATGTTCCCTTTTAAGTACATTTCTCTGATTCTATAAAAACTGTTAGCAGAACTAGTGTGTGCACTTCTTTTTGTCTATTGACATTTTTATTCTATTGTATTCTTTTTTATTGTGTTAAGAACACTTAACATGAGATCTATCCTCTTACAACTCAAAGTGTACAATATAGTGCTGTTAATTATAGTCACAATGCTGTAGAACAGATGGAGTAAGCTTTCTAGAATTATCCATCTTGTATAACTGAAACATTATGCTGGTTGAATGGCAGCTCGTTTCTCTTTCTACCCAGGCTTTTGCTGTCAACATTTTATTCTCTGATTTTGTGCACTCGGCTGCTTTAGATGCTTCAAATAGGCTGTGACACCGTGGCTTGTTCTCCTCTCTGGGCAGATGTCCTTCAGACTCACCTATGTTATTGCACGAGGTAGGACCTCCTAGCTAAAGTCTTGATGTTATCACACTCCATGTATCTACTTTATTCTCCGTGTTTTTCATTTGTCATGGCTATTTTGGTTGTTTGCACATCTTGGATTATAAATGTTGTTTTTATTTTATCAGATGATGGGATGAGCTGAGTGCCATACCCAAGCTTTACTAATACATGGCTTGAGCTGAGCCCAGAGCATTTCTGTTTAAATATCTCTAGGCCTAAGCCTGAAAGTTTCTAGCATTTGTACAATTTAATCTTCTACAAGCCTGGACCTTGAAGGCTTTAGCTTTCAGCCTTCCTTGGCTAACCTAGGCCTAGAATGCTTTAAACTTCCAAGACTTACTGATAAATAAACTCACCCTTTCTAGTTCTTTCTGTACTCTGGCTGCTGGTTCAACTCAGTTATTCTGGCTCAAACTCCTCTCCAAGCTGACCGACTGAATCAAACTGGATTTTTTCAGCTTCTCACTGAATTGCTCTGCTTGGACAAGCTGCCTCTGAATGTCACAGCTGAACTGCACCCTACTGCCTGTACCAAATTCAATCAAATTGTATCAAACTGTATTGTACTGACTGCACAAACTCTACTGTATTCCTGTATTGTGCTTTATTCCACTCTATTGTACTGTCTGTCATCCAGCTGTCTCTCTGTACTAATGCTCCACCCCCTTCATTGGGCTTGTCTCTGACTCATTCTGTCAAATATTTCTCTGATTTGTCACTTTCCCCTCAATTAGATACCATTGTTTGGGATTAAAGTCATAGGACTTTAGTATACATATATACTTTAGTCCAGCCAGAGGGACTAAAAGTATATATACTAGGGAAATATCTGTATTCCACCCAGATCACACAGACCTAGGTCTTTGCATGCGATCCCTTGCCAGAATAGCCATGTTGCTGGATTAAAGTTCCTCTACACTTGTGTAATATTGTAGCAATTTATTGGAATTTAAATTCTCTTCACTATGCTGATATCAGTTCTTTTAAGCATATATTCTGAAGTGGGTTATGAGATCTGTAGATATTCTATTTTTAAGCTTTTTTTTTTAAGGCTACCAAACTGTTTTTCTCAATACCTTTACCTTTCATAGTCCCACAAACAATGTAAAAAAGACTGTTTTCTAATTATTCTTATCAATACTTTTTAAAGTAATAGTTTCACTCACAGACACGAAGCCATATCTAGTTGTGGCTTTAGTTTACATTTTTTTTGTTATTAGTAATGTTACTGTTTTTGAAAAATGTCTTTTCCAAGTGAAAGACCTGTTTGAGAAAAACTTCAAGTCTCTGAAGAAAGAAATTGAAGAAGATCTCAGAAGATGGAAAGATCTCCCGTGCTCATGGATTGGTAGGATTAACATTGTGAAAATGGCCATCCTGCCAAAAGCAATCTACAGATTCAATGCAATTCCCATCAAAATACCAACTCAATTCTTTACAGACCTTGAAAAAAAGATTCTCAGCTTCATATGGAGAAACAAAAAACACAGAATCTCCAAAACGATCCTGTACAACAACAGATCATCTGGAGGTATCTCCATTCCCGATCTCAAGCTGTACTACAGGGCAACAGTAATAAAAACTGCATGGTATTGGCATAGAAACAGAAAGGAGGATCAATGGAATCGCATAGAAGACCTAGAAATAAACCCACACACCTATGAATACTCAATATTTGACAAAGAAGCCAAATCCATTCAATGGAAAAAAGACAGAATCTTCAACAAATGGTGCTGGACCAACTGGATGTCTACATGCAGAAAAATGAAAATAGATCCATATTTATCACCCTGCACAAAACTAAAGTCCAAGTGGATCAAGGACCTCAACATAAAACCAGATACTCTAAATCAGCTGGAAAAAAAAGTGGGAAACAGCCTAGAACTCATTGGCACAGGAGACAACTTCCTGAACAGAACACCAACAGCACAGGCTCTAAGAGCAACAATCAATAAATGGGACCTCATGAAACTGAAAAGCTTCTGTAAAGCAAAAGACACTGTCATCAAAACAAATAGACAGCCTATAGATTGGGAAAGAATCTTCACCAACCCTTTATCTGACAGAGGGCTAATATCAAGTATATATAAAGAACTAAAGAAGCAGAAAAGCAACAAACCAAGTAATCCACTTAAAAAATGGGGAACAGAGCTAAACAGAGAATTCTCGAAAGAGGAACATCGAATGGCAGAGAAACACTTAAAGAAATGCTCAACCTCATTAGCCACTAGGGAAATGCAAATCAAAACGACCCTGAGATTTCACCTTAGACCCATCAGAATGCCCAAGATGAAAAACTCAAGTGATAGCACATGCTGGAGAGGTTGTGGAGAAAAGGGAACCCTCCTCCATTGCTGGTGGGAATGTAAACTGGTTCAACCACTCTGGAAGTCAATCTGGCGCTTTCTCAGACAACTAGGAGTAGTGCTAACTCAAAACCCAGCTATACCACTCCTAGGTATATACCCAAAATTTGAGCAAGTACACAACAAGGACATTTGTTCAACCATGTTCGTAGCAGCTTTATTTGTAATAGCCAGAACTTGGAAACAACCCAGATGTCCATCAACGGAGGAATGGATACAGAAATTGTGGTGTTTTTACACAATGGAATACTACTCAGCAATCAAAAAGGAGGAAATCATGAAATTTGCAGGCAAGTGGTGGGATCTAGAAAAGATCATTCTGAGTGAAGTATCCCAGAAGGAGAAAGACAAACTTGGTATATACTCGCTTATATAGACCTACAAGACATGATAAACATAATGAAATCTACACACCTAAAGAAGATAATCAAGAAAGTGGACACAGGCGAAGGTGATTAATCCTCATTTAGAAAGACAAATGGGATGTGCATTGAACTTATGACAGGAGTCTACCACAAAAGGCATCTGAAAGACTCTACCTAGCAGTGTTTCAAAGCAGACACTAAGACTCATAACCAAACCCTCGGCAGAGTGCAGGGAATCATATGAAAGAAGGGAAGTTAGTATGATATGGAAAGGATAGGAGCTCTACAAGGACCAAATATATCTGGGCACAGGGTCTTTTCTGAGACTGACACTCAACCAAGGACCATCTATGGATATAACCTAGAACTTCTGCTCGGATGTGGCCCTTGGTAGCTCAGTAACCATGTAGTTTTCCAAAGTAAGGGGAACACGGACTATTTCTAACAGGATCTCAAGGGCAGGCTGTTCAACACCCCCCCCCCCACGGGTGGAGCAGTCTGTTAGGCCACAGAGGAGGACTTTGCAGCCAGCCCTGAAGATACCTGATAAAACAGGGTCAGATGAAAGGGGAGGAGGTCCTCCCCTATCAGTGGACTTGGAAAGGGGCAGGGAGGAGACCAGGAAGGGAGTGTGGGGTTGGGGAGGGAATGAGGGAGCGGGATACAGCTGGGACACAGAGTTAACAAAATGTAACTAAAAAGAAAAGTAAAAAAAAAAAAAAAGAAAAGACAAAACCTAAGAATAATAGGTATAGAGGAAAAAGAAGACTCCCTTCTCCAAGGCCCAGAAAATATTTTCAACAAAATCATTGAAGAAAATTTCCCCAAGTTAAAGGAGAAGCCAATAAGGATACATGAGGCCTACAGAACACCCAACAAATTTGACCAGAAAAGAAAATCCTCCCGCCACATAATAATCAAAGCAGTAAGTATACAGAACAAAGAAAAAATACTAAAAGCTGCAAGGGAAAAAGGCCAAGTAACATATAATGGCAAACCCATTAGAATCACACCTGACTTTTGAACAGAAACTATGAAAGCCAGAAGGGCCTGGATGGATATCATGCAGACCCCAAAAGAACATAGATGTCAGCCCAGGCTACTATACCCTGTAAAACTCTCAGTCCTCATAGATGGAGAAAACAAGATATTCAATGACAAAAACAAATTTCAACAATACCTACACACAAATCCAGCATTACAGAAGACACTGGAAGGGAAAATACAACCCAAGAAAATTAGCTTTTGTCAAGAAAACACAGGAAATAATTAACCTTACTACAGTAAAACAAAAAGCAACCAAGCATACAACCTTATGACCACAGCCAACATCAAAATCAAAGGATCTAACAGCCACTGGTCATTAATCTCTCTCAACATCAATGGACTCAACTCTCCAGTAAAAATACACAGATTAAAAGAATGGATATGTAAACAAAACCCAGCAATCTGTTGCATACAAGAAACACACCTAAGGCACAAAGATAGACATTACCTGAGGGTAAAAGGTTGGAGGATGACTTTCCAAGCAAATGGACCCAAGAAACAAGCAGGAGTAGCCATTCTAATATCTGATAAAATACACTTTCAACCAAAATTAATAAAAAGAGATAGAGAAGGACACCTCATACACATCAAGGGAAAATTCCACCAGGAAGACATCACAATCCTGAATATCTATGCCCCAAATACAAGAGCACCCACATTTGTAAAAGAAACATTGATAAAATTTAAACCACACATAGATCACCACACGTTAATAGTGGGAGACTTCAACAACCCACTCTCAACAAAGGACAGGTCAACAAAACAGAAGTTAAGCAAAGAAACAATATCTCTGACAGAGGTCATGAACCAAATGGACCTCACAGACATTTACAGAACTTTACACCCAAACCCGAAAGAATTTACCTTCTTCTCAGCACCTCATGGAACCTTCTCCAAAATAGAGCATATAGTTGGTCACAAAGCAAGCCTCAACAGATATAAGAAGATTAAAATAATCCCGTGTATCTTGTCTGATCACCATGGAATAAAGCAGGACCTCAACAACAACAGAAATAGCAAAAAGCCTACACACACATGGAAACTGAACAACTTGTTACTAAATGACAGCTGGGTCAGGGAAGAAATAAAGAAAGAAATTAAAGCCTTCCTAGAAATCAATGAAAATGAAGACACAACATACCCAAACTTGTGGGACACAATGAAAGCAGTGCTAAGAGGAAAGTTCATAGCACTAAGTGCCTTCAAGAAGAAATTTGAGACAGCTCATTCAAGCAACTTAATGGCCCACTTAAAATCTTTAGAAAAAGAAGAAGCAGACACACCAAAAAGGAGTAGACGGCTGGAAATAATCAAACTCAGGGCTGAAATCAATCAATTAGAAACAAAACAATTCAAAGAATCAATGAAACCAAGAACTGGTTCTTTGAGAAAATCAACAGGATTGACACACCTTTAGCCAAGCTAACTAAAAGGCAGAGAGACACCACAAAAATCAACAAAATCAGAGATGAAAAGGGGGACATAACTACAGACACTGAAGAAATCCAAACAATCATTAGGACTTCAAAAGTCTATATGCCACAAAATTTGAAAATCTAAATGAAATGGACAATTTCCTTGATCGATTTGACTTACCAAAGCTGAATCAGGACCAGGTAAATCAATTAAATAGTCCTATGTTCCCCAAAGAAATAGAAGCGGTCATCAAAAGTTTCCCATCCAAAAAAGCCCAGGACCAGATGGCTTTAGCGCAGAATTCTACCAGACCTTCAAAGAAGAGCTAACACCAATTCTCTTCAAACTATTCCACAAAATAGAAACAGAAGGAACATTACCAAACTCATTCGATGAAGTCACAGTCACCTTGGTGCCTAAACCTCACAAAAACTCAACAAAGAAAGAGAATTTCAGGCCAATCTCCCTTATGAACATTGATGCAAAAATACTTAACAAAATACTTGCAAACCGAATCCAAGAACACATCAAAGATGTTATCCACTATGACCAAGTAGGCTTCATCCCAGGTATGCAGGGGTGGTTCAATATACGGAAATCCATCAATGTGATCCACCATATTAACAAACTGAAAGAAAAAAAAACACATGATAATCTCCCTAGATGCTGAAAAAGCATTTGACAAAATCCAACATCCATTCATGTTTAAAGTATTGGAGAGATCAGGGATACAAGGCACATATCTAAACATAGTAAAGGCGATATACAGCAAGCCTATAGCCAATATCAAACTGAACTGAGAGAAACTTAAAGCAATCCCACTGAAATCAGGGACAAGACAAGGCTGCCCACTCTCTCCATATCTCTTCAACATAGTGCTGGAAGTCCTTGGTAGAGCAATAAGACAGTTGAAGGAGATCAAGGGGATACAGATGGGAAAGGAAGAAGTCAAATTATCACTATTTGCAGATGATATGATAGTATATATGAGTGACCCCAAAACTCCACCAGGGAACTCCTACCGCTGATAAACACCTTCAGCAAAGTGGCCGGATACAAAATTAACTCAAAAAAATCAGAAGCCCTCCTCTATACCAAAGACAAAAGGGCTGAGAAAGAAATTAGGGAAACAACACACTTCACAATAGCCACAAAGGACATAAAGTACCTTGGTGTAACCCTAACCAAGCAAGTCAAAGACTTGTATGAAAAAAATTTCAAGTCTCTGAAGAAAGAATTAGAAGAAGATATGAGAAGATGGAAAGATCTCCCATGCTCATGGCTTGGCAGGATTAACATAGTAAAAATGGCCATTTTACCAAAAGCAATCTACAGATTTAATGCAATTCCCATCAAATTGCCAACACAATTCTTTACAGACCTTGAAAGAAAAATTCTCAACTTTGTATGGAATAACAAGAAACCGAGAATTGCTAAAACAATCCTCTAAAATAAAAGATCTTCTGGAGGTATCTCCATCCCTGATCTTAAGTTGTACTATAGAGCAACAGTTATAAAAACTGCATGGTACTGGCATAGAAATAGAATGGTGGATCAATGGAACTGAACAGAAGACCCAGAAATAAACCCACACACTTATGGACACCCTATTTTTGAAAAAAAAAAATTTGAACACAGGGAACTTCCCAGAGACTCATACTCCAACCAAGGACTATTCATGGCGATAACCTAGAACCCTGCCAATGCAGCCACTTCTGATGAGAACTGATAGACTAAGATCAGAAAGAAGGAGAGGAACACATCCCCTATCAGTGGACTTGGGGAGGGGAATGCATGCAGATACGTGGGGGTAGGGAGGGACCTGGAGGGGAGGAGGGAGGGGCTTATGGGGGGATACAAAATGAATAAAGTGTAAATAATAAAAGTTAAATAAATAATTAAAAAAACAAAAACAAAAACAATTAATACTTGTTCTTCTTTGTATGATGTATGTGGCAACTTTGAATCCCTTCACATTTCATAGTGTAAACAATGTCATTTATGGCTTCTTTTTCTTAAAACAAACAAAGAAACAAACAAACAAACAAACACCCTAAGACATTCCCTTGGTGGGCATGCATGTAATCTGTGTGTGTATAGGACATATGGTGTATATATGTGAATGTACAGTATATGTAGTGTGTGTGTGTGTGTGTGTGTGTGTGTGTGTGTGTGTGTGTGTGAATTCCTGGACCCTTCATTTTACTGGGTCCTGAGGAAAACCTCTTGTCCCTCAATGCTTACCCCCACTGCATATGTTCCTTTGTGTCTCTGCCAAGCTCTAAATGTTGTGACTCTCTCACCAGGATTACAGCTCAGCTGATGTTGTCCTCTAATCAGGGGCTGGGGACAACAGACTCCCATCTAGCCTCCAGCAATTCACCTATACCACCTTGCTGATATCCCACTAGCCTAGAAGCAGTGCATTCTGCCAGCTTGGCTCTCTACTCTCAAAGCTCCTGTAAAACCGCTCTCTCAGATGGCTCCAGGAATCAATCGAAGGACAGCTTGCCCTTTTATTTCCATTTTTTTCTTTCTTCCTAAAAAAAAAATCCTCAGGATTTTATCACACATTTCTGTTCCTAAGAACTTGATGTTGGTCTTCAGGTAATGGGTCTCTTAATAGGGGAGGTTTGGTGCCTGCAAGATGGCCTGGCAGGTAAAGGCTTGCTGTCAAGCCTGACTACCTGAGTTCAATCTTCAGGACCCACATGGCTTAAAGAGAGAGACTTGCACAGGTTGTCTCCTGACATCTACCCATGTACTGTGACACACATGCACCAATCCAAACTAAGTCAACAAATGTTAGATAGATATATATGTATATATATACATATATGTGTGTGTGTATGTAATATGTAGCACACACATCCACACAGCAATATGAATATAAGCAACTATAACAGCAGTACATATAATAACCCAAAGGTGTGACCATCTCAAATGTCCATTGATAAATCAGTGGATAATAAACATGTGGTATATCTATAGGGTTCACTATAAAAACAGAGCTTTAGATGTGCATTTATATGCTGTTATAGGAAATGACTCACATGATAATGGTCACCAAGATGTTTCATTATCCACCATCTGCAAACTGAAGAATAATGAAAAACAAGAGTATGAGTCCATCTGAGTCCAAGGATTTTAGAACCAAGAGAGCTACTATCCTGGGACAGATGAAAATATATGCCTCATCTCAAGGGATATCTAATTCATCTTTCTTCCATTTTTTGATACATTTATATATACCCTTTGATACATTTAGATAGCTAGGCATCTAGCTATCTAAATCCTTTAGCCCAACTGAGCTCATATGTCAGATGAAATACCACACAGTGGCTGAGGATGTAGACGTGATTGACTAGCCTGCAAGAGACCCTGGCTTGACCCTTACAACAAAACACCAACAAGTGAACCTGAATATTCCAACAAACCATTAGCCATCCCATAATATAACACACACTATTATGCCCTAAAATTGAATGAAGTGGTGGAACACTACAGAAAAAATAAAGATGAACCTTAAAACCATTACAATTAGTGAAAGAAACAAGGCACAAAAGTTGATATAGCATGTGCTCAAAACATATGAACCTTCCGGTAGGAAAATAAAAATAGGAAGTATAGTAGATTAGTTGTTGGCCAGGTTTTGGGGACTGAGGATTGATGGAAATGATAATGCAATTGCTCACTTTGTGGTGGTGAGAGCACAGATACACAGTATACACCATAGTGCTTCATTGTACCTGGAATGGTGGCCTCGTGTTCAATTGCATTCCTATATGGGTATAATAGAAATGAAGAGTGATGTGTGGACGTCATGATATCATCATATAGTCCTCCACCACATGTGTGTGACGATGCTGGCATAAATAAACCTATTTCACTCTCAGTTATGTACACATACACATAGCAACTATATAAGATACATAAGAATAGTAACAAATGACCGTTATCACTTGGTGATGGCATTAGACAACACAAATAATGGCTCACATATGTATTTATTGTACTCTGCTTTTACTTTCAATCATAATTTTAGCTATATTTATTCTACTTAGAAACAAATGTTTACTCTAAAACAATATGGTATCTTAAATCGACAAAACCTAACACATTTATTCATTGTGTCTCTTGATTGTATTATTTTCTTTGTGTTTTATTTAATCTTATGCTGCTTTATTCATCATGGCCTTAAGAATAATAGACTCTGAAATTCAGATATGTAGTTGAAGACTATTTCATTTAAGTTTGTGTAAACACATGGCATTATTGATTCAATGATAAACTCACCCAATGATGTGTTTATGATAATATATACACATCATTAAATGATTTGCACTATATCACATAATTGATTATGCAAGGAAATATGCAAAAGATAACTGAATTGTACTGTTTGGTAACTGGTGAAATTAGTGGATTGTATTTCAATAAAGCTATTTAAAGATAACTGTGTTGTATCCCTTTTCTGCTCTCAAGCCTTGCTTAAGAGATCAATAGCAAAGGATATGATCTTGATGTAGACAAACTTCTGGTTAGGTCTGGCAGTTGATGAACTCATGTTTTTCATGTTTATTTCTACATAAGAAGATTCAGCACCCTTCTTTTACGGTCTCTGGAAAGGATCAGTATAATATGTTTTAAATACTTGGCCAATGGTGGGTGTGAACTAGTTGTGTCTCCTGGTGACTCATATGTCAAAGGCTTGGTCCTGGGGTAGTAGTATTCAGAGGTGGAGTCTTGAGAGGTGATTGAATCATGTGAGCTTTAGCATTATGAACACATTAAATACTTGATAAGTTCATAGTTGAATGGCCTAGTAGTAGATGCAGCCTGGAAGGAGGAAGCATGTCACTGTAGACATGCCTTTGAAGGCTATCTTGTCCTTGGTCCCTGGCTCTATTTTTGTTTCCTGACCATCATGAATCCCCCACCAAACTTTCCACTGTGATGTTTTGGCCTCACATCATGCTTAAAAGCACCAGGGCCAAGCAAGTAAGGGTTGATGCCCCTAAAACCAACACAAATCTTCCCTCCTGTAAGTGGTGTGCTCAGTTGTTCAGTTCAAGTGATGGAAAACTAATGTTATCGTATAATCTCAACTGCCAGCACTGCTCCAAAGTGAAGGAAAATAAATTTTTATTCATAGACTGTTTCTAATCATAAAACATTCAACAGTTCAAGAAAACAATTTAAATATTTTCAACAAAAGTTGGCTCCATTTGCAGTCCTGTCATGGCGTGAGCAGGGTCCATTGCATTCAGGTGAAGCTCCATGTTTGGGTGGGTTGTTGCACAGGTGGGGAATTTGAAGTAGATTCTCTTTTGTACTCTGTGTAGGGATATGTCTTCCTGTGTAAAGATCCCGTTCGTCTCGTGGTGAAAATGTGCTATTGTCTGAGTTCTTCATATTAAAAAACAAACAAACAAAAAACTGGAAATATCCTGTGTTGAAACTAGGAGAGAGTTTATTTTCACTATTATCACATGATTGTATTGTCATATATAATAAAAATACAGTTCTCCTTCATCCACTTAATTAATTGTATAATTGTGAAACAAAGGAAAGTAGAGAATATTAAGATAAGAGAGCTGCAACATCATTAGCCATTAGGGAAATGCAAATCAAAACGACCCTGAGATTTCACCTTACACCCATTAAAATGGCCAAGATGAAAAACTCAAGTGACAACACATGCTGGAGAGGTTGTGGAGAAAGGGGAACCCTCCTCCACTGCTGGTGGGAATGTAAACTGGTACAACCACTTTGGAAGTCAATCTGGCGCTTTCTCAGACAATTAGGAATAGTGCTTCCTCAAGACCCAGCTATACCACTGCTAGGCATATACCCAAAATTTGCTCAAGTACGCAATAAGGACATTTGCTCAACCATGTTTGTAGCAGCTTTATTTGTAATAGCCAGAACCTGGAAACAACCCAGATGTCCATCAGCGGAGGAATGGGTACAGAAATTGTAGTATTTTTACACAATGGAATACTACTCAGCAATCAAAAAAGAGGAAATCATGAAATTTGCAGGCAAATGGTGGGATCTAGAAAAGATCATTCTGAGTGAAGTATCCCAGAAGGAGAAAGACAAACATGGAATATACTCGCTTATATAGACCTTAAAGATATGCTAAACATAATGAAATCTATACACCTAAAGAAGATAATCAAGAAAACGAACACAAGGTATGATTATCAATCCTCATTTAGAAAGACAAATGGGATGTGCATTGAACGTATGACAGGAGTCTACCGCAG
Source organism: Psammomys obesus (assembly GCF_907164565.1). Classification (NCBI taxonomy): domain Eukaryota; kingdom Metazoa; phylum Chordata; class Mammalia; order Rodentia; family Muridae; genus Psammomys; species Psammomys obesus. Next base: position 13,478 of record NW_026586316.1, read on the forward strand.
AAAGCATCTGAAAGACTCTACCTAGCAGTGTTCCAAAGTAGATACTAAGACTCATAACCAAATCTTCGGCAGAGTGCAGGGAGTCATATGAAAGAAGAGGAGTTTGATGTGGAAAGGATAGGAGCTCCACAAGGACCAAACATATCTGGGCACAGGGTCTTTTCTGAGATAGACACTCAACCAAAGACATGAGAGGATAAAACCTAGAACCTCTGCTCGGATGTGACCCGTGATAGCTCAGTAATCAATTGGTTTCCCATAGTAAGGGGAACAAGGACTATTCTAACAGGAAACTCAATGACTGGCTCTTTGACCTCCCCACCTCCCAAGGGAGGAGCAGTACTGTTAGGCCACAGAGGAGGACTTTGCAGCCAGTCCTGAAAATACTTGACAAAACTGAGTCATATGAAAGGGGAGGAGGTCCTCCCCTATCAGTGGACTTGGAAAGGGGCAGGGAGGAGATGAGGGAGGGAGGGTGGGATTGGGGAGGGAATGAGGGATACAGCTGGGATACAGAATTAACAAAATGTAACTAATGAGAATAATAAAAAAAAAAGATAAGAGAGCTGTGAAGATAGCTAAATGGTTTAGAATGATGGCTACTCTTCTAGAGGGCCTGTGTTCTGTTCTCAGCACCCTCATGGTGAGATATAACTGTCTATATCTTCCATTCTAGGAGAGTCAAGCGCTCTTTTAAGTCTTCACCAACACCAAGTATACCCATGATACACATAAAAACATGTAGGTAAAAAGTTCGCACACATAAAATACATTTTTTAAAGATAAGAAAAGAGTACATTAAATATAAAGCATAAATAAAATTAATACTATAGTAAGCCTCCCCAAAAGCATATGTGAAAAATAAAAGGAGATTAGGAAGCAATATAAAATTAATATAGGTGTGTTTTTCTAAAATGATGAGACTATGACTGCTTTCATTTTTAAAAAAATTACATAATTTTAAAGTTAGTTTAACAATGTAAGAACTATAATAAGTTAAACTACCTCCTGCTGTTTGCCCTCTATTTTATGGACTCTATTAAGAGAGATAAAGCAAAAGCTAATTATAAGGGAAGGTAGGCAATATTGATGAAATTCGTAGCTGTTAGGAAAGGAGAATTCTTAAGGGGATAGGTCATTCTTGACAACAAATTGAAAGGACGTTTTTAAGGTTGATGAATGATGTCTGCAAGCCTGTTAATTAGCTGGGCTCCCATGAGTAAGCCATTTAACCTCTAAGGGTACCAACTCCCTCACTTGAAAAAGGAGAGAGAGAGAGAGAGAGAGAGAGAGAGAGAGAGAGAGAGAGA
>NW_026586316.1:14797-29584 GCF_907164565.1 Psammomys obesus
GAGAGAGAGAGAGAGAGAGAGAGAGAGAGAGAGAGAGAGAGAGAAACAGTAAGAAAGAGAGGTAGGCATTGGTTGCTTAAATCCAAAGCTCCTCTGTTAAATTCTCAGAGGAAGCATGCACCTTACATATTTGTGGTCTATGCTACATGCGGAAAATGGACTTCACACAAGTTCTGTGATCAGCAACATTAATTATGTTAATTATGGTTATTATTCAGAGTGAGTAACAAAGCTAAATTGTTGTTCTTTTCATAAGGAATTGAGGCGTTTTCTTTTGTAGTGGGGATATTGATGAAGAGAGGTGTTTTTAAGTTGACTGAAAATGAAAGCACTCAGTGAAACCTCCCCAAAGATACCCCCATCTTAAGAAAGGAGAGGAAAGGAAAGAGGGCACTGGGAAACTTGTGACATGAAAGCAGAAGAGGACAATCTGGGGGAAGGAAGGGAACCCATGAAGGGGTGCAGGGGTGGGGTGGAGGCAGAGGGAGAACTGTGTGAGGGGATGAAAGAGAGCAAAGAGAATATGATACATGTGTGTCAAAATGTCACAGTAAACTCAATCACTATGTAAGCTAACTTAACTCATTAAAAAAAAAGCACAGACAAACAGATGAATAAATATAGAAAAGGCAGGCACTTTAAATAAAATTTAGTGTGACTAGGAGAGAACACAAATAGATTTTTAAAACAGGTGCTGAGCCCTTTCTGTTCAGTCTGAGAGAGAAAAGGCAATGGTTATATTATTACTCTTGCTAAGATCAGAGAAAACAATTGGGAAACGAGAGAGTCACTCTGTAATCCATGTCTCAGAGTTAATTAAGCAAATGAAGCAAGACTGCATTTTAATTTATCTCTTCACTCTTCTGTCCTCTTTTGCCCTTACCAGCATTCTCCCTAAGGACAGAATCCCAAAGCCTTTAGAGTTAAGCTCCTAGAGTGTATTGGCTTCCATCACCAGCAGTCACAACTTGTGCAGACTCACAATCAGAAGGAGAAGTGTTTACTTTATTCTCTCTGAGTCACAAGTCCTTTCCTTCCTGTCCCTGCCTTTTCCTAGGCAAGGCAGGTTTCTTCTGATCTACTTGCTCTCAACTCAGAAGCCAGTAGCACTGTTAACACTTGGCTCTAGTGACTTTCCAGTTTTATGTCCACAAGTATTTTTAAACAGATGCTTATATTTAGCTTATTCATTCTCAAGGGCTTATTTCATTCCAACTTTCTTGCTTTAAATGGCCGTATTGGGGCCTGGAGAGGTGGATGAGCAGTTAAGAGCACTGCCTGCCCTTCCACAGGACCTGGGTTTAACTCCTAACCCCACATGGTGCATAACAACTGTCTGTATCTTCAGTTCAAGAGATCCTCACATCCTCTTACAACCTCCTCAGCCAGTATGCACACATGGACACAAACATACATGTAGGCAAAATACCCATACAAGAAACAGCTTTACTGAGACATGCAGTTTTATTTAGTTCTGAGCAGTGGCACTTGGAGGTAGTTAAACAGTAATTATTTTACTTATTATTAAATGTATAAGATTTGAAAATTTTTGCTCAACCCAAAATTTGTTTCCAGAAAATGTTCCCTTTTAAGTACATTTCTCTGATTCTATAAAAACTGTTAGCAGAACTAGTGTGTGCACTTCTTTTTGTCTATTGACATTTTTATTCTATTGTATTCTTTTTTATTGTGTTAAGAACACTTAACATGAGATCTATCCTCTTACAACTCAAAGTGTACAATATAGTGCTGTTAATTATAGTCACAATGCTGTAGAACAGATGGAGTAAGCTTTCTAGAATTATCCATCTTGTATAACTGAAACATTATGCTGGTTGAATGGCAGCTCGTTTCTCTTTCTACCCAGGCTTTTGCTGTCAACATTTTATTCTCTGATTTTGTGCACTCGGCTGCTTTAGATGCTTCAAATAGGCTGTGACACCGTGGCTTGTTCTCCTCTCTGGGCAGATGTCCTTCAGACTCACCTATGTTATTGCACGAGGTAGGACCTCCTAGCTAAAGTCTTGATGTTATCACACTCCATGTATCTACTTTATTCTCCGTGTTTTTCATTTGTCATGGCTATTTTGGTTGTTTGCACATCTTGGATTATAAATGTTGTTTTTATTTTATCAGATGATGGGATGAGCTGAGTGCCATACCCAAGCTTTACTAATACATGGCTTGAGCTGAGCCCAGAGCATTTCTGTTTAAATATCTCTAGGCCTAAGCCTGAAAGTTTCTAGCATTTGTACAATTTAATCTTCTACAAGCCTGGACCTTGAAGGCTTTAGCTTTCAGCCTTCCTTGGCTAACCTAGGCCTAGAATGCTTTAAACTTCCAAGACTTACTGATAAATAAACTCACCCTTTCTAGTTCTTTCTGTACTCTGGCTGCTGGTTCAACTCAGTTATTCTGGCTCAAACTCCTCTCCAAGCTGACCGACTGAATCAAACTGGATTTTTTCAGCTTCTCACTGAATTGCTCTGCTTGGACAAGCTGCCTCTGAATGTCACAGCTGAACTGCACCCTACTGCCTGTACCAAATTCAATCAAATTGTATCAAACTGTATTGTACTGACTGCACAAACTCTACTGTATTCCTGTATTGTGCTTTATTCCACTCTATTGTACTGTCTGTCATCCAGCTGTCTCTCTGTACTAATGCTCCACCCCCTTCATTGGGCTTGTCTCTGACTCATTCTGTCAAATATTTCTCTGATTTGTCACTTTCCCCTCAATTAGATACCATTGTTTGGGATTAAAGTCATAGGACTTTAGTATACATATATACTTTAGTCCAGCCAGAGGGACTAAAAGTATATATACTAGGGAAATATCTGTATTCCACCCAGATCACACAGACCTAGGTCTTTGCATGCGATCCCTTGCCAGAATAGCCATGTTGCTGGATTAAAGTTCCTCTACACTTGTGTAATATTGTAGCAATTTATTGGAATTTAAATTCTCTTCACTATGCTGATATCAGTTCTTTTAAGCATATATTCTGAAGTGGGTTATGAGATCTGTAGATATTCTATTTTTAAGCTTTTTTTTTTAAGGCTACCAAACTGTTTTTCTCAATACCTTTACCTTTCATAGTCCCACAAACAATGTAAAAAAGACTGTTTTCTAATTATTCTTATCAATACTTTTTAAAGTAATAGTTTCACTCACAGACACGAAGCCATATCTAGTTGTGGCTTTAGTTTACATTTTTTTTGTTATTAGTAATGTTACTGTTTTTGAAAAATGTCTTTTCCAAGTGAAAGACCTGTTTGAGAAAAACTTCAAGTCTCTGAAGAAAGAAATTGAAGAAGATCTCAGAAGATGGAAAGATCTCCCGTGCTCATGGATTGGTAGGATTAACATTGTGAAAATGGCCATCCTGCCAAAAGCAATCTACAGATTCAATGCAATTCCCATCAAAATACCAACTCAATTCTTTACAGACCTTGAAAAAAAGATTCTCAGCTTCATATGGAGAAACAAAAAACACAGAATCTCCAAAACGATCCTGTACAACAACAGATCATCTGGAGGTATCTCCATTCCCGATCTCAAGCTGTACTACAGGGCAACAGTAATAAAAACTGCATGGTATTGGCATAGAAACAGAAAGGAGGATCAATGGAATCGCATAGAAGACCTAGAAATAAACCCACACACCTATGAATACTCAATATTTGACAAAGAAGCCAAATCCATTCAATGGAAAAAAGACAGAATCTTCAACAAATGGTGCTGGACCAACTGGATGTCTACATGCAGAAAAATGAAAATAGATCCATATTTATCACCCTGCACAAAACTAAAGTCCAAGTGGATCAAGGACCTCAACATAAAACCAGATACTCTAAATCAGCTGGAAAAAAAAGTGGGAAACAGCCTAGAACTCATTGGCACAGGAGACAACTTCCTGAACAGAACACCAACAGCACAGGCTCTAAGAGCAACAATCAATAAATGGGACCTCATGAAACTGAAAAGCTTCTGTAAAGCAAAAGACACTGTCATCAAAACAAATAGACAGCCTATAGATTGGGAAAGAATCTTCACCAACCCTTTATCTGACAGAGGGCTAATATCAAGTATATATAAAGAACTAAAGAAGCAGAAAAGCAACAAACCAAGTAATCCACTTAAAAAATGGGGAACAGAGCTAAACAGAGAATTCTCGAAAGAGGAACATCGAATGGCAGAGAAACACTTAAAGAAATGCTCAACCTCATTAGCCACTAGGGAAATGCAAATCAAAACGACCCTGAGATTTCACCTTAGACCCATCAGAATGCCCAAGATGAAAAACTCAAGTGATAGCACATGCTGGAGAGGTTGTGGAGAAAAGGGAACCCTCCTCCATTGCTGGTGGGAATGTAAACTGGTTCAACCACTCTGGAAGTCAATCTGGCGCTTTCTCAGACAACTAGGAGTAGTGCTAACTCAAAACCCAGCTATACCACTCCTAGGTATATACCCAAAATTTGAGCAAGTACACAACAAGGACATTTGTTCAACCATGTTCGTAGCAGCTTTATTTGTAATAGCCAGAACTTGGAAACAACCCAGATGTCCATCAACGGAGGAATGGATACAGAAATTGTGGTGTTTTTACACAATGGAATACTACTCAGCAATCAAAAAGGAGGAAATCATGAAATTTGCAGGCAAGTGGTGGGATCTAGAAAAGATCATTCTGAGTGAAGTATCCCAGAAGGAGAAAGACAAACTTGGTATATACTCGCTTATATAGACCTACAAGACATGATAAACATAATGAAATCTACACACCTAAAGAAGATAATCAAGAAAGTGGACACAGGCGAAGGTGATTAATCCTCATTTAGAAAGACAAATGGGATGTGCATTGAACTTATGACAGGAGTCTACCACAAAAGGCATCTGAAAGACTCTACCTAGCAGTGTTTCAAAGCAGACACTAAGACTCATAACCAAACCCTCGGCAGAGTGCAGGGAATCATATGAAAGAAGGGAAGTTAGTATGATATGGAAAGGATAGGAGCTCTACAAGGACCAAATATATCTGGGCACAGGGTCTTTTCTGAGACTGACACTCAACCAAGGACCATCTATGGATATAACCTAGAACTTCTGCTCGGATGTGGCCCTTGGTAGCTCAGTAACCATGTAGTTTTCCAAAGTAAGGGGAACACGGACTATTTCTAACAGGATCTCAAGGGCAGGCTGTTCAACACCCCCCCCCCCACGGGTGGAGCAGTCTGTTAGGCCACAGAGGAGGACTTTGCAGCCAGCCCTGAAGATACCTGATAAAACAGGGTCAGATGAAAGGGGAGGAGGTCCTCCCCTATCAGTGGACTTGGAAAGGGGCAGGGAGGAGACCAGGAAGGGAGTGTGGGGTTGGGGAGGGAATGAGGGAGCGGGATACAGCTGGGACACAGAGTTAACAAAATGTAACTAAAAAGAAAAGTAAAAAAAAAAAAAAAGAAAAGACAAAACCTAAGAATAATAGGTATAGAGGAAAAAGAAGACTCCCTTCTCCAAGGCCCAGAAAATATTTTCAACAAAATCATTGAAGAAAATTTCCCCAAGTTAAAGGAGAAGCCAATAAGGATACATGAGGCCTACAGAACACCCAACAAATTTGACCAGAAAAGAAAATCCTCCCGCCACATAATAATCAAAGCAGTAAGTATACAGAACAAAGAAAAAATACTAAAAGCTGCAAGGGAAAAAGGCCAAGTAACATATAATGGCAAACCCATTAGAATCACACCTGACTTTTGAACAGAAACTATGAAAGCCAGAAGGGCCTGGATGGATATCATGCAGACCCCAAAAGAACATAGATGTCAGCCCAGGCTACTATACCCTGTAAAACTCTCAGTCCTCATAGATGGAGAAAACAAGATATTCAATGACAAAAACAAATTTCAACAATACCTACACACAAATCCAGCATTACAGAAGACACTGGAAGGGAAAATACAACCCAAGAAAATTAGCTTTTGTCAAGAAAACACAGGAAATAATTAACCTTACTACAGTAAAACAAAAAGCAACCAAGCATACAACCTTATGACCACAGCCAACATCAAAATCAAAGGATCTAACAGCCACTGGTCATTAATCTCTCTCAACATCAATGGACTCAACTCTCCAGTAAAAATACACAGATTAAAAGAATGGATATGTAAACAAAACCCAGCAATCTGTTGCATACAAGAAACACACCTAAGGCACAAAGATAGACATTACCTGAGGGTAAAAGGTTGGAGGATGACTTTCCAAGCAAATGGACCCAAGAAACAAGCAGGAGTAGCCATTCTAATATCTGATAAAATACACTTTCAACCAAAATTAATAAAAAGAGATAGAGAAGGACACCTCATACACATCAAGGGAAAATTCCACCAGGAAGACATCACAATCCTGAATATCTATGCCCCAAATACAAGAGCACCCACATTTGTAAAAGAAACATTGATAAAATTTAAACCACACATAGATCACCACACGTTAATAGTGGGAGACTTCAACAACCCACTCTCAACAAAGGACAGGTCAACAAAACAGAAGTTAAGCAAAGAAACAATATCTCTGACAGAGGTCATGAACCAAATGGACCTCACAGACATTTACAGAACTTTACACCCAAACCCGAAAGAATTTACCTTCTTCTCAGCACCTCATGGAACCTTCTCCAAAATAGAGCATATAGTTGGTCACAAAGCAAGCCTCAACAGATATAAGAAGATTAAAATAATCCCGTGTATCTTGTCTGATCACCATGGAATAAAGCAGGACCTCAACAACAACAGAAATAGCAAAAAGCCTACACACACATGGAAACTGAACAACTTGTTACTAAATGACAGCTGGGTCAGGGAAGAAATAAAGAAAGAAATTAAAGCCTTCCTAGAAATCAATGAAAATGAAGACACAACATACCCAAACTTGTGGGACACAATGAAAGCAGTGCTAAGAGGAAAGTTCATAGCACTAAGTGCCTTCAAGAAGAAATTTGAGACAGCTCATTCAAGCAACTTAATGGCCCACTTAAAATCTTTAGAAAAAGAAGAAGCAGACACACCAAAAAGGAGTAGACGGCTGGAAATAATCAAACTCAGGGCTGAAATCAATCAATTAGAAACAAAACAATTCAAAGAATCAATGAAACCAAGAACTGGTTCTTTGAGAAAATCAACAGGATTGACACACCTTTAGCCAAGCTAACTAAAAGGCAGAGAGACACCACAAAAATCAACAAAATCAGAGATGAAAAGGGGGACATAACTACAGACACTGAAGAAATCCAAACAATCATTAGGACTTCAAAAGTCTATATGCCACAAAATTTGAAAATCTAAATGAAATGGACAATTTCCTTGATCGATTTGACTTACCAAAGCTGAATCAGGACCAGGTAAATCAATTAAATAGTCCTATGTTCCCCAAAGAAATAGAAGCGGTCATCAAAAGTTTCCCATCCAAAAAAGCCCAGGACCAGATGGCTTTAGCGCAGAATTCTACCAGACCTTCAAAGAAGAGCTAACACCAATTCTCTTCAAACTATTCCACAAAATAGAAACAGAAGGAACATTACCAAACTCATTCGATGAAGTCACAGTCACCTTGGTGCCTAAACCTCACAAAAACTCAACAAAGAAAGAGAATTTCAGGCCAATCTCCCTTATGAACATTGATGCAAAAATACTTAACAAAATACTTGCAAACCGAATCCAAGAACACATCAAAGATGTTATCCACTATGACCAAGTAGGCTTCATCCCAGGTATGCAGGGGTGGTTCAATATACGGAAATCCATCAATGTGATCCACCATATTAACAAACTGAAAGAAAAAAAAACACATGATAATCTCCCTAGATGCTGAAAAAGCATTTGACAAAATCCAACATCCATTCATGTTTAAAGTATTGGAGAGATCAGGGATACAAGGCACATATCTAAACATAGTAAAGGCGATATACAGCAAGCCTATAGCCAATATCAAACTGAACTGAGAGAAACTTAAAGCAATCCCACTGAAATCAGGGACAAGACAAGGCTGCCCACTCTCTCCATATCTCTTCAACATAGTGCTGGAAGTCCTTGGTAGAGCAATAAGACAGTTGAAGGAGATCAAGGGGATACAGATGGGAAAGGAAGAAGTCAAATTATCACTATTTGCAGATGATATGATAGTATATATGAGTGACCCCAAAACTCCACCAGGGAACTCCTACCGCTGATAAACACCTTCAGCAAAGTGGCCGGATACAAAATTAACTCAAAAAAATCAGAAGCCCTCCTCTATACCAAAGACAAAAGGGCTGAGAAAGAAATTAGGGAAACAACACACTTCACAATAGCCACAAAGGACATAAAGTACCTTGGTGTAACCCTAACCAAGCAAGTCAAAGACTTGTATGAAAAAAATTTCAAGTCTCTGAAGAAAGAATTAGAAGAAGATATGAGAAGATGGAAAGATCTCCCATGCTCATGGCTTGGCAGGATTAACATAGTAAAAATGGCCATTTTACCAAAAGCAATCTACAGATTTAATGCAATTCCCATCAAATTGCCAACACAATTCTTTACAGACCTTGAAAGAAAAATTCTCAACTTTGTATGGAATAACAAGAAACCGAGAATTGCTAAAACAATCCTCTAAAATAAAAGATCTTCTGGAGGTATCTCCATCCCTGATCTTAAGTTGTACTATAGAGCAACAGTTATAAAAACTGCATGGTACTGGCATAGAAATAGAATGGTGGATCAATGGAACTGAACAGAAGACCCAGAAATAAACCCACACACTTATGGACACCCTATTTTTGAAAAAAAAAAATTTGAACACAGGGAACTTCCCAGAGACTCATACTCCAACCAAGGACTATTCATGGCGATAACCTAGAACCCTGCCAATGCAGCCACTTCTGATGAGAACTGATAGACTAAGATCAGAAAGAAGGAGAGGAACACATCCCCTATCAGTGGACTTGGGGAGGGGAATGCATGCAGATACGTGGGGGTAGGGAGGGACCTGGAGGGGAGGAGGGAGGGGCTTATGGGGGGATACAAAATGAATAAAGTGTAAATAATAAAAGTTAAATAAATAATTAAAAAAACAAAAACAAAAACAATTAATACTTGTTCTTCTTTGTATGATGTATGTGGCAACTTTGAATCCCTTCACATTTCATAGTGTAAACAATGTCATTTATGGCTTCTTTTTCTTAAAACAAACAAAGAAACAAACAAACAAACAAACACCCTAAGACATTCCCTTGGTGGGCATGCATGTAATCTGTGTGTGTATAGGACATATGGTGTATATATGTGAATGTACAGTATATGTAGTGTGTGTGTGTGTGTGTGTGTGTGTGTGTGTGTGTGTGTGTGTGAATTCCTGGACCCTTCATTTTACTGGGTCCTGAGGAAAACCTCTTGTCCCTCAATGCTTACCCCCACTGCATATGTTCCTTTGTGTCTCTGCCAAGCTCTAAATGTTGTGACTCTCTCACCAGGATTACAGCTCAGCTGATGTTGTCCTCTAATCAGGGGCTGGGGACAACAGACTCCCATCTAGCCTCCAGCAATTCACCTATACCACCTTGCTGATATCCCACTAGCCTAGAAGCAGTGCATTCTGCCAGCTTGGCTCTCTACTCTCAAAGCTCCTGTAAAACCGCTCTCTCAGATGGCTCCAGGAATCAATCGAAGGACAGCTTGCCCTTTTATTTCCATTTTTTTCTTTCTTCCTAAAAAAAAAATCCTCAGGATTTTATCACACATTTCTGTTCCTAAGAACTTGATGTTGGTCTTCAGGTAATGGGTCTCTTAATAGGGGAGGTTTGGTGCCTGCAAGATGGCCTGGCAGGTAAAGGCTTGCTGTCAAGCCTGACTACCTGAGTTCAATCTTCAGGACCCACATGGCTTAAAGAGAGAGACTTGCACAGGTTGTCTCCTGACATCTACCCATGTACTGTGACACACATGCACCAATCCAAACTAAGTCAACAAATGTTAGATAGATATATATGTATATATATACATATATGTGTGTGTGTATGTAATATGTAGCACACACATCCACACAGCAATATGAATATAAGCAACTATAACAGCAGTACATATAATAACCCAAAGGTGTGACCATCTCAAATGTCCATTGATAAATCAGTGGATAATAAACATGTGGTATATCTATAGGGTTCACTATAAAAACAGAGCTTTAGATGTGCATTTATATGCTGTTATAGGAAATGACTCACATGATAATGGTCACCAAGATGTTTCATTATCCACCATCTGCAAACTGAAGAATAATGAAAAACAAGAGTATGAGTCCATCTGAGTCCAAGGATTTTAGAACCAAGAGAGCTACTATCCTGGGACAGATGAAAATATATGCCTCATCTCAAGGGATATCTAATTCATCTTTCTTCCATTTTTTGATACATTTATATATACCCTTTGATACATTTAGATAGCTAGGCATCTAGCTATCTAAATCCTTTAGCCCAACTGAGCTCATATGTCAGATGAAATACCACACAGTGGCTGAGGATGTAGACGTGATTGACTAGCCTGCAAGAGACCCTGGCTTGACCCTTACAACAAAACACCAACAAGTGAACCTGAATATTCCAACAAACCATTAGCCATCCCATAATATAACACACACTATTATGCCCTAAAATTGAATGAAGTGGTGGAACACTACAGAAAAAATAAAGATGAACCTTAAAACCATTACAATTAGTGAAAGAAACAAGGCACAAAAGTTGATATAGCATGTGCTCAAAACATATGAACCTTCCGGTAGGAAAATAAAAATAGGAAGTATAGTAGATTAGTTGTTGGCCAGGTTTTGGGGACTGAGGATTGATGGAAATGATAATGCAATTGCTCACTTTGTGGTGGTGAGAGCACAGATACACAGTATACACCATAGTGCTTCATTGTACCTGGAATGGTGGCCTCGTGTTCAATTGCATTCCTATATGGGTATAATAGAAATGAAGAGTGATGTGTGGACGTCATGATATCATCATATAGTCCTCCACCACATGTGTGTGACGATGCTGGCATAAATAAACCTATTTCACTCTCAGTTATGTACACATACACATAGCAACTATATAAGATACATAAGAATAGTAACAAATGACCGTTATCACTTGGTGATGGCATTAGACAACACAAATAATGGCTCACATATGTATTTATTGTACTCTGCTTTTACTTTCAATCATAATTTTAGCTATATTTATTCTACTTAGAAACAAATGTTTACTCTAAAACAATATGGTATCTTAAATCGACAAAACCTAACACATTTATTCATTGTGTCTCTTGATTGTATTATTTTCTTTGTGTTTTATTTAATCTTATGCTGCTTTATTCATCATGGCCTTAAGAATAATAGACTCTGAAATTCAGATATGTAGTTGAAGACTATTTCATTTAAGTTTGTGTAAACACATGGCATTATTGATTCAATGATAAACTCACCCAATGATGTGTTTATGATAATATATACACATCATTAAATGATTTGCACTATATCACATAATTGATTATGCAAGGAAATATGCAAAAGATAACTGAATTGTACTGTTTGGTAACTGGTGAAATTAGTGGATTGTATTTCAATAAAGCTATTTAAAGATAACTGTGTTGTATCCCTTTTCTGCTCTCAAGCCTTGCTTAAGAGATCAATAGCAAAGGATATGATCTTGATGTAGACAAACTTCTGGTTAGGTCTGGCAGTTGATGAACTCATGTTTTTCATGTTTATTTCTACATAAGAAGATTCAGCACCCTTCTTTTACGGTCTCTGGAAAGGATCAGTATAATATGTTTTAAATACTTGGCCAATGGTGGGTGTGAACTAGTTGTGTCTCCTGGTGACTCATATGTCAAAGGCTTGGTCCTGGGGTAGTAGTATTCAGAGGTGGAGTCTTGAGAGGTGATTGAATCATGTGAGCTTTAGCATTATGAACACATTAAATACTTGATAAGTTCATAGTTGAATGGCCTAGTAGTAGATGCAGCCTGGAAGGAGGAAGCATGTCACTGTAGACATGCCTTTGAAGGCTATCTTGTCCTTGGTCCCTGGCTCTATTTTTGTTTCCTGACCATCATGAATCCCCCACCAAACTTTCCACTGTGATGTTTTGGCCTCACATCATGCTTAAAAGCACCAGGGCCAAGCAAGTAAGGGTTGATGCCCCTAAAACCAACACAAATCTTCCCTCCTGTAAGTGGTGTGCTCAGTTGTTCAGTTCAAGTGATGGAAAACTAATGTTATCGTATAATCTCAACTGCCAGCACTGCTCCAAAGTGAAGGAAAATAAATTTTTATTCATAGACTGTTTCTAATCATAAAACATTCAACAGTTCAAGAAAACAATTTAAATATTTTCAACAAAAGTTGGCTCCATTTGCAGTCCTGTCATGGCGTGAGCAGGGTCCATTGCATTCAGGTGAAGCTCCATGTTTGGGTGGGTTGTTGCACAGGTGGGGAATTTGAAGTAGATTCTCTTTTGTACTCTGTGTAGGGATATGTCTTCCTGTGTAAAGATCCCGTTCGTCTCGTGGTGAAAATGTGCTATTGTCTGAGTTCTTCATATTAAAAAACAAACAAACAAAAAACTGGAAATATCCTGTGTTGAAACTAGGAGAGAGTTTATTTTCACTATTATCACATGATTGTATTGTCATATATAATAAAAATACAGTTCTCCTTCATCCACTTAATTAATTGTATAATTGTGAAACAAAGGAAAGTAGAGAATATTAAGATAAGAGAGCTGCAACATCATTAGCCATTAGGGAAATGCAAATCAAAACGACCCTGAGATTTCACCTTACACCCATTAAAATGGCCAAGATGAAAAACTCAAGTGACAACACATGCTGGAGAGGTTGTGGAGAAAGGGGAACCCTCCTCCACTGCTGGTGGGAATGTAAACTGGTACAACCACTTTGGAAGTCAATCTGGCGCTTTCTCAGACAATTAGGAATAGTGCTTCCTCAAGACCCAGCTATACCACTGCTAGGCATATACCCAAAATTTGCTCAAGTACGCAATAAGGACATTTGCTCAACCATGTTTGTAGCAGCTTTATTTGTAATAGCCAGAACCTGGAAACAACCCAGATGTCCATCAGCGGAGGAATGGGTACAGAAATTGTAGTATTTTTACACAATGGAATACTACTCAGCAATCAAAAAAGAGGAAATCATGAAATTTGCAGGCAAATGGTGGGATCTAGAAAAGATCATTCTGAGTGAAGTATCCCAGAAGGAGAAAGACAAACATGGAATATACTCGCTTATATAGACCTTAAAGATATGCTAAACATAATGAAATCTATACACCTAAAGAAGATAATCAAGAAAACGAACACAAGGTATGATTATCAATCCTCATTTAGAAAGACAAATGGGATGTGCATTGAACGTATGACAGGAGTCTACCGCAGAAAGCATCTGAAAGACTCTACCTAGCAGTGTTCCAAAGTAGATACTAAGACTCATAACCAAATCTTCGGCAGAGTGCAGGGAGTCATATGAAAGAAGAGGAGTTTGATGTGGAAAGGATAGGAGCTCCACAAGGACCAAACATATCTGGGCACAGGGTCTTTTCTGAGATAGACACTCAACCAAAGACATGAGAGGATAAAACCTAGAACCTCTGCTCGGATGTGACCCGTGATAGCTCAGTAATCAATTGGTTTCCCATAGTAAGGGGAACAAGGACTATTCTAACAGGAAACTCAATGACTGGCTCTTTGACCTCCCCACCTCCCAAGGGAGGAGCAGTACTGTTAGGCCACAGAGGAGGACTTTGCAGCCAGTCCTGAAAATACTTGACAAAACTGAGTCATATGAAAGGGGAGGAGGTCCTCCCCTATCAGTGGACTTGGAAAGGGGCAGGGAGGAGATGAGGGAGGGAGGGTGGGATTGGGGAGGGAATGAGGGATACAGCTGGGATACAGAATTAACAAAATGTAACTAATGAGAATAATAAAAAAAAAAGATAAGAGAGCTGTGAAGATAGCTAAATGGTTTAGAATGATGGCTACTCTTCTAGAGGGCCTGTGTTCTGTTCTCAGCACCCTCATGGTGAGATATAACTGTCTATATCTTCCATTCTAGGAGAGTCAAGCGCTCTTTTAAGTCTTCACCAACACCAAGTATACCCATGATACACATAAAAACATGTAGGTAAAAAGTTCGCACACATAAAATACATTTTTTAAAGATAAGAAAAGAGTACATTAAATATAAAGCATAAATAAAATTAATACTATAGTAAGCCTCCCCAAAAGCATATGTGAAAAATAAAAGGAGATTAGGAAGCAATATAAAATTAATATAGGTGTGTTTTTCTAAAATGATGAGACTATGACTGCTTTCATTTTTAAAAAAATTACATAATTTTAAAGTTAGTTTAACAATGTAAGAACTATAATAAGTTAAACTACCTCCTGCTGTTTGCCCTCTATTTTATGGACTCTATTAAGAGAGATAAAGCAAAAGCTAATTATAAGGGAAGGTAGGCAATATTGATGAAATTCGTAGCTGTTAGGAAAGGAGAATTCTTAAGGGGATAGGTCATTCTTGACAACAAATTGAAAGGACGTTTTTAAGGTTGATGAATGATGTCTGCAAGCCTGTTAATTAGCTGGGCTCCCATGAGTAAGCCATTTAACCTCTAAGGGTACCAACTCCCTCACTTGAAAAAGGAGAGAGAGAGAGAGAGAGAGAGAGAGAGAGAGAGAGAGAGAGA
>NW_026586317.1:0-9478 GCF_907164565.1 Psammomys obesus
TATCCGGCCACTTTGCTGAAGGTGTTTATCAGCTGTAGGAGTTCCCTGGTAGAGTTTTTGGGGGTCACTCATGTATACTATCATATCATCTGCAAATAGTGATAATTTGACTTCTTCCTTTCCCATCTGTATCCCCTTGATCTCCTTCAATTATCTTATTGCTCTAGCAAGGACTTCCAGCACTATGTTGAAGAGATATGGAGAGAGTGGGCAGCCTTGTCTTGTCCAGAGTGAGGCACCCAGCCTCCAGACCAGAGCAGCGCCCCCAGGTGCCAACTCAACCTAGGTGCATCATAGGATTCTTAAGCCTAAAGTATTTACAACTCATCCCTAAAAAATACTTTTCTAATCCAATTGCTAGACTTAACGAAATAATAGGAAATATTAATGATTCTGACTAGCACTAATGGAAATATATGCCATCATTCACTGTGTATAATGCAACAAAAAGTGAGAAAAGAATACTCTTCCAATATTTAAAACTACTGTCCGATTCCACAAAATTGTTCATGTCATTGAAAAATGAGTATAATACTGGTATATGCCTTCACTGTATTATCCATTAACTCAGATGAAAATACCAGCCAACATTTGAATTACTCAGAATTCAAATTACTTAGAAATCATGCTGTAACTACATTTATTTGCTACTATTGGTTAGTCATAAATACAACAGTTCAGCAAAAGTCAATGGAAATACTCATATAAATCAGTTGCTGAGATGAATTTATAATAAAGGGACATTTGTTATATGGAAATGTTTGCTTCCCGTACTTTTTAGAAATAAAGCATATCTTTAAACATATGCTCATGTACACATATTTTTCACACCGCAAGTTGGTAAATATTTATCAACACACTATTGAGTAATTGATACTGTTAGGGAAGTAGGAAGCCAATCATACTTAAATGGGGTTCCTAGAGGTCACCATGACTTTATCGCTGTAGCAGTTCAGCAATACAAACTCGGTAAGTATCATTTAAGACATGATACAAAGTATAGAAGCATGTGCTCTGAATTACTGAACTTTCCATCTGAAGGTGGCTGGTCATCACTGAATTGGAAGAAAATGATGACTTTTACTGGTTGTGATTCTCTAATGACAATTCTGACAATTTCAATGCTCCCAGACCCTCAAGTCTGCCTACAACATCACAAAAGCTGTGCTCAGCCATCCTGAACTGAAACCTAAAGACTGACGGACATGATCTATAATAGTCAAGTGGAGAGATAGTTCAAGGGAAAGCCTCCGGTTCTAAGGCACAGAAAATGGTTCAGTCTGTTACTCAGTTTGTGCAGGAGTGTAGATCCTGTTGTCATCCTGTTTTACATGGCCCTAATTCTCTGTTTTCTAAGGTTTCACCTACAGAAGATTGCTGACGTTCTTTTCCTGCTGTCTCTTACAGCAGTCATTAGTCTAAATGAGAGAACACCTTGACAAGTAAGTGCTATGATGAAGGGCATAAGGGTAATTCAGGACAGTTCAGCAGGAGGAGCATTCAGCATTTGCCTTGAAATAAAATGCAGGAAGCCTCTAAACTCAAGCTTCACTCCCTACACTTAACAGTCAGGAGTTAGTATAAAATATCTTAGCCCAATACTAAAATTTAGAGAAATAAAAATCTAGCTGATGGAGATATTACTCTTCTCATATGTAAAAATATAATTTTGTGTGGAGGGTGTTAATTTTTTGTCTTTTTTTTTATTCACTATACATGTTATAGCTCCATCCCTCTTTCCCTCACTGTTCCACCCTCCTTTCCCTTTACCCTTTTCCTCAGAAAAGGGGAGCTTCCTTTCCCATCCACCCCAACTCATCAAATTGCATTGGACTGAGTATGCCCTCCTGTGACCTGGCAATTCAGTCATGCCAGGGGAAAGTGATCAAAAACCTAGCAAGTGAGTCCCTGTGTCTGATGCCGTCCCCATTTCCCTTACTAGAAGCCTAAGCTGTCCATCTGCTACATCTCTGTAGGGGGGCCCAGGTCCAGTTCCTGCATGATCCTTGGTTGATGCGTCAGTCTCAGCAACCCCCTCTAGGCCCTTGTTAGTTGGCTCTGTTGGTCTTCCTGTGGAGTCTTGTCACTTCCAGTTCCATTTTTCTTTCCTCCCATGTTTCCACAAGACTCCCTAAACATTGCCCAATGTTTGGCTGTGAGTCACAGCACCAGTTTTGAGGAGCTGCTGGGTAGTGCTTCTCAGAGGAGAATTCTGTCAGGCTCCTGTCTGCAAGTTTAGCAGAGTATCACTCACTGTGTCAGGGGCTGGCACTCTCTGATAGAGTCGTTCTTTGGTTGGGCCAGGCATTGGTTGGGCATCCCCTCAATCTCTGCTCTATCTTCTCTGTCTTTATACCTGTACATCTTGTAGGCAGGGTAAATTTTGAGTCGAGGTTTTTGTGGGTGGGTTGGTGTTTCCCTTTCTCTGCTAGGAATCTGGTGTAGTTGGAAGGTGTCCTCTTCAGTCTCTATGGCCTCTGCTACTCAGAGTCTCTGCCTAAGTACCCCTCATATCCTCCCAGGGACCTATCCTGACTTATATCTCCAGCTTGTCACAGAGATACCCACACTCTCAGTTTCTCAAAATAACCCAATTAAAAAATGGGGCACAGAACTAAACAGAGTTCTCAACAGAAGAATCTTGAATGGCCAAGAAGCACTTAAAGAAGTGCTCAATGTCCTTAGTCAGCAGGGAAATACCAATCAAAATGACTCTGAAATTCCATCTCACACTGGTCAGAATGGCTAAGATAAAAATCTCAAGTGACAGAGCATGCTAGGGAGGGTGCGAAGAAAGGAAAACACTCCTCCATTGCAGATGGGAGTGGAAACTTGTACAAACACTATGGAAATCAATCTGGCACTTTCTTAGAAAAAAAAATGGGAATAGCTCTGCCTCAAGACTCAGATATACCTCCGCTGGGCATATACCCAAAAGATGGTCCACCATATGACCAGGACACTTGTCCAACTATGTTTACATCAGGTTTATTCATAATAGCCAGATTCTGGAAACAACCTAGATGTCCCTCAGCCAAAGAATGGATAAAGAAATTGTGGCACATTTACACAATGGAATACTACTCAGCTATTAAAAACAAAGAAATCATGAAATGTGCAGACAAATGGATGGAAGCAAAAAAAAAAAAAAAAAAGCATAATGAGTGAGGTATCCCAGAAGCAGAAAGACACACATGATGTGTACTCACTTACAAGTGGGTTTTACCATATAGTACAGGATAAGCATACTATGAGGCACAGACCCAAAGAAGATAAGTAACACAGAGGATCCAAGGCAAGATGCATAAATTACACTGGGAAGGGGAGCTAGAGCAGGCAGAGGTAGTAGCTGAAGAGAGGAAAAAAAATTAGGAGAGGGGGCACAGAGAGTTATGAGGGTAGAGATCAGACCTGGGGAGAGTAAGCACAAGTAGACAAAAATGTAAATTTCAATGCTTGTCTCATATATGAAAATGTAATTATGTTTTATTATTTTCAGAGTTAAAGAGTGTGTGATCGGTTTGTTAAACGTTGAACCATCTGATAAAAACCTTACTGGACATGCTGAGAGTACATGTTTTGATTTTTCACCAAACTTTAGAAATGGGCTCTTTTGAGAAATGATGGAAACTCCAATCAGAGTCTCATCTGCCTGTGTCCACCACTCAGTCCGCATTGTTCCAACTGACAGGTTTTTTTCTAATTTCTATCTGCTGCTAATACAAGTTTCCTAATTACATTATCTGTCTATATTAACTAAGGTGAAGGAAAACTATTTCACAAAGGAAAGGGACCTTATCAAAACCACAAATATTTATTAAAGTAAAAAATCACAGATAAGTCATAGGAGCCTTACAAAGCCTTACAAAGACAATCAAGATGCAACAGACTAAAGACATAGCCTTGCAAACAGATATCAGCATGTTGATAAAAAGCCAGTGTGTTACAGAAAAACCAGTAAAACTTGGAAAACAACAAAGTATGAGAGATTTTAATCACCTACCTCCTTTGGCTGCATTCCCAAAAGGCTTTTAAATTTTAACTGACATCTTAGAGCACCGACTGGATATCTTTATTTCAAGAACCAAAGTATGTTTTTACCTTCACATTCAGCTATGTCACAGACCAGGTGTGTGTATTAGGGAAACTTAAACTAAATGACAGAGATTTGGGAGAAAGACCTGTTATCCTTGTACCATGATGCCTCCCTCTTAGAGGACAGAGTTAATAGATCAGATTCTTTAACTGGTCTGGCAATGTCATTATGAATCATTGTATTGAGAAGACAGGATAAGAAAACAGAAGAACAGTTTCCAGTCTTTCAAAGATAGCAGAACCAACAGCAAGCAAAAAGTCCTTGTGTCCACTTATTTTTTTCTCCCTCAAGTTTTAAACAAGTCATGATATACAGAGCCATTCTAAGGCTCAACAACCAATATTGTCCATGTATTTACATGAATACCAGAATAAAATGTGGGGACAGAGATAAGTACACAGGTCCCTCTCTGCCTATTAGGTACTCAGACTTCCTTTGTAGCCAAGCCTTCTGAAGATTTTGATTTCTTTGTCTTTTAAAAATAATAAAAGGAAAAGCAGAGACAGAAATCTAGCCTAGCAAACATTATAGCTGAAACTCTACAGAGGAAGTACATGTGTATACAGAATACAGGGGACAGCAAAGACTGCTTCCCTTCTCAGTACCAGACAACCGACTTGTTCTCAGAGATTTACCAGTTCCTCTTTGTTAGGTAGGGTCTTACACATAGTTTCATAACGTGTTCACCAAAATCATTTTAAGCACTCCTTAAACCCATTATCATTTCAATGGCCTTGCATGGTGCGTGGCACAAGGCCTGCAGAAGCTGTACTTAAACTCAAATGACTGGTATGTGAATACTTTAAACACAAGACCTCAGTGAACTTTCTGCAGCTTCTCCTCATTAAGAAGGCATGGCTGTGCTCCGTTATGGGAATCTTCCTAAAGAGGGGTGCTCTGTGCAGCTATACTGCATAGTGTGTCTCTGCTATTCTCTAGCACAGACATCTGTCAGTCCTCGGTGGAGGAGGAACAGGAGAACTGCAGATGAAGTTCTTCAGTGGAGATACCGTGTAGTCCCATAAGCAGTCTCTTTTGTAGAAAGGTCTAAGTAGAGAGAGTGCACATGAGCAGAACACTGCTCACGTGCCAGTGTCTGAGTTTTATTTCTTAACCTGAAAGTAATAGTGTTTTATTTTGGAAAGGTTTGACAAAGCACACAGAGGCCCCAGGTTCCCTAAGGTAACTGCAGAATATACTGTAAGAAAAAAAAATACTATACACTGGTACCAAATCAGCAACAAAATTGCAGCCAGTTATATATCTAAGATCTTTTGTTGTTGTTCTTGCTTTGTTTTGATTGGTTGTACAGGGCTTCAGTTGTCTATACATATTTTTTCTTTCAAAAATACATATTGCCAAAGAGGTGACATTGAGCCCACTGAGCATATTGGCTGATTACTCCAAAGAGTTTATGTATGTCACTCCATTACTGTCTCATGTCAAACCTAATACTGGATTCGCATTCTTCACAGGAACACTTAAAGGTACTGCAGTAGAAATAGGGACAAGATATTACCACTTTTACCCAGGGTGCCACAGCTGCATCTCAGATGTGGCTTCAGTGAGAAGCTGGTTGTTTGTCACATTCAGAGCAACCAGACTTTCCTAGGATATGAGCCTGTCTGCACAGTTGCTAAGGAGAAAGTAAGTCCCTCATACTAAAATAACAGGGGGCTAAGCTAAGAAATAACCTTTTTCAAGACAGTGATAAAGACATGCTTGTGGGAATAGTATTCTGACTCTTAAAAGGAATCTGGCTTGAGCCACATTAACATCGAGAAGTGCTCAGCATATCTTTGAGAGAATAAAGATACACTTTTGTGTTTTCATGTAAGTTGTTCCCTGACCGGTTGCTGACTCTTTTAGCATGAGTAGCCCAGCAGCAAATATTGTGCCTTTTCCTGTGAGTCATCTTCTGCTAACAATTTACAATTAAATATGAAATAGGTTCAAGGCATCTTGTAAGTATAGACAATCGAACAGCTGTGGCCCTAACACGACAAATAGTCTGTTTCTGTGGAGTGAGAGCTTATTCCATGTGTCATCTTTTGTACACTGACACCACATTGGTCAAATGCTAGCCTGGGTGCTTTGAGAAAGTAGTTGTGAATGTCATTAAAGGTTATAATCTATGAAATTTGAATAATACAAGTGACCCTTTATAATGTAAGTGGGACTCATCTAATCACTTCAAGGCCTAGAATTTCTAAAGAATAAAGTTTTGTTTGTTTTTTTTTCTTGAAGTCCATTACATAAAAGTACTGCCTGAATGGGTGAAGAAGAGAGAGAGAGGGTGGAATTGGGAGTGGAAAAGGGAGGGAGCTACAGGTGGGATACAAAGGGAATAACAGAGAAGAATAAATAAAGAAGGAAAACTGTGCCCCTTCTCCGACTAATCCTTTCTCTCTCCTACCTGTGTTAGGATGTTGAAAGTGATTAGAGTAGAGTAAGGAGAAAGAAATAAAAAAAAATGTAAATAAAAGAGTTTTTAAAAAAAATTAAAAAAAAAAAAAACCCTGCTACCTGAGGTCAATATGCTGATCCACCTGCAGACTTCAGACCCACACCTGTGCTGCTAATTCTTTCAGAGTTTCCAGCCTCTGGAAGGTGTACACAGTCAGCTTTAGGCTTAGATTTTCCACCAAATCTACTTTATTTAGGGTTCTTAAGCACCTTTACCTCACTTCCAACTCCTCTCCTCACCCATGTCCCCTGAAAACTTAGGTACAAGATTAATTTGGGGAAAGGCTGTAGACCTCTCTTATCTACTTTCTGCTAATGAGGGTCAATGGGTCTTTAGGGAATTACCAAATTCAATCATCAGGATACTAGCAGTTCAGAGCCAACACCAAACAACAGGAAGTCAGCAAAAGTCACAAGACTCAGTTGCATTGTCCGGAGAAGCTCTCTGGAATATTTCTCTCTTCGAAGTCAAGTGCCAAAGCACAAAGATCAATCAGCACAGCTATGTCAATCCAAAAAGTGATGTTTAATTCTGTGTGGGTCTATCTGTCCTCCCCTCAAAGTCCACCCACAGACGTTCTCAGGTGGCCAAAGTCTTGCCCATTGCACGAGAGAGCAAAACATCATGTACCCTCTCACAAGGCAACCTACATCAAAACATCACATGATCCAACTGAGTCCAGACTTCCACGTTAGTCATCCCTTCAATTCCATGGCTAATTCATTAAAAGCCCTTGTGGTAGGCTGAAATATGCCATTGCTTTTGTTCCTCTGGAGAGTCCTGAATGATACAAAGCAAGAGTATGTCAATCATGGTGATTTCTTTTTAATTTTTGAACTTTATTTCTTTTTTTTTTTAAATCTTTTATTTATTTTTTATTAATTACACTTTATTCATTTTGTATCCCCCCATAAGCCCCTCCCTCCTCCCCTGCCAATCCCACCCTCCCTCCCCTTTCTGCATGCATGCCACTCCCCAAGTCCACTGATAGGGGAGGTCCTCCTCTCCTTCTTTCTGATCTTAGTCTATCAGTTCTCATCAAAAGTGGCTGCATTGTCCTCTACTGTGGCCTGGTAAGGCTGCTCCCCCCCAGGGGGAAGTGATCAAAGAGCAGGCCAATCAGATTATGTCAGAGGCAGTCCCTCTTCCCATTACTATGTAACCCACTTGGACACTGAACTGCCATGGGCTACACCTGTGCAGGGGTTCCAGGTCATCTCCACAAATAGTCCTTGGTTGGAGTAGGAGTCTCTGGGAAGTTCCCTGTGTTCAAATTATCTTGTTCTGTTGCTCTGCTTGTGGAGTTCCCGTTCCCTCCAGCTCTTACTATTTCCCACTTCTTACATAAAATTCCATTCACTCTGCCCATCAGTTGGCCATCAGGCTCAGCATCTGCTTTGACAGTCTATACTGCAGAAGCTTTAGAGGCCCTCTGTGGCAGGTTTCAAGGTGGTTTCCTGTTTTCTTCTGGCTTTCAGAGGCCCTCTGTAGCGGGTTCCGAGGTTGTTTCCTATTTTCGTTTTCTTCTGATGTACATCCTCTTTGCCTTTCAGGATGGGGATTGAACATTTTAGTTAGGGTCCTCTCTTTTGCTTAGTTTGTTTAGATGTACAGCTTTTAGTGGGTTTATTCTATATTGTATGTTTATATGAGTGAGTATATACCGTGAGTGTCTTTTTGCTTCTGGGTCAACTCACTCAGGATGATCCTTTCCAGGTCCCACCATTTACCTGCAAATTTCATGATTTCCTTATTTTTCATTGCTGAGTAATACTCCATTGTATAGATGTACCACAGTTTCTGCATCCATTCTTCAGTTGAGGGGCATCTGGGTTGTTTCCAGCTTCTGGCTATTACAAATAAAGCTGCTACAAACATGGTTGAACAAATGTCCTTGTTGTGTACTTGCGCCTCTTTTGGGTATATGCCTAGGAGTGGTATGGCTGGATCTTGAGGAAGCGCTATTCCTAGTTGTCTGAGAAAGCGCCAGATTGATTTCCAGAGTGATTGTACCAGTTTACATTCCCACCAGCAGTGGAGAAGCGTTCCCCTTTCTCCACAACCTCTCCAGCATGTGTTGTCCCTTGAGATTTTCATCTTGGCCATTCTGATGGGTGTAAGGTGAAATCTCAGGGTTGTTTTGATTTGCATTTCCCTAATGGCTAATGAGGTTGAGCATTTCTTTAAGTGCTTCTCTGCCATTCGATATTCCTCTGCAGAGAATTCTCTCTTTAGCTCTGTTCCCCATTTTTTAAGTGGATTACTTGGTTTGTTGCTTTTCAGCTTGTTTAGTTCTTTATATATATTGGATATGAGTCCTCTGTCAGATAGAGGGTTGGTGATGATTCTTTCCCAATCTGTAGGCAGTCGCTTTGTTTTGATGACGGTGTCCTTTCCTTTACAGAAGCTTTTCAATTTCATGAGGTCCCATTTATTGATTGTTGCTCTTAGAGCCTGTGCTGTTGGTGTTCTGTTCAGGAAGTTTTCTCCTGTACCAATGAGTTCTAGGGTATTCCCCACTTTTTTTTCTAGCCGATTTAATGTGTCTGGTTTTATGTTGAGGTCTTTGATCCACTTGGACTTCAGTTTTGTGCAGGGTGATAAGTATGGATCTATTTTCATTTTTCTACATGTAGACATCCAGTTGGACCAGCACCATTTGTTGAAGATGCTATCATTTTTCCATTGTATGGTTTTGGCATCTTTGTCAAAAATCAGGTGTCCGTGTGTGGGTTTATTTCTGGGTCTTCTGTTCGATTCCATTGATCCACCAGTCTTTTTCTATGCCAGTACCATGCAGTTTTTATAACTGTTGCTCTATAGTACAGCTTGAGATCAGGGATGGAGATACCTCCAGAAGATCTTTTATTGTAGAGGATTGTTTTAGCAATTCTCGGTTTCTTGTTATTCCATAC
>NW_026586317.1:9488-18966 GCF_907164565.1 Psammomys obesus
TATCCGGCCACTTTGCTGAAGGTGTTTATCAGCTGTAGGAGTTCCCTGGTAGAGTTTTTGGGGGTCACTCATGTATACTATCATATCATCTGCAAATAGTGATAATTTGACTTCTTCCTTTCCCATCTGTATCCCCTTGATCTCCTTCAATTATCTTATTGCTCTAGCAAGGACTTCCAGCACTATGTTGAAGAGATATGGAGAGAGTGGGCAGCCTTGTCTTGTCCAGAGTGAGGCACCCAGCCTCCAGACCAGAGCAGCGCCCCCAGGTGCCAACTCAACCTAGGTGCATCATAGGATTCTTAAGCCTAAAGTATTTACAACTCATCCCTAAAAAATACTTTTCTAATCCAATTGCTAGACTTAACGAAATAATAGGAAATATTAATGATTCTGACTAGCACTAATGGAAATATATGCCATCATTCACTGTGTATAATGCAACAAAAAGTGAGAAAAGAATACTCTTCCAATATTTAAAACTACTGTCCGATTCCACAAAATTGTTCATGTCATTGAAAAATGAGTATAATACTGGTATATGCCTTCACTGTATTATCCATTAACTCAGATGAAAATACCAGCCAACATTTGAATTACTCAGAATTCAAATTACTTAGAAATCATGCTGTAACTACATTTATTTGCTACTATTGGTTAGTCATAAATACAACAGTTCAGCAAAAGTCAATGGAAATACTCATATAAATCAGTTGCTGAGATGAATTTATAATAAAGGGACATTTGTTATATGGAAATGTTTGCTTCCCGTACTTTTTAGAAATAAAGCATATCTTTAAACATATGCTCATGTACACATATTTTTCACACCGCAAGTTGGTAAATATTTATCAACACACTATTGAGTAATTGATACTGTTAGGGAAGTAGGAAGCCAATCATACTTAAATGGGGTTCCTAGAGGTCACCATGACTTTATCGCTGTAGCAGTTCAGCAATACAAACTCGGTAAGTATCATTTAAGACATGATACAAAGTATAGAAGCATGTGCTCTGAATTACTGAACTTTCCATCTGAAGGTGGCTGGTCATCACTGAATTGGAAGAAAATGATGACTTTTACTGGTTGTGATTCTCTAATGACAATTCTGACAATTTCAATGCTCCCAGACCCTCAAGTCTGCCTACAACATCACAAAAGCTGTGCTCAGCCATCCTGAACTGAAACCTAAAGACTGACGGACATGATCTATAATAGTCAAGTGGAGAGATAGTTCAAGGGAAAGCCTCCGGTTCTAAGGCACAGAAAATGGTTCAGTCTGTTACTCAGTTTGTGCAGGAGTGTAGATCCTGTTGTCATCCTGTTTTACATGGCCCTAATTCTCTGTTTTCTAAGGTTTCACCTACAGAAGATTGCTGACGTTCTTTTCCTGCTGTCTCTTACAGCAGTCATTAGTCTAAATGAGAGAACACCTTGACAAGTAAGTGCTATGATGAAGGGCATAAGGGTAATTCAGGACAGTTCAGCAGGAGGAGCATTCAGCATTTGCCTTGAAATAAAATGCAGGAAGCCTCTAAACTCAAGCTTCACTCCCTACACTTAACAGTCAGGAGTTAGTATAAAATATCTTAGCCCAATACTAAAATTTAGAGAAATAAAAATCTAGCTGATGGAGATATTACTCTTCTCATATGTAAAAATATAATTTTGTGTGGAGGGTGTTAATTTTTTGTCTTTTTTTTTATTCACTATACATGTTATAGCTCCATCCCTCTTTCCCTCACTGTTCCACCCTCCTTTCCCTTTACCCTTTTCCTCAGAAAAGGGGAGCTTCCTTTCCCATCCACCCCAACTCATCAAATTGCATTGGACTGAGTATGCCCTCCTGTGACCTGGCAATTCAGTCATGCCAGGGGAAAGTGATCAAAAACCTAGCAAGTGAGTCCCTGTGTCTGATGCCGTCCCCATTTCCCTTACTAGAAGCCTAAGCTGTCCATCTGCTACATCTCTGTAGGGGGGCCCAGGTCCAGTTCCTGCATGATCCTTGGTTGATGCGTCAGTCTCAGCAACCCCCTCTAGGCCCTTGTTAGTTGGCTCTGTTGGTCTTCCTGTGGAGTCTTGTCACTTCCAGTTCCATTTTTCTTTCCTCCCATGTTTCCACAAGACTCCCTAAACATTGCCCAATGTTTGGCTGTGAGTCACAGCACCAGTTTTGAGGAGCTGCTGGGTAGTGCTTCTCAGAGGAGAATTCTGTCAGGCTCCTGTCTGCAAGTTTAGCAGAGTATCACTCACTGTGTCAGGGGCTGGCACTCTCTGATAGAGTCGTTCTTTGGTTGGGCCAGGCATTGGTTGGGCATCCCCTCAATCTCTGCTCTATCTTCTCTGTCTTTATACCTGTACATCTTGTAGGCAGGGTAAATTTTGAGTCGAGGTTTTTGTGGGTGGGTTGGTGTTTCCCTTTCTCTGCTAGGAATCTGGTGTAGTTGGAAGGTGTCCTCTTCAGTCTCTATGGCCTCTGCTACTCAGAGTCTCTGCCTAAGTACCCCTCATATCCTCCCAGGGACCTATCCTGACTTATATCTCCAGCTTGTCACAGAGATACCCACACTCTCAGTTTCTCAAAATAACCCAATTAAAAAATGGGGCACAGAACTAAACAGAGTTCTCAACAGAAGAATCTTGAATGGCCAAGAAGCACTTAAAGAAGTGCTCAATGTCCTTAGTCAGCAGGGAAATACCAATCAAAATGACTCTGAAATTCCATCTCACACTGGTCAGAATGGCTAAGATAAAAATCTCAAGTGACAGAGCATGCTAGGGAGGGTGCGAAGAAAGGAAAACACTCCTCCATTGCAGATGGGAGTGGAAACTTGTACAAACACTATGGAAATCAATCTGGCACTTTCTTAGAAAAAAAAATGGGAATAGCTCTGCCTCAAGACTCAGATATACCTCCGCTGGGCATATACCCAAAAGATGGTCCACCATATGACCAGGACACTTGTCCAACTATGTTTACATCAGGTTTATTCATAATAGCCAGATTCTGGAAACAACCTAGATGTCCCTCAGCCAAAGAATGGATAAAGAAATTGTGGCACATTTACACAATGGAATACTACTCAGCTATTAAAAACAAAGAAATCATGAAATGTGCAGACAAATGGATGGAAGCAAAAAAAAAAAAAAAAAAGCATAATGAGTGAGGTATCCCAGAAGCAGAAAGACACACATGATGTGTACTCACTTACAAGTGGGTTTTACCATATAGTACAGGATAAGCATACTATGAGGCACAGACCCAAAGAAGATAAGTAACACAGAGGATCCAAGGCAAGATGCATAAATTACACTGGGAAGGGGAGCTAGAGCAGGCAGAGGTAGTAGCTGAAGAGAGGAAAAAAAATTAGGAGAGGGGGCACAGAGAGTTATGAGGGTAGAGATCAGACCTGGGGAGAGTAAGCACAAGTAGACAAAAATGTAAATTTCAATGCTTGTCTCATATATGAAAATGTAATTATGTTTTATTATTTTCAGAGTTAAAGAGTGTGTGATCGGTTTGTTAAACGTTGAACCATCTGATAAAAACCTTACTGGACATGCTGAGAGTACATGTTTTGATTTTTCACCAAACTTTAGAAATGGGCTCTTTTGAGAAATGATGGAAACTCCAATCAGAGTCTCATCTGCCTGTGTCCACCACTCAGTCCGCATTGTTCCAACTGACAGGTTTTTTTCTAATTTCTATCTGCTGCTAATACAAGTTTCCTAATTACATTATCTGTCTATATTAACTAAGGTGAAGGAAAACTATTTCACAAAGGAAAGGGACCTTATCAAAACCACAAATATTTATTAAAGTAAAAAATCACAGATAAGTCATAGGAGCCTTACAAAGCCTTACAAAGACAATCAAGATGCAACAGACTAAAGACATAGCCTTGCAAACAGATATCAGCATGTTGATAAAAAGCCAGTGTGTTACAGAAAAACCAGTAAAACTTGGAAAACAACAAAGTATGAGAGATTTTAATCACCTACCTCCTTTGGCTGCATTCCCAAAAGGCTTTTAAATTTTAACTGACATCTTAGAGCACCGACTGGATATCTTTATTTCAAGAACCAAAGTATGTTTTTACCTTCACATTCAGCTATGTCACAGACCAGGTGTGTGTATTAGGGAAACTTAAACTAAATGACAGAGATTTGGGAGAAAGACCTGTTATCCTTGTACCATGATGCCTCCCTCTTAGAGGACAGAGTTAATAGATCAGATTCTTTAACTGGTCTGGCAATGTCATTATGAATCATTGTATTGAGAAGACAGGATAAGAAAACAGAAGAACAGTTTCCAGTCTTTCAAAGATAGCAGAACCAACAGCAAGCAAAAAGTCCTTGTGTCCACTTATTTTTTTCTCCCTCAAGTTTTAAACAAGTCATGATATACAGAGCCATTCTAAGGCTCAACAACCAATATTGTCCATGTATTTACATGAATACCAGAATAAAATGTGGGGACAGAGATAAGTACACAGGTCCCTCTCTGCCTATTAGGTACTCAGACTTCCTTTGTAGCCAAGCCTTCTGAAGATTTTGATTTCTTTGTCTTTTAAAAATAATAAAAGGAAAAGCAGAGACAGAAATCTAGCCTAGCAAACATTATAGCTGAAACTCTACAGAGGAAGTACATGTGTATACAGAATACAGGGGACAGCAAAGACTGCTTCCCTTCTCAGTACCAGACAACCGACTTGTTCTCAGAGATTTACCAGTTCCTCTTTGTTAGGTAGGGTCTTACACATAGTTTCATAACGTGTTCACCAAAATCATTTTAAGCACTCCTTAAACCCATTATCATTTCAATGGCCTTGCATGGTGCGTGGCACAAGGCCTGCAGAAGCTGTACTTAAACTCAAATGACTGGTATGTGAATACTTTAAACACAAGACCTCAGTGAACTTTCTGCAGCTTCTCCTCATTAAGAAGGCATGGCTGTGCTCCGTTATGGGAATCTTCCTAAAGAGGGGTGCTCTGTGCAGCTATACTGCATAGTGTGTCTCTGCTATTCTCTAGCACAGACATCTGTCAGTCCTCGGTGGAGGAGGAACAGGAGAACTGCAGATGAAGTTCTTCAGTGGAGATACCGTGTAGTCCCATAAGCAGTCTCTTTTGTAGAAAGGTCTAAGTAGAGAGAGTGCACATGAGCAGAACACTGCTCACGTGCCAGTGTCTGAGTTTTATTTCTTAACCTGAAAGTAATAGTGTTTTATTTTGGAAAGGTTTGACAAAGCACACAGAGGCCCCAGGTTCCCTAAGGTAACTGCAGAATATACTGTAAGAAAAAAAAATACTATACACTGGTACCAAATCAGCAACAAAATTGCAGCCAGTTATATATCTAAGATCTTTTGTTGTTGTTCTTGCTTTGTTTTGATTGGTTGTACAGGGCTTCAGTTGTCTATACATATTTTTTCTTTCAAAAATACATATTGCCAAAGAGGTGACATTGAGCCCACTGAGCATATTGGCTGATTACTCCAAAGAGTTTATGTATGTCACTCCATTACTGTCTCATGTCAAACCTAATACTGGATTCGCATTCTTCACAGGAACACTTAAAGGTACTGCAGTAGAAATAGGGACAAGATATTACCACTTTTACCCAGGGTGCCACAGCTGCATCTCAGATGTGGCTTCAGTGAGAAGCTGGTTGTTTGTCACATTCAGAGCAACCAGACTTTCCTAGGATATGAGCCTGTCTGCACAGTTGCTAAGGAGAAAGTAAGTCCCTCATACTAAAATAACAGGGGGCTAAGCTAAGAAATAACCTTTTTCAAGACAGTGATAAAGACATGCTTGTGGGAATAGTATTCTGACTCTTAAAAGGAATCTGGCTTGAGCCACATTAACATCGAGAAGTGCTCAGCATATCTTTGAGAGAATAAAGATACACTTTTGTGTTTTCATGTAAGTTGTTCCCTGACCGGTTGCTGACTCTTTTAGCATGAGTAGCCCAGCAGCAAATATTGTGCCTTTTCCTGTGAGTCATCTTCTGCTAACAATTTACAATTAAATATGAAATAGGTTCAAGGCATCTTGTAAGTATAGACAATCGAACAGCTGTGGCCCTAACACGACAAATAGTCTGTTTCTGTGGAGTGAGAGCTTATTCCATGTGTCATCTTTTGTACACTGACACCACATTGGTCAAATGCTAGCCTGGGTGCTTTGAGAAAGTAGTTGTGAATGTCATTAAAGGTTATAATCTATGAAATTTGAATAATACAAGTGACCCTTTATAATGTAAGTGGGACTCATCTAATCACTTCAAGGCCTAGAATTTCTAAAGAATAAAGTTTTGTTTGTTTTTTTTTCTTGAAGTCCATTACATAAAAGTACTGCCTGAATGGGTGAAGAAGAGAGAGAGAGGGTGGAATTGGGAGTGGAAAAGGGAGGGAGCTACAGGTGGGATACAAAGGGAATAACAGAGAAGAATAAATAAAGAAGGAAAACTGTGCCCCTTCTCCGACTAATCCTTTCTCTCTCCTACCTGTGTTAGGATGTTGAAAGTGATTAGAGTAGAGTAAGGAGAAAGAAATAAAAAAAAATGTAAATAAAAGAGTTTTTAAAAAAAATTAAAAAAAAAAAAAACCCTGCTACCTGAGGTCAATATGCTGATCCACCTGCAGACTTCAGACCCACACCTGTGCTGCTAATTCTTTCAGAGTTTCCAGCCTCTGGAAGGTGTACACAGTCAGCTTTAGGCTTAGATTTTCCACCAAATCTACTTTATTTAGGGTTCTTAAGCACCTTTACCTCACTTCCAACTCCTCTCCTCACCCATGTCCCCTGAAAACTTAGGTACAAGATTAATTTGGGGAAAGGCTGTAGACCTCTCTTATCTACTTTCTGCTAATGAGGGTCAATGGGTCTTTAGGGAATTACCAAATTCAATCATCAGGATACTAGCAGTTCAGAGCCAACACCAAACAACAGGAAGTCAGCAAAAGTCACAAGACTCAGTTGCATTGTCCGGAGAAGCTCTCTGGAATATTTCTCTCTTCGAAGTCAAGTGCCAAAGCACAAAGATCAATCAGCACAGCTATGTCAATCCAAAAAGTGATGTTTAATTCTGTGTGGGTCTATCTGTCCTCCCCTCAAAGTCCACCCACAGACGTTCTCAGGTGGCCAAAGTCTTGCCCATTGCACGAGAGAGCAAAACATCATGTACCCTCTCACAAGGCAACCTACATCAAAACATCACATGATCCAACTGAGTCCAGACTTCCACGTTAGTCATCCCTTCAATTCCATGGCTAATTCATTAAAAGCCCTTGTGGTAGGCTGAAATATGCCATTGCTTTTGTTCCTCTGGAGAGTCCTGAATGATACAAAGCAAGAGTATGTCAATCATGGTGATTTCTTTTTAATTTTTGAACTTTATTTCTTTTTTTTTTTAAATCTTTTATTTATTTTTTATTAATTACACTTTATTCATTTTGTATCCCCCCATAAGCCCCTCCCTCCTCCCCTGCCAATCCCACCCTCCCTCCCCTTTCTGCATGCATGCCACTCCCCAAGTCCACTGATAGGGGAGGTCCTCCTCTCCTTCTTTCTGATCTTAGTCTATCAGTTCTCATCAAAAGTGGCTGCATTGTCCTCTACTGTGGCCTGGTAAGGCTGCTCCCCCCCAGGGGGAAGTGATCAAAGAGCAGGCCAATCAGATTATGTCAGAGGCAGTCCCTCTTCCCATTACTATGTAACCCACTTGGACACTGAACTGCCATGGGCTACACCTGTGCAGGGGTTCCAGGTCATCTCCACAAATAGTCCTTGGTTGGAGTAGGAGTCTCTGGGAAGTTCCCTGTGTTCAAATTATCTTGTTCTGTTGCTCTGCTTGTGGAGTTCCCGTTCCCTCCAGCTCTTACTATTTCCCACTTCTTACATAAAATTCCATTCACTCTGCCCATCAGTTGGCCATCAGGCTCAGCATCTGCTTTGACAGTCTATACTGCAGAAGCTTTAGAGGCCCTCTGTGGCAGGTTTCAAGGTGGTTTCCTGTTTTCTTCTGGCTTTCAGAGGCCCTCTGTAGCGGGTTCCGAGGTTGTTTCCTATTTTCGTTTTCTTCTGATGTACATCCTCTTTGCCTTTCAGGATGGGGATTGAACATTTTAGTTAGGGTCCTCTCTTTTGCTTAGTTTGTTTAGATGTACAGCTTTTAGTGGGTTTATTCTATATTGTATGTTTATATGAGTGAGTATATACCGTGAGTGTCTTTTTGCTTCTGGGTCAACTCACTCAGGATGATCCTTTCCAGGTCCCACCATTTACCTGCAAATTTCATGATTTCCTTATTTTTCATTGCTGAGTAATACTCCATTGTATAGATGTACCACAGTTTCTGCATCCATTCTTCAGTTGAGGGGCATCTGGGTTGTTTCCAGCTTCTGGCTATTACAAATAAAGCTGCTACAAACATGGTTGAACAAATGTCCTTGTTGTGTACTTGCGCCTCTTTTGGGTATATGCCTAGGAGTGGTATGGCTGGATCTTGAGGAAGCGCTATTCCTAGTTGTCTGAGAAAGCGCCAGATTGATTTCCAGAGTGATTGTACCAGTTTACATTCCCACCAGCAGTGGAGAAGCGTTCCCCTTTCTCCACAACCTCTCCAGCATGTGTTGTCCCTTGAGATTTTCATCTTGGCCATTCTGATGGGTGTAAGGTGAAATCTCAGGGTTGTTTTGATTTGCATTTCCCTAATGGCTAATGAGGTTGAGCATTTCTTTAAGTGCTTCTCTGCCATTCGATATTCCTCTGCAGAGAATTCTCTCTTTAGCTCTGTTCCCCATTTTTTAAGTGGATTACTTGGTTTGTTGCTTTTCAGCTTGTTTAGTTCTTTATATATATTGGATATGAGTCCTCTGTCAGATAGAGGGTTGGTGATGATTCTTTCCCAATCTGTAGGCAGTCGCTTTGTTTTGATGACGGTGTCCTTTCCTTTACAGAAGCTTTTCAATTTCATGAGGTCCCATTTATTGATTGTTGCTCTTAGAGCCTGTGCTGTTGGTGTTCTGTTCAGGAAGTTTTCTCCTGTACCAATGAGTTCTAGGGTATTCCCCACTTTTTTTTCTAGCCGATTTAATGTGTCTGGTTTTATGTTGAGGTCTTTGATCCACTTGGACTTCAGTTTTGTGCAGGGTGATAAGTATGGATCTATTTTCATTTTTCTACATGTAGACATCCAGTTGGACCAGCACCATTTGTTGAAGATGCTATCATTTTTCCATTGTATGGTTTTGGCATCTTTGTCAAAAATCAGGTGTCCGTGTGTGGGTTTATTTCTGGGTCTTCTGTTCGATTCCATTGATCCACCAGTCTTTTTCTATGCCAGTACCATGCAGTTTTTATAACTGTTGCTCTATAGTACAGCTTGAGATCAGGGATGGAGATACCTCCAGAAGATCTTTTATTGTAGAGGATTGTTTTAGCAATTCTCGGTTTCTTGTTATTCCATAC
>NW_026586318.1:0-684 GCF_907164565.1 Psammomys obesus
GAAACGATTTGAATCTGCAGAAGAAAAAATGAAATAAAATGGAAAACGAGGCGGAAACAACCCGGAAAGGAGGGAAACGGCGACAGGAAGTGACGTGAAAAAGGAAGAAAAAAGGAGACGGAGGGAAACGGGCGAAATGAATAAAAATTGAATAAAATATTAAAAAAACAAAAATAAATGAAATTAAAAGAATAAAAAATGAAATAAAATGTGAAACGAAAGGAAAAACGGGCAGAAGGGAAGGAAACGGCGAGAGGAAACGGAAGTAAAACGGGGGAAACAAGGAGGCGGAGGAAAACGAGCGAAATGAATAAAAATGAAACGAAATTTTAAAAAAAAATGAAATAAAAGGAAATGAAAAATGAATTCAGTGAAATGAAAAAAAACGAAGGAAACAGTGAAAGGAAACGAAATAAACTAAAAAAAAACAAACGAAACGGAACGAAATGACGAAATGAAAGAAATGCAAGACCAAATAAGGGGGGGGGGCCAGGGAGGGGGCGGGGCCGGGGAACTCGCTGGAAATGGAACGAAACGAAAGGAAACGAAAGGAAACGAAATAAAATAGGAAAAAAGAGAAAAGGGAAGAAACGGGGGAAGAAAGAACGAGACGAAACGAACAACAAACGGAGGAAAAAAACAAAGAACCGAGAAACGGAACGAGACACGGGGATCGGACGGGGG
>NW_026586318.1:694-1378 GCF_907164565.1 Psammomys obesus
GAAACGATTTGAATCTGCAGAAGAAAAAATGAAATAAAATGGAAAACGAGGCGGAAACAACCCGGAAAGGAGGGAAACGGCGACAGGAAGTGACGTGAAAAAGGAAGAAAAAAGGAGACGGAGGGAAACGGGCGAAATGAATAAAAATTGAATAAAATATTAAAAAAACAAAAATAAATGAAATTAAAAGAATAAAAAATGAAATAAAATGTGAAACGAAAGGAAAAACGGGCAGAAGGGAAGGAAACGGCGAGAGGAAACGGAAGTAAAACGGGGGAAACAAGGAGGCGGAGGAAAACGAGCGAAATGAATAAAAATGAAACGAAATTTTAAAAAAAAATGAAATAAAAGGAAATGAAAAATGAATTCAGTGAAATGAAAAAAAACGAAGGAAACAGTGAAAGGAAACGAAATAAACTAAAAAAAAACAAACGAAACGGAACGAAATGACGAAATGAAAGAAATGCAAGACCAAATAAGGGGGGGGGGCCAGGGAGGGGGCGGGGCCGGGGAACTCGCTGGAAATGGAACGAAACGAAAGGAAACGAAAGGAAACGAAATAAAATAGGAAAAAAGAGAAAAGGGAAGAAACGGGGGAAGAAAGAACGAGACGAAACGAACAACAAACGGAGGAAAAAAACAAAGAACCGAGAAACGGAACGAGACACGGGGATCGGACGGGGG
>NW_026586319.1:0-518 GCF_907164565.1 Psammomys obesus
GGACCCGCCTACGGCCCTCAGGACCCGCCCACAGCCCTCGGGACCCGCCCACAGCCCTCGGGACACGCCCACAGCCCTCAGGACACGCCCACAGCCCTCAGGACCCGCCCACAGTCTCTCAGGACACGCCCACAGCCCTCAGGACACGCCCACAGCCCTCAGGATACGCCCACAGTCCTCAGAACCCGCCCACAGCCCTCAGGACACGCCCACAGCCCTCAGGCCCCACCCCTGACCCCACCCATAGCCATCAGGACACGCCCCTTCCCTCCATTTTGTCTTTTCTCTGCCCTGGCCCCGCCCCTGTCTCCTCCATTTTGGACTTTCCCTCCTGGCCCCGCCCCTTCCCTAGGCCCCGCCCACGGCCTCCATTTTGGCCATTTCTCTCTGGCCCCGCCCATGCCGTCTCCTCCATTTTGGACTCTCTCCTGGCCCCGCCCCCTCGTCCCCAGGCTCCTCCCCTCGTCCCCAGGCCCCTCCCCCTCGTCTCCAGGCCCCTCCCCCTCCTCCCCAGGCCC
>NW_026586319.1:528-1046 GCF_907164565.1 Psammomys obesus
GGACCCGCCTACGGCCCTCAGGACCCGCCCACAGCCCTCGGGACCCGCCCACAGCCCTCGGGACACGCCCACAGCCCTCAGGACACGCCCACAGCCCTCAGGACCCGCCCACAGTCTCTCAGGACACGCCCACAGCCCTCAGGACACGCCCACAGCCCTCAGGATACGCCCACAGTCCTCAGAACCCGCCCACAGCCCTCAGGACACGCCCACAGCCCTCAGGCCCCACCCCTGACCCCACCCATAGCCATCAGGACACGCCCCTTCCCTCCATTTTGTCTTTTCTCTGCCCTGGCCCCGCCCCTGTCTCCTCCATTTTGGACTTTCCCTCCTGGCCCCGCCCCTTCCCTAGGCCCCGCCCACGGCCTCCATTTTGGCCATTTCTCTCTGGCCCCGCCCATGCCGTCTCCTCCATTTTGGACTCTCTCCTGGCCCCGCCCCCTCGTCCCCAGGCTCCTCCCCTCGTCCCCAGGCCCCTCCCCCTCGTCTCCAGGCCCCTCCCCCTCCTCCCCAGGCCC
>NW_026586320.1:0-3475 GCF_907164565.1 Psammomys obesus
CCATCTTTACATAGTGCTGTGTGGCTCTTTGTCAGGACGTTTAGCCACTGAGTCTTTTATGCAGTCATTCTATGTTTGTATTTTTGTGGTTCATGATGGACTGCCACTCTGTTACTGAGCTCTGGTGGCCTGATTTTAACTTGTCATTTAGTTAGAGTTCTATAAGTCACTATTCACTTAACAGTTATTTCTGTTTGCTTCAGTTTGCTGAGTGGGTGGGTTCTATTGTAGATACAGTACTTGAGTCAGGCTCCCTATGGTTATTAATTGTGTGTATTTTGATCAGTTGTGCATCTATTTCTTTTTATTTAAATATGCTTTCAACTTTGTATTTTTCTTAAGCCATTAGGTTTCATTATTTGCTAATGATTAGGGTTTTTTTTTTTTCTTGTAAAATATCTTAAACTGCTCAATCTTTGCTGAGGTTTTATCATTTCATAGCTGGATTTAGTTAATACTCGTGTTTTTATGCAAATCAATTAATGATTAAGTTTATTTACATTTTACAATTTATTTTGAGACAGGGTCTCATGTAGCTGAAGCTGGTCTCGAAAGCACCTTGAACTCTTGATCCTCCTGCCCCTATCTCCTGAGTGCTGAGATTATAAATATGGGCCAGCATGCCCAGTCTTTGCTATGCTAAGGCTGGAACTCAGGGCTTCGAGAATGCTTGGCAAGCACCAACTGAGCCACACAGTCTGTGCTGTTCATCCCCACAGCTCTCTGAGACATCTACATCTGTAGAAAAGAGGAAACAGATTCTTAGGAAGGAAGCCACCAGCTCAAGGTCTACCAGCTGGCTTGGGACACAGATAGAGTTCAAATCCAGGTCGATAGCTTCTGATGGTTCATTTGTTAACCTCATAACCCACCATGCTTGTTAAGCCTTGTAAGTCACTGCACTTCCAAGAGGAAGCATTTCTGAAGGTCTGGGATTGGTACTGAGTGTCCTTAGAGGATGTGACATGATACAAGGTCCCCAAACCTCTAGAGGTGAGCTCTCCTTCCACTGCCTCCGTTTTATTGCCTGGGGCTCTGGCCTCTACTTGGAGCCTCAGGACTGATGCAGGTGTCTTTTGTTTTGCTCTGAAATAGGGAAAAATGAATTGTGCTGGGATTTTCTTGGTACCTGCCGTCTCAGATGCTTCAAGAAGGAAGTGGTCTATACCGATCGGTGCCCGAAACACAAATGGTGCTGTGTGAAGTACAACCCTCTGTCACAGATTGCACAGAATTTGAATTAGTAGTCTAAAGGTTAAGGCCGGAAAAATGGAGGTGGACCTACTCACCTCAGTGGTTTTCTGGAGCTTCATTAAAGCATCTTTGGCCGCCTTTTGTGTTTGCCTCTTTGTATACACAACCAAAGGCCAACATTAGGCATTAGGTATTTGGTAAAAGGGTGTATATAGTTCACCTTACCTAGGAGTTCTGCATCAGTGGAGTTAACCAAGCACATGGCAAAAATGTTCAGAAAAAAATGTGTCATTACTGGTGCAGGCTACCTTTCCTTGTTGTTTTTAAACAGTACATTTGAGAAGTATGTACATGGCATTTACACTGTATTAGGAATTATAGGTAATCTAGACATGCTGTAGGGATATGGTTAGGTTTTGCAATCCCTGGAAATGCCAAAATATGTGTACCCTGATTCTCTCATATACAGTGTGAAACTGTTTGTGTGTGACCTGCTTTCCCTCCCGCAGTTGCTTTACATCTTATACATGTTATTAGGGCATATTGATTGTGTAAGATGGAAGGTTTTATAGTGACATTGTTATATGGCAATAGTATATTTTCATCATGTTCATCCCCATTACATTCTTAAACTTCCTTCCAGCCCCATTTAGATTCCTTAATAGCTCCCTTTCAATATATGTGTCCTTTTAATACTACTCAGCAATTAAAAGCAAGGAAATCATGAAATTTGCAGGCAAAAAGTGGGAACTAGAAAAGATCATCCTGAGTGAGGTATTCCAGAAGCAGAAAGACACACATGGTATATACTCACTTATAAGTGGATACTAGACCTATAATATAGGATAAACATACTACAATCTATACACCTGAAGAAGCTAATCAAGAAGGAGGACTCTGGCTAAGATGCTCAATCCTCATTCAGAAAGGTAAATAGAATAGATATGGAAGAGGGAGAAAACAGTGAACAGGACAGAAGACTACCTCAGAGGGTCTCTGAAAGACTCTACCCAGCAGGGTATAGAAGCAGATGCTGAGACTCATAGCCAAACTTTGGGCAGAGTGCAGGGAATCTTGTAAAAGAAGGGGGAGAGAGAAAGACCTGGAGGGGACAGGAGCTCCACAAGGACAGCAACAGAATAAATTTTTTTTTTTTTGGAGGCAGCTGTGTCACTATGTAGCCTTGAGTGTCCTCGAACTCCATATGTAGACCAGGCTAGACTCAAACTTATAGAGGTCCACCTGCTTCTGTCTCCTGATTGTTAGGATGAAGGGTGTGGGCCACTGCACCGTGCTTCTGCCTCTTTTACATAGATTCTGTGGCTCAAACCTGGAACCTCGTGCTTGTGTGGCAAGTGCTTTACTGGACGAGCTGTCAGTGTAGGACTTTGTAGACCGTGGTAAGATTTGTGCAGTGTTGAGGATCTTCTTATGTATTAACACTTGACATATAATAGTTTAATGGATTCTTTGAAAGTTTTATATCTACATACAATCTATTTTGACTATATTCAGCCCCTCCTCCTTCCCCTGCCTTTCCTCAGATCCATCTTCACCTCCCTACTTTCCTCCCAACCTCATGTCTATCTTTGTAAAAAAAACATTTATTATAGTGTGTGTGTGGGGGGTGGGGGGTTGTGGGTCTTTTTCTGCATGTGTGTCTGTGTACCGCCTGCACCACAGAGGCCAAAAGAAGGTGTTGGATCCTCTGGAACTAGAATTGCTGACAGTTGTGAGCTGTCATGTGGGTCTCACTAAAGAGCAGCCTGTGATTTTAACCAGTGAGCAGTCTCCCCAGCCCTACCCTATTAAGAATATCTCAGCTAGTCCAGTTGCGCTGTTCATAGTCTTATGGATGTGGGGACATTCAATAGAGCATAGACAATCTACTAGGGGCCACACTTAAAAATAAACAACTGACTCTCCCTCTCTCAGCTGCCATGAAATGTCAACACCTCCTCAGTTACGGCTTTGGGCTCATAAGCTCCATTACCACTAGAGTAGAGGATTCTGGGCTGGCTTTTGATAAAGACTGACATATTTTACAGTGGTATAGTCTGGCCATTGTAGGAGTTATTCTTGCTGGTCCTCGAGTGGATTAGGAGTGTGTGGTCAGTGCTGTGGGGGTGGAGGCCTAGGGCTGGGGAGGCAGAGTGTACCTGTGGACCTCTGAGAACACGTGTCCCAGCTGATTCCAAGGAGCAGGCATCCAGAGCTCTCACCCAGTGCCTTGTGTTTTTCTAGACACAGGTCAACACCCTGGCCATTTTTGGTCAAAAAA
>NW_026586320.1:3485-6960 GCF_907164565.1 Psammomys obesus
CCATCTTTACATAGTGCTGTGTGGCTCTTTGTCAGGACGTTTAGCCACTGAGTCTTTTATGCAGTCATTCTATGTTTGTATTTTTGTGGTTCATGATGGACTGCCACTCTGTTACTGAGCTCTGGTGGCCTGATTTTAACTTGTCATTTAGTTAGAGTTCTATAAGTCACTATTCACTTAACAGTTATTTCTGTTTGCTTCAGTTTGCTGAGTGGGTGGGTTCTATTGTAGATACAGTACTTGAGTCAGGCTCCCTATGGTTATTAATTGTGTGTATTTTGATCAGTTGTGCATCTATTTCTTTTTATTTAAATATGCTTTCAACTTTGTATTTTTCTTAAGCCATTAGGTTTCATTATTTGCTAATGATTAGGGTTTTTTTTTTTTCTTGTAAAATATCTTAAACTGCTCAATCTTTGCTGAGGTTTTATCATTTCATAGCTGGATTTAGTTAATACTCGTGTTTTTATGCAAATCAATTAATGATTAAGTTTATTTACATTTTACAATTTATTTTGAGACAGGGTCTCATGTAGCTGAAGCTGGTCTCGAAAGCACCTTGAACTCTTGATCCTCCTGCCCCTATCTCCTGAGTGCTGAGATTATAAATATGGGCCAGCATGCCCAGTCTTTGCTATGCTAAGGCTGGAACTCAGGGCTTCGAGAATGCTTGGCAAGCACCAACTGAGCCACACAGTCTGTGCTGTTCATCCCCACAGCTCTCTGAGACATCTACATCTGTAGAAAAGAGGAAACAGATTCTTAGGAAGGAAGCCACCAGCTCAAGGTCTACCAGCTGGCTTGGGACACAGATAGAGTTCAAATCCAGGTCGATAGCTTCTGATGGTTCATTTGTTAACCTCATAACCCACCATGCTTGTTAAGCCTTGTAAGTCACTGCACTTCCAAGAGGAAGCATTTCTGAAGGTCTGGGATTGGTACTGAGTGTCCTTAGAGGATGTGACATGATACAAGGTCCCCAAACCTCTAGAGGTGAGCTCTCCTTCCACTGCCTCCGTTTTATTGCCTGGGGCTCTGGCCTCTACTTGGAGCCTCAGGACTGATGCAGGTGTCTTTTGTTTTGCTCTGAAATAGGGAAAAATGAATTGTGCTGGGATTTTCTTGGTACCTGCCGTCTCAGATGCTTCAAGAAGGAAGTGGTCTATACCGATCGGTGCCCGAAACACAAATGGTGCTGTGTGAAGTACAACCCTCTGTCACAGATTGCACAGAATTTGAATTAGTAGTCTAAAGGTTAAGGCCGGAAAAATGGAGGTGGACCTACTCACCTCAGTGGTTTTCTGGAGCTTCATTAAAGCATCTTTGGCCGCCTTTTGTGTTTGCCTCTTTGTATACACAACCAAAGGCCAACATTAGGCATTAGGTATTTGGTAAAAGGGTGTATATAGTTCACCTTACCTAGGAGTTCTGCATCAGTGGAGTTAACCAAGCACATGGCAAAAATGTTCAGAAAAAAATGTGTCATTACTGGTGCAGGCTACCTTTCCTTGTTGTTTTTAAACAGTACATTTGAGAAGTATGTACATGGCATTTACACTGTATTAGGAATTATAGGTAATCTAGACATGCTGTAGGGATATGGTTAGGTTTTGCAATCCCTGGAAATGCCAAAATATGTGTACCCTGATTCTCTCATATACAGTGTGAAACTGTTTGTGTGTGACCTGCTTTCCCTCCCGCAGTTGCTTTACATCTTATACATGTTATTAGGGCATATTGATTGTGTAAGATGGAAGGTTTTATAGTGACATTGTTATATGGCAATAGTATATTTTCATCATGTTCATCCCCATTACATTCTTAAACTTCCTTCCAGCCCCATTTAGATTCCTTAATAGCTCCCTTTCAATATATGTGTCCTTTTAATACTACTCAGCAATTAAAAGCAAGGAAATCATGAAATTTGCAGGCAAAAAGTGGGAACTAGAAAAGATCATCCTGAGTGAGGTATTCCAGAAGCAGAAAGACACACATGGTATATACTCACTTATAAGTGGATACTAGACCTATAATATAGGATAAACATACTACAATCTATACACCTGAAGAAGCTAATCAAGAAGGAGGACTCTGGCTAAGATGCTCAATCCTCATTCAGAAAGGT
The DNA here is from genome assembly GCF_907164565.1 of Psammomys obesus. Lineage (NCBI taxonomy): Eukaryota > Metazoa > Chordata > Mammalia > Rodentia > Muridae > Psammomys > Psammomys obesus. The sequence continues at coordinate 5,611 of NW_026586320.1, forward strand.
AAATAGAATAGATATGGAAGAGGGAGAAAACAGTGAACAGGACAGAAGACTACCTCAGAGGGTCTCTGAAAGACTCTACCCAGCAGGGTATAGAAGCAGATGCTGAGACTCATAGCCAAACTTTGGGCAGAGTGCAGGGAATCTTGTAAAAGAAGGGGGAGAGAGAAAGACCTGGAGGGGACAGGAGCTCCACAAGGACAGCAACAGAATAAATTTTTTTTTTTTTGGAGGCAGCTGTGTCACTATGTAGCCTTGAGTGTCCTCGAACTCCATATGTAGACCAGGCTAGACTCAAACTTATAGAGGTCCACCTGCTTCTGTCTCCTGATTGTTAGGATGAAGGGTGTGGGCCACTGCACCGTGCTTCTGCCTCTTTTACATAGATTCTGTGGCTCAAACCTGGAACCTCGTGCTTGTGTGGCAAGTGCTTTACTGGACGAGCTGTCAGTGTAGGACTTTGTAGACCGTGGTAAGATTTGTGCAGTGTTGAGGATCTTCTTATGTATTAACACTTGACATATAATAGTTTAATGGATTCTTTGAAAGTTTTATATCTACATACAATCTATTTTGACTATATTCAGCCCCTCCTCCTTCCCCTGCCTTTCCTCAGATCCATCTTCACCTCCCTACTTTCCTCCCAACCTCATGTCTATCTTTGTAAAAAAAACATTTATTATAGTGTGTGTGTGGGGGGTGGGGGGTTGTGGGTCTTTTTCTGCATGTGTGTCTGTGTACCGCCTGCACCACAGAGGCCAAAAGAAGGTGTTGGATCCTCTGGAACTAGAATTGCTGACAGTTGTGAGCTGTCATGTGGGTCTCACTAAAGAGCAGCCTGTGATTTTAACCAGTGAGCAGTCTCCCCAGCCCTACCCTATTAAGAATATCTCAGCTAGTCCAGTTGCGCTGTTCATAGTCTTATGGATGTGGGGACATTCAATAGAGCATAGACAATCTACTAGGGGCCACACTTAAAAATAAACAACTGACTCTCCCTCTCTCAGCTGCCATGAAATGTCAACACCTCCTCAGTTACGGCTTTGGGCTCATAAGCTCCATTACCACTAGAGTAGAGGATTCTGGGCTGGCTTTTGATAAAGACTGACATATTTTACAGTGGTATAGTCTGGCCATTGTAGGAGTTATTCTTGCTGGTCCTCGAGTGGATTAGGAGTGTGTGGTCAGTGCTGTGGGGGTGGAGGCCTAGGGCTGGGGAGGCAGAGTGTACCTGTGGACCTCTGAGAACACGTGTCCCAGCTGATTCCAAGGAGCAGGCATCCAGAGCTCTCACCCAGTGCCTTGTGTTTTTCTAGACACAGGTCAACACCCTGGCCATTTTTGGTCAAAAAA
>NW_026586321.1:0-25022 GCF_907164565.1 Psammomys obesus
AAAAAAAAAAAAAAAAAAAAAAAGTTGTTTTAGGGACTGGAGAGATGGCCAGTGGTTAAGAACACTGGCTGCTCTTCCAGAGAATATAGGTTCAAGTCTCAGCACCTACATGAGGCTTACAATGGTCTGTAACTCCAGTTCTAGGGATCAGATGTCTCTGGCTTCTGTCAGCTTTGCATGACATGATCCACATACATATGTGCAGGCAAAGCACCCATACACATGTAATGAAAATAAACATTAAGGAGGAATACAGATAAAATAACAGTAAGTCTTTAAACTAAAGCAAGGAAGACTACCTGCTGTAAACACCTAAGCAGGCATTCCTCTTCATGATGGTTCCTGAGTCGCAGCGGCAGGAATTGTGATGGAGCTGTGCCAGCAGTGGGCAGGTACTCTGCAGACTCACCTTCTTGGCCCTTTGACCACAAACAACACATTCTTCTTTTATTTCTTTTTGCTTTTTCAACACAAGGTGTCTATGTGTAGTCCTGCCTGTGCTGAACCTTCCTCTGTTGACCAGATTCCTCTAACTCAGAGATTTGCCTGCCTCTGCCTCCAGAATGCTGGGACTGAAGGCATGAGCCATCAAACCCAGCTAACAACACATTTCTCATTAATATATACAAAATAATACAAAAGATAAATCAATAAATAATGTGTGAATACCAAGCGTAAAGCTAGAAAAGTGGAATGAAGTTCAGCAAGAATTAAATGCAGAGTAGAAACAATAGGGAAAATCAATCAAAACAAAGTTCTTTTCAAAGTGACCTTGAGAGATTTTATGCAGATCAACTAGGAACAAAGGGACTACTACAACTATTTAATCTCAAATGAAAGAGAGGCATTTGGAGTAAAAACTTATTTGACTTGTGAAGTAAAACAGTTACAAGAGAATATTCTGAAAATTTCATGTAACAACTGTATAATGTAAACACGCACACATTTGCAGAAACCTGATCATCTGTAAAATAATCAGGTAAAGAACGTTTAAAAACATCTGACTAGAAAGATGACATTGTAAACACAAAAAGGCAGCAATCAGACAGCTTCCACTGAGGAACATGGAGGACGGACATACCTGTTCTGAGCTGTTCACCAGAGAAGACGCCTCAGACATTTTTTAAATTTTTATTTTTTATATTAATTACAGTTTATTCACTTTGTATCTCCGCTGTAGCTCTCTCCCTCCTCCCCTCACAATCCCACCCTCCCTCCCTCATCTCCTCCCATGCCCCTCTGCAAGTCCACTGAATAGTGGAGGTCCTCCTCCCCTTCCATCTGACCCTGGCTTGTCTGGTCTCATCTGAACTGGCTGCATTGTCCTCCTCTGTGGCTTGGCAAGGCTGCTCCCCCATTCAGGGGAGGCAGTCAAAGAACCAGCCACTGACAGACACAGTCCATGTTCCCCTTACTAGGGTACCCACTTGGACACTGAGTTGCCATGGGCTACATCTGAGCAGAGGTTCTAGGTTATCTCCATGAATGGACTTTTGTTAGAGTATCATTCTCAGAAAAGACCCCTGTGCCCTGATATTTTGGTTCTGTTGCTATGCTTGTGGAGCTCCTGTCCTCTCCAGGTCTTACTATATCCCCCTTCTTTCTTGAGATTCCATTTTTTAATTAATTTGTTTACTTACATTCTGACCACAGTTTCCCCTTCGTCCTCTCTACACCCACCCCCAAATGTGGTGTTTAAGCCCATTAAAAGTGTGTATTAGCTAGCCTGTGACTACTCTGGGTGTTCTGGATCCCACTGTAGCAAGGACCCTTTATCAGGGAGAGCTTTAAGCACAAAAACCAGGTTCTGGGTTGACATACTTAAGTTAACAGGAATAGTTAGCAAGAAGCAGAACTACAGAAGCCAAAAAGCAAGGTTAGTACATTTAGAGACTTTCCCAGAACTATGGACTTTGATGGATTAGGTCCTTGTTTTTGTTTGGCAGGTGGTGCTGTGTGCTGAGTTTTACAGCCTGAATGACACCATCATGGAGTCAGTGGTGCTAAGGTCTTGAGCCCTCCTAGAGTTGACACTGACTTCTACTGAACACCGAGTCCTCGGGTTCGGTTTCCTGTGATTAGCTGTTGCAGGTCCCCTGCAGTGACACCTCAGGTTCTTTAATAGTGCCAGTCTACTTAATGCCGCTAAATTACTATTAATTTGGTGAAATAGTCAGTTTTGAAGCTCTAACACTCTAATAGCACACCATTAGAGCTTAAAGTCCAATATCAGTCAGGCATGGTGGCAAACGCCTTTAAGCCTGAGGAGGAGGAGGTGGAGGCAGCAGGATCTCTGTCAGCACCAGGCCAGCCTGGTCTACACAGGGAGACCCTGCTTCAAAACAACTGTTTTCAATCGTGAATTCTGCACTTTATATCCTCCATATTTTTAGGATCCTATTGTTATTGTTGTTTTTATGTGTGTCACCATGTGTGTGTACATGTGTGTACACTGTGTGTGTGTGTGAGTGTTAGTGCACTGTGGCTGCACAGGCCTTGCTCTGAAGAGAGACGCTTCTCTGTGCAGTGGAGAGCACCACTAACTAAGGGAGAACCTGCATCAGAGGGCGTGGACTCAGCAGTGACAGCTTCAGGACCTTCAGGCTTTCACCGCCAGAGGCCCCTGCAGGGGCAGCTGGCCTGCTGGACTGAGCAGCTCCCGAGTTCTCTGCTCTGCACCTGCGTGCAGCCCTTGACAGACTGCCTGGTGCGTGTCACACAAACTAATCTCACAATAGTAATACTATTAAAATATCACTTTTTATAAAATAGTTCTCTCCTAACATATGTAGCCATATACCAATGGCAGATATAGTTCTTCTTTCCAAGAAAGAAGAGAAGCTGCTTCGTACAGGGTCTATGCCTCACACTGACATAGATACTGACAAGTTACATAAACAGGAGTAAAAACCTCACCTTCCAGCTAAGGAGGTCTGGTTACCCCGTTTCTGTGCTTGTAAGGATACATAACAACTTCAAGTAGGTCTATATTAAGTGCAAATTCCCACCAGGGAGCACCAAGAGAAGGAGGACCAGGTGATAAGAAAGGGCCCAAACTATCACAGAGTAGAAAGAACATGAAATGTTATGCCAGGAGCATGACGATTCCTCTGGTTGATGCAGAGGAGAAGGGAGAGAAGGGCTGAGGAAAAATGGCTGAACCGGATGAATTCTCATCATGTTCTCTGGAGCATCTCCAACCTAGAGCAAGGAAACACGTCTTTTGAATGTTCTGGGGAAAGCCTGGGTCAGTTCTCCTGGGTGACCTGGACAGTCATCACCACCCCAGTCGCCCTCCCTGGGGGTCATCGTTTCCCTCCCCCATCACTCCTGCACTCTACATCCTGGAGCATCTCCTGTCTTCCTCCCTCCTTTCCCGTGTTCCATGGTCAGCCCTGGCCTGCTGCAGAGCATGGAAGTTCAGGATAAAGCAGTAATGACTAGCAGTAATGCTCCCTGACTCAGGGCCTGATGGGAGAAGCCACAGGAGCTGGCAGGAGCCCTAGCCAGAGAGGATCCTGGGTCCCGGTTGTCCAGACGGTGAGTGGGGTCTGAGACATCTCTTCTGCTTCATTCTAACCCTCTCAACAAGTGAGAGTGGCACACAGCTGTGGGTTTGGCTGTCCTGCGCCACCTTGTCCCTCTGTGCAGTCCAGATGGGAGCAGTGGCCTCCAACAGCAGCTCAGTCCCACCTGCCTCCAGTGGGAACCCTGCCCCCGGCGGCGGCAGCTGCGTGATTCGTTTCTGTGTGTGTGAGTGTTAGCCTGCATGTGTGTCAGGCACGGTGTGAATGCCTGCTGTCTGTGGGGAAGAAGGGCCTGGAACCCCTGGACCTGGAGCTGTAGATGGCCGTGAGCTGGCATGTGGGTGCTGGGAACAAACCCTGGTCTGATGCAGGAGCAGCAGGTGGTCTTGCCAACTCCTTATTTTATCTTCTTTATCACCGTCTGTGGAATCCTCTTCCCTCTACACATTAGTCTAAAAACCACCTCCTTCTCTCGTGTCTCTACGGTCCCCACATCTGCAGCATGAGAAGCTCCTAAGTAGGGACCCGCTCTAACCAGGCACTTGCTCTGTTCCCTTGTCATTCCCACTAGGCTGTGAAAGACTGCTCTCCTGTCAAGACTCAGTGTGCACCAGCTATTGCTGGCAGATGATATGAACTCCCCATCTCCTCCTTCCTTTCCCAGTAAGATGCTACAGCTGGGGGATGACAGCAAAACTGCCAGAGCTCACCCCTGCTTCCTCACTCTTCACCCATCTGTCCCTTACCCCACTTCCAACACCGTCCTCCATAACTGTCCTTGTCGAGGATTCTCAGAAGACACATAAAAATGGAAGGGAGGAGTATCAGTAGGACAGAGAAGTGGGGCTTGGTGGCCATGGAAGAATGCTGGTCCACACTAGGGGTAGTTGGCGGTGAGGCTGAAATAGAAATACAAGTTGAGTCTTTGACCGGACCTCAAATCCGAAGAAATGTCACCTTAGCTTCTGGGTCCTCAGGTAATTCAGTGGACACACCGAGTCTCCCCTCTTTGCTATGAACAACTGTTTGTATGGTCCTGAGAAGGAAGGGGGAGGGGATGTCCCTGTCCTCAAAAGAGTCATGTAGCTATGGTAGGGGAAGCAGGGTAATGATGGGATCTCATTTTTCTTGATGGCAGAAGAGCAGCTGAGCTGTAAGGGTCGTGGCAGAGAAGAAAAAAGAATTCAGGTGAGATGAAAATAAACAGTGAGCAAAGACCAGGAAATCAAAAGATGCCCAGTCTGTGTCACCCAGAGACAGCCACAGAGAGTGACCAATGTAAAAACACCCAGTGAGATAGGAGAGGAGGACAAAGGAAATGAATGATGAAAAGAATGGACATTAACTCAATAACTCATGGTGATGCTATCACACACTCACACCTCATATAAACAGAGCTTTCTCCCCCTCTTCCCAGTTACCTGTAGGCTCCAAATTTTCTTCACAGTACAACGTGGTCTCCCTAACCCAACTTCTGCATTCGCCCTGTGAGATCCTGTTTAAGAGGTCAATTACTTTCTCAATTTTCTCTGCCATCTCTTTTGTCCAGGTGGATCCAGAATCCATTTCAGGCCCCTTCTTAGTATTTGAGTCAATATGGAATGTTTTGGGTCCATTGAGGCTCAAGTCCCAGGATCTGCTGAAACCTCCATCTCCTTCATTCCAGCAACATATCTTGGCCTGCAGAGTGAGGGGCTCTGTGCCCATTTGAAAGAGATCAGCCTCTGGACTTGATGAACCTATCTGCCTACCCACCCTCCATCCCCAGCCTCTGACCTTGCTGTACCCTCCACTTTGTCCTTTCTGCTGGACCTCTCATGAGGACTACCAGTGATTCACTTTCTTTCTCCATGAAAACAATGAATGTCCTTAATCTGTCACAAATCCTGTTCCTTCCTTCAGGGGCCATCTGATATGTTCTTTTACTTACTTCGTAGCAGTGGGGATTGAACCTATGGCCTCATGCATGCCTGCCAAGCACTCTCCACTGAACTACATCCCCAGCCCTATGCGGCCATTCAAAACTTACCTATAATTGTACTATACTCCTGCCTTACTTGATACAGCACGTCTTTGAAAAGGTAAACTTCATCTTTCAAAGTGTTAACCACTTTTTCGCAGACTGTCATGTTATTTGGTCTGTTTCTCGGAACATTATGACACTTCTTGTCCTTGTAGAGAAGAAAAGTCCCTTCTGGTTGGCCTTGGACTGACTGATTGTAACTCCATTGTCCAGACCCTGACCTGCCAACTGTGAAGCCACAGCAAACACCAGCAGCCTCTGTGAAAGAAACATGCAGTAAGGTTAGGGGTGTGGAGCAAGGGACTCAGAGACAGGCTCTGCCTGTGACACCAAGAAAGTCCACCTGAAAGGGTGTCTTTAAAAAGAGAGGAGAAAGGGCAAGTGGAGAGAGGAGAAAATCTGGACTGATTTGTAATTTCAGATCATAGAACTGAACATCTTTGCTGGTTAGCTGTAACTGTAAGTTTGATACAGCCTAGAGGCACCTAGAAGGGAGTCTCTCTTGAGGGACTGTTCTGACTGTCAGTGATGCAGGAACAGCCAGCCTGCCAAGGGCATTACCATTCCCTGGCCAGGCTGTCTCTGGCTGGATGAGAAATAGAGCTATGCAGGAGCTAGTTATCCACAGCAAGCATCATCCTACAGGGTTCCTGCTGGGCCTCTCCAGCTGTGAAGCAAGTTCCTTGTTCATAATTCTGTGTGGAGTAGCAAGCAGGCTGCCTCTGAGCTCCTGTCCTGACTTCCCCAGTGGCAGACTGTGACTTAGAATTAGAAGTCTAATACAGAAGTTTCTCCCTGAATTTGCTTTTGGCCAGAGTGTTTTTATCACACAACAGAATGAAACCAGAACGGCCCATTGGCAGATTCCCTGGACATAACACGGAGTTCCAGGAAGGGCCTCCTGGAGCTGCTCAGAGGATAGCACACACTACAAGACAAGGAAAATGCAGGATGTTAAGTCTGGTAGTAGGAGAATGGTGATCAAAAATCTCAGGGACATGCATGTGCCAGAGTGGATGTAACAGCAAACATTTCTGGGGAGGCATGGAGAGTCCAGGCTGCTCTGTGGGATGCTGGCACACCCTGTGGAGAAGCAGATTCAGCAGGACCAGAGAGAAGGGAGTCAGCATGTGAGGAGCTCAGAGGGGGTGCTGAAGGCTCAAGGCTGGACTGGTGTTAGCAAACTATCTCTAAGCTGGAATCTCAACAGTATGGCACAGAAAAGTTCCATCACATAGAACAGTCAGGAGACAGTCACATCACGGCCATGGTCCACTGAGGAGAAAAGGGGACACAGATTGGGCCTGACTATTTAATGTGGGTCATGGCTAACAGAACACAAAGATCATAACTATAGAAAGATTGTTAGCCAGTGCAGAAACGGCTGGATTTTAATAATTAAAGACAAAACAGATGACCAAGAAGCTGAAAGCTTCTGCCTCTTCAGAACTGCAGACTCCTGTGCCCACTATGTGAGGCTGAACCACCCACGTTAGAGAGGAGATGCAGGGGTTATGGGCACTTGTTGCTCTTCCTGAGGGCCCATGTTGGTTCTCAGCAATCACACAAGGTGGCTCTGTACCACCGCCTGTGACTTCAGTGTCAGGGGGTCTGATGCCCTCTTTGGCCTCCAAAGACACCAGGCATCTATGTGGTGCACATACATATATGCCTCATGTCAAAACCCTCATGTGCATAATATAAATCTAAAAAAAAAAAAAAAAAAAACAATTATACTCAAACCTCCTCAAAGACAGACCCAGATTCCCTTCCTAGGAGGACAGTTTGGGTCCCAACAAGCAGGGACCACTCATCTCCACAGCAAGTGCAGTGATTCTCTCTGTCTGGCTTCCTTACCCCCCTGTCACTCAGGTGTGAGCCCCTACATGCCTCTGTGGACATCTAGTGTGGTGGTTTGAACCACCCTTCTTCTATAGAGTGAGACAATCGAATACTTGGTCCTCCGTTGATTGGTTTGGGGGGTCTGGCCTTGCTGAAGGAAATATGTCACTGGGGCTCTGGCTATGAATTCCCATCCCATTTCTCCAACCCTAGACCTTTCTTGAGGTTTAAGATGCAGGCTCTCAGCTGGGCATCCTATCACATGGGTCTACTTGCAGCACTTGAGAGGCAGAGGCAGGCAGATCTTCATGAGTTTGAGACCAGCCTGCTCTACATAGTGATTCCTAGGAAACTGGAACTATGTAGTGAGACCTTGTCTCTAAACCAAACCAAATTAAACAAAACAAAACCAAATTAAACATATGTGGGCTCTCAACTTGCTGCTCCAGCCACCGTGACTGGTGCCATGCTTCCCTGCTGTGAGGTGATGGACTTGTGTCCCCGGAAACTATACGGTTCCCTAAACCCTTTGTTCTGTATGTTCTTGTGGCTGTGATCTTTTTTCACAGCAACAGAAAAGTACCTAATACCATGATCATATAAATATTGAAGTCTTCTCAGGCTAGATCATCTCTGTTACTCCTGCTCACCTCTGCTCTTACAGCTTGAAAGCAGCCAGAGACGATCCATCCATAAAGAGTATGACTGTACTTGCCTCTAGAGCCCTATGACCCAGAACAATCTCTCAGCCCAATGTTGTCAGTGCTAGGAAATGGCCCTGGGTGGAGACCATGGCAGTTCCTAATCGGAGAATCACCTTGCTTGGGCAGAAGCCAGCCAGGCCCACCTGCAGCAGGGAAAATGCACTTCATTTCACAGTGGCTCCTGGCATGGTACTGGGTTCTGGGACAGAGAGTCAGCATAGAACCCAGTGCTGTCTGGGAAACATGCAGCTTTCCCAGGACTTTTGAAGACACTCTGGGGGGATGGTCACCAATCCTGGTACATGGAGTATTCCCTAATCTGGCTTAGAGGACACATCTGCTGTCTCATTCATCAGCTTGTGACCTTCTGCTGCTGTCCCACCAAATGCAGAATTGAGTATTTGATGCAGAGAAAGATACAGTGAGGCTCCCTGGACTGAATAAAAATGAGTGCCTGCATTTACAGAGCAAAAGGACCCTGTCCTGCCTAATGAACACCACTATTTGGTGCCACCTCCCCAGGAGGCAGACTACATGGGCCTGGGAGCAAGGGCAGCAGCTTCCATAGCTCCCCACCCAGTCCATTGCCAGGGCCCTCCCTAGAGGACAAGGTGCTCCAGCCCTGAGTAGCTGGGGTGTCTTAAGGCATGAGCTCACATTGCTTCCTGGTGGGTGAGCAGTGAAAAGGCATTTTATGATTTGGAAAGTTGGGAAGGCTAGATGGGCAGGGAAGGGAGCTGAGCAGCTGGGTGGTTGATGAGTCCTGTCTGCATTGAAGATGAGTCTGGTGTCACAGTCTTGTAACCCCAGCACTTGGTAGACCAAGGGAGAGAAAGGCTTGTTTCAGAGTCTATAGTGTGGGCTACATAGTGAGAAGCCTTGCCTTAAAATAAAACAATTCTAGAATGAAAAAAGGAAAAAAAAATGAGGGGAGGGGACAAGAATGTGGGAGGTGTGGCCATCTTGTCCCTGGTAGCTGGGGTCTGCTGGAGAAGTATCATGAGAAGGTGGGAAAGAAAGTTCAAGGGCAAAGGGGACATGAATGGTGGAGGGCTTTGAGGAATGCCCAGGGAAGGCAGTCTCCTGAACTAGCATGCCTTAGGTCCAGGGGTCTGACACAGCCTCATGGAGGGGTTTTGCCCTGTGTCCAGCACATCCTGTCCTGGTGACTGGGCTTTAGGCTTCCTGCAGCCCCAGAAGGTGTTGAGGGCTTCACCAGGAATTTCCCCCTGTCCCCCACCCTCTCCAGCGCCGCCCTCCTCTGTAATTTTCCCCCTAACTTCTTCAATCCACTGAAGCCTGGGTGGGACAGAGACAGAGTCTGGGTTCCTGGTCGCTGAGGTGGTGAAGAAAAGAAGCCCAGGGCTTCCTGGTAGCCCAGGACCCCGGAATTCATGGCTGAGATCCTGGTCTGTCCTCCATGTCCCTCACTCTCACCCCCACCCCCTATATGGACCCTGGGAACTCACCATGGGACAGCGTGGTCTGCACGAAGCTCAGGAGAACTAAAAGTGTCACAGTCAGGGAATGACAGCGCTTGGTGCTTGCTCCCTCTTTCATGGTTCCTTCCTGAGACAGGGCTATCCGCAGCAGTGGAGCTGGGGAGAGGATGGGGATTCCTCAGGACCCGCGCGCGCGGAGGAAACCCCGCAGAGACCTGCAGCTCCAGGCTCCCGGGCTGTGAAGTCAGGCCTTTCCGGCCCCGCCACGCGGGTTCCTAGTCCACTTTCCCTACGTGACTGCGGGCGTCCTCAGGGCGCTGTGGCTCTGCTCCTCCTCCCTGTCCCCCTGGGCGCGCAGCTAAGACTGTGAACTTTGTAGTCTGAGGGCGATGCGCAGGGCGCCCTCACCCCGCGGTGCCTTCACCTCACTCTGCAGGTTCCTAGTCCACTTTCCCGACGTGTCTGCGGTGACCCCTCCTGGCCCCGTGGTTCTCGTCCTCCCCCCTGCTAACCGAGGTCCCTGTCCCCTCGGGAGCGCGCGGAGGCGATGACTATGAACTTAGCGAACCGAGGGCGCGTGGACGTCTCAGTTCTGAACTGACTGCGCAGGACAAAGTTGTTCAGGGCGCCCACACCCCGCGGCCCCTTCACCTCACTCACCAGCAGTTGAGCCGTCGGGAACTCTGGGCTAGAGTCAGGAAAGACAGAGAAAGAGTGAAGTCTGGGCCTTCAGTGGAGTCCTGTGCCAGCCGCCACCTAATCAGAGAAATTTGCTCCCGCCCATTTCCTCTGGCATCATGTCCACGCCCACAGCGGCCGGGCGGGGCACTCTAAGGCTCCACTCAGGTCCTAGGGGAGGTAGAAGCTCCTGCATTTCCTCTATTTCTCCTCTAGCTCCCCAAGCACCATCTTCTCCTTCAGACCTGCTCTTTCTGGCTTCCTCTATCTCTTTTTCTTCTCCATCCCTGACTCATTTGCTCCCCAGGGTCCTTCTCCATTACCCCTGGTCACCCTTAGGTTCTTTATCATCCCAAGACTGGCCACTGGCCACCCTCCCCCAATGGAGAATACTATAGGAAGTTAATAGCAACTACATACAGCCCTATAGGTCCACTTTGATTATTATGCACATTGTGACAGTATTTCTTCGAATCTGTGAACACAGGTGTGCCCTGCAATTATTTTCCTGTTGGCAGTTTTTCTTACTCAGATTTTTTTTTGCCCCTTTGTCTGAGTTTATTTGTAATTATTTCTTTTTGATGATACTGACAGGGAAGCAGTCCTCTTAGTTTAATTTTCAGCTCATTGGTTATTAGTGTATGTAAATACAAGTGATTTTTAAATTCTACAATACTTGATTTAGTACTCCTAATTCTACTTTGCTGGGCCCTTCAGCATTTTCTAAGTTCACTATCATGTCACATACAAGCAGAGACTTCTTAACCTCTTCCTTTCCACTCTTGAAGCATTTCCTTTCAATACTCTAGCTGTTGAGTACAAGTTGTTAAGACTGAACCTCCTGGGATCAACTTCTCATTGTTAAATATGGTGTTAGCTGTGTTGCATTATAAGTCTCTCTCTCTTTCTCTCTCTCCCTCTCTCTGAGTGTGTGTGTGTCTGGGAGGGAATTCTTCCCATACCTAGTTTATGGATTGATTGTATCAGCAGTGTGTTGAGTTTCCACACCTCTTTCTGCATTTATTGAGGGGATGGTAAACTTGGCCCTTACTTCCCTTCATTTGCTGCAGCACAATGGTTGACTTGGGTCTATTGAGCCTTCCTTGTCCAAGTGAGGGCAGGGAGCTCCAGGGGTGCAGGAACCAGGGTCCTTGTCAGGCTGTTTCTACTTCACTGATTATTTTCTCCTGTAGCTTGTTTTCTAATTTTGCAGATTCTTGTTCCATCATTATATTTTCTGTCTTCTGTTTTCCAGAGGTTACTTCATTTTACATTTATTTCTGAAGTATAAATTAAGGTGGTTGGTTGCAAGCATTGGCTGCCCAGTACTTGCTTTATAAACCAGGCTGATCTTGAACTCAGAGAGATCCACCTACCTCTGCCTCCCAGAGTGCTGGAATTACAGACATGTGCCACCAAGGCCACCTTACATTTTTTTTTTCTTAATCATCCTTTCCCCTGTTTATGGCAGAATCTTTTTTCTGGAATGTTATTTTTAATGTCTGTTTCAAAAAATAACATTTACAAGAGAAGAGTATCTTCAAACGTTCTAATTTACCATAGGAGAAAAGCACATAGAACTACATCTTTTAAATTTTTCTTGTTACATGTGTGTGGATGTTTTGCTTAATGTAGGTGTGTACACCATGGACATACCAGGTGCCTGTGGAGGCCAAAAGAGGATGCCAGGTCCTGGAACTGGGGTTGAAGATGATTGGGTGCCCCCTGTGGGTGTTGCTTATTAAACTTGGGTCTTCTGGAAGAGTGTCCAGTGCCCATAATAACTGAGCCATCTCTCCAGCCTACCCATAGTTTGTTTCTTGGTTTAATCAACAAATCTCAGTGTCTCATGATTACTCAGGTCGTCCAGGAGACCATAACATGGGTCAGCAGATAGCAATTTTTGTTTTCAAATTCTAGCAGAACTAACAAATGAATACAAAGCCCCTGATTCCTGATCATCTTTGTGATTTAGCGTGAATCCCTTGATGAAAATTATATCAGTGTAGCTACACACAAGGCTGAGTGGACAGTTTTTTAGGCCATGTCTCAGTACATGAAAGAGGTAAATGTTTAAAAAGTATTTTTGCCAAGCAGTGGTAGTGCAAGGCTTTAATCTAAGCAGTTGGGAAGCAGAGGCAGGCAAATCTCTGAGTTTAGGGCCAGCCTGGTCTACAGAATGAGCTCCAGGAAAGCTTAGGGCTACACAGAGAAACCATGTCTAGAAAACCAAAAACAACACGGGTGAAAAGAGCATGCCACAGGTTATTGCTCTTTCCAGAGTGGTGTTGCATGCTGCCCCCTCAGGACTGGCCATCTGTGTGCTTGTCTGCTCTATGCCAAAACAAACAACACACAACAAAAACCCAAAGCCCAAAGCAAGAACAAAACAACAACAAAAATCTGCCTTATCGAAAGACAGTAATGCACTGAAACTAAAGAGATGACTTCACCTTTCCTCTTTTGAGTTGTTAGAAGAAGGCCTGTGATTCAGCTCTTCCCAGGATCTGTCATTTGAAAACTTTCAGAACACATCACATACTTCGGTGAGTTGTGCTGTCTAGGAAGAGTCCTGTGCTTTGTTTGAGAGTTCACCCTGTAAGGAGGAGGAATGTGGGAAGAGAATGGGCTCATCCTTTCAGAAGCCGGCAAGATCCTGTCTTCAAACAAACAACCAGCAAAAGTTTTATTGTTGATTGTCCCACAAATACTGAAATAGAAGATACATTTTGCTGTCTCAATTTAGATTGTTCTAGAAATGTTAGCAAAAATAAGTTGGGTCTTCTTGAATGTTGCTGGGTCACTGAGAAAGGAGTGCTGAGGTCCCCAGCTCAAATGGCACATTTGCATATTCATGTTTCCTTTGGTTTGTGCATCTTGAAACTTTATGATTTCATGTAGGGTGACCATTGCTTTCTTCTGTTTTCAGCAAAAGCTAGTGGGACCTGACTAAGTTTGCGAGGTTTCTTCATATCCTCCCTGTCCCTGTCCCTAGTCCCCAGTCTTGGCTGGCCTCACCTCCCGCCACTGCCCTCTCCCCCCTTTCTACTTTCTTCCCTGTCCTACTCCAACTGTCCAGAACCCCACCCAAGTCCTTCTTTTTTGCCCCAGCTTTAATCCCCTGTCCTCTGCTGGAAACTCTCAACCTCTCACTCTTCCTCCTTTACCTCCTTTCCCACTTTACCTTCCTTATCCAAGCCCTCACCTCCAATGTCCTCTTTTTATTTTAATTATTATTATTTATTACAATTTATTCACTTTGTATCCCAGCTGTGACCCCCTTCCTCATCTCCTCCCAAACCCACCTCCCTCCCTCTTCTCCTCCTATGCCCCTCCATAGTCCACTGATAGGGGAGGTCCTCCTCCCCTTCCATCTGACTCTAGCCTCTCAGGTCTCATCATGCCTGGCTGTATTGTCTTCCTCTGTGTCCTGGTAAGGCTGCACCCCACCAGGGGGAGGTGATCAGAGAGCCTGCTACTGAGCTCATGCCAGAGAGTGCCCCTGCTCCCCTTAGTAGGGTACCTACTTGGAGACTGAGTCTATGGGCTACATCTGAGCCAGAGTTTTAGGTCCTTTCCATGCATGGTCCTTGGTTGGGGTATCAGTCTCTGAAGGCCCCCAGGACCCAGGTTTTTTTTTTTTTGTTTGTTTGTTTGTTTTTGTTTTTTTGCTCTGTTGGAGCTTTTGGAGCTCCTGTCCGGTCCAGGTATTTCTACCTCCCCCTTCTCTCATAACATTGCATTCCGTCCAAAGTGTGGCTATAAGTCTCAGCTTTTTTTTTTTGATACTTTGATCAGTAGAGTCTTTCAGTGGCTGTCTGTGGTAGGCTCCTGTCCTGTTCCCTGCCCTCTCCTGCTTCTGATGTCTATCAAGTTTGCCCTTCTCAATGAGGATTGAGTAGCTTCCCTAGGGTCTTCCTTGGTTAGTTTCTTTAGGATTATAGATTTTAGTATGTTATCCTATGTTATATCTAAAAACCACCATGTGTTCTTTCTGCTTCTGGGATATCTCACTCAAGACTATCTTTTCTATATTCCACTATTTGCCTACAAATTTCATGATTTCCTTGTTCATAATAGCTGAGTAGTAGTCCATTGTGTAAATGTACTATAGTTTCTGTATTCATTCCTCTGTTAGGGGGCATCTAGGTTGTTTCCAGATTCTGGCTATTACAAATAGAACTGCTAAAAACATGGTTGAAGAAATGTAGACTTTAGCATAGTGAAAGTGGCCATCTTTCCAAAAGCAATCTACAGATTCAATGCAATTCTCATTAAAGTACCAACACAATTCTTTACAGAACTTGAAAGAACAATTCTCTATTTCATATGTAAAAACAAAAGCCAGAATTGCCAAAAAAAAATCCTGTACAATAACACATCTTTTATAGGTATCTCTCTCCCTGATCTCAAGGTGTACTATAGTAAATAAAAATTGCATAGTACTGGCAGAGAAACAGGCTGGAGGATCAATGGAATTGAATAGACTGAGAAATAAACCCACATACATATGGATACTTGATTTTTTACTAAGAAGCCAAAACAATACAATGGAAAAAAGACAGCATCTTCAACAAATGGTGCTTGTGTAACTGGATGTTTACATGTAGAAAAATGCAAATAGATCCATATTTGTCACCCTACACAAAACTAAAGTCCAAGTTGATCAAAGACCTCAACATAGAACCAGACACACTAAACCTGTTAAAAGAAGAAGCAGGGAAGAGCCTTGAACTCATTGGAACATGAGACAACTTCCTGGATACAACACCAACAGCAGAGGCTTTAAGATCAACAATCAATAAATGGGACCTCATGAAACTGAAAATGTTATGTAAAGCAAAGGACACTGTCATCAGAACAAAACAACAGCCTACAGATTGGGAAAGGATCTTCAGCCACCTTGTACCTGAAAGAGGGCTAATATCCAGAATATATAAAGAACCTAAGAAGTTAAAAAACCAACAGAACAAGTCATCCAATTAAGAGATGGGGTACAGAGCTAAACAAAGAATTCTCAATAGAGGAATATCAAATGGTAGAGAAACACTTAAAGAAATGCTCAATGTCTTTAGTCATCAGGGAAATGAAAATCAAAACAACCCCAAGATTTCATCTTACACCCATCAGAATTGCTAAGATCAAAAACTCAAGTGACAACACATACTGGAGAGGATGTGGAGAAAGGGGAACCCTCCTTCATTGCTGGTGGAAATGTAAACTTGTACAACCTCTCAGGAAATCAAACTGGCGCTTTCTCAGACCATTAGGAATGTGTTACCTCAAGATCCAGCTATAGCACTCCGAGGCATATGTATGAAATATGCTCAACTATACAACACCAGTACCCTCCTTCACCCGTCCTCACCCCCTCTTGGCTTTGGGCTGGGTGTGGTACTGCCTGCTGGCCTATTCTTTATCTCACCTCACCGCTGCCTTCCTGCTCTCTCTACCCTTGGAGGCCTCACACTGCTCCTTCTCCCTCTGAAACCTTAGCTCCATGTGCACTGCCTTAGTTTCCTTCTTGCCCTGCCCCTTTCCCTTGCTGTGCTCTCGGCCCCATCCCCAGCAACTGCTTGTTTTGCCTATGCTCCTGCAACCTCTGGCCTGGCTTACCATGTCCTCACTCTTAGCCTTCTTCACCCTCACACACCTCTGCCATGGACTCCCACAACTGCCCTCGGGCCATCCTCTCCCACTGACCCATCAGCCTCCCCTCCCCTTGGTCCTCCTCCTCTTCTTCATCATCCCCACCTCACTTTTCCTGTTTCTTCACTGTCTTCCCTCACCACCTTCCTCCCAACTCCCCCTCATAACACTCCTTTCCAATTCCCCTGGAACTCCTGTCTGCCCTTCTCCCAGCCACAGATTCCTCTCCCATTCCTACTCACTCTTCCTGTTACATCCATTTCCCTTATTCCCTTTACCTTCTCCAGTCCCCTATTCCCCAATCCCTTGTGGCTCTGTAAACTGCCTGGCAGAAATGTAGATATTCCCACCTTTAGCTGCAGCACTGAGGATGAGGTAGGAGGATCTCTATGTATTGAAGTGCAGCCTGGTCTACAAATCAAATTACAGGCCTGCCAGGGCTACACAGTGAGACTCTATCTCAAAAAACCAAAATACCAAGTGAAACAAACAATAGAATAAAAATGAAAGAAGAAAAGAGAAACATTGATATTCTAAAGAGATGCTTGTGTCTGTCAATCCATCAAATTATGGAAACATGGTCTCCAAAAGATGGAGATTTCCCTGAGAATCTCATGCTGGGAGAAGGAAAGGCTCCAGCCAAGGGGCAGGTTGTTTCCTGGGAAAAGCTCTCACACAGCTCTAGCAACTTGCCAGACCACTTACAGGCTGAAACTGGAGGCCACACTAGGATGCTTCAAAGGTGGGCAGGGCCACAGCCTGACTGGGCAACTTAGATGTACAAATCCTTGGTTTCTACTTGAATCTTAGTCTTACTGCAGGACTCCAAGATGGATTTGGGGGTTCACTGGATTATCTGTCCCTCTTCCCAATGTGTGCACGATTGTCAAATTGAGATTCAAATAGGTGCTGAACTACACAGGGTCTCAGAGAGAACCACTTTCTTTACAGAACACATTATTCCTTGCTTCAGGCTCCTTTAGTCCCAACAGTTGGATATGACCCTGTTTTTCTTCTAATATTTTTTAGGGAGTGAGAAAAGCTCTCAAAATTACGTATTATCTCTGGGAAGCCTGAGTCCTTCAATTTTCAGGGAAGATAGAGTAATAATCTGCTTGTTCATTTTTGAGACTGTATTTTAATTGCAATGTTTTCCCCTTTTCTTCTCGTCCCCTAAAACCTTCCCACAGACCTCTCTCTGTCACTTTCAAATCATGGCCTCTTTCTCCATCAGTAGTTATTTCATGCACATATGTATTTGTATATACATTCCCAAGAAGAACCTTTTGAGTCTAAGCAATGTTACTTATACGTATGTTTCCAGGGCTGACCATTTGACACTGGACAACCAATTGGGGTGCTCTTCCTGGAGAGGGCTACCTTTCCTGCTCCTGGGTTTACTCCTTTGCCTCCAGTTCTTTGTGCTGGTGTCCCCGACCCCTGCAGGTTGTTATGGGCAGTGCTCCCCTCCTTGTCAGCTCACATTTAGGCAGTCTGGTCCGGGAGTCTTCATTGGTGTAGCTTCTGATGTTACTCACTGCAAAGCCCCTGATCCTCGGGCTCTTACAGTCTGCCCAGCCCTGGTCTGCAGTGCTCTCTAAGCAGTAGTTGTGGAATGTTGTACAGATGTCTCCACTGGGACTGGGCTCCACTCCTCTGCATTTGATTGGTCGTAGTTTTCTGTAGTGGTCTCTGTTGTAAAGAGAACTTTTCTGGAGGAGGATTGACAAGTACACTTATCTGTGTGCATAATGACAAATTTGTAGATTGTTGTTGTAGATGGATTTTGAGGGTTTAATGAGGAAACAGTTGTAGGTTCTCCTCCAGGAACCATGATTTCACTAGCCCTGATGAGTTTGCAAGGTTGCCAGGACCAGGCTTGGTATCCCTCAGGCTGAGCAAGCCTCAAGATCAAGCAGAGAGTGTTTGTTCCACTACTGCACCCTCAGGGTTCTCGTGCTGTGCTGGTCGTTGCTGAGGTTCGTAGGCATCTTAGCTGGGTTGGACTGTTGGATGCTTCACTCCTTGGAAGCTTGTATGGTCCCTTTGGCACCACGAAAGTCCTCAAGGAAGAAGCTTGAGGTGAGTTCCAGCTCAGGGGCTTCTGGGACCCATATATGAGGTGTATGATGTCTTCAGCAATAGAGACTACTTTCCTCTTCTGCAGGGCAACCCAAGGCAACAGCAATAGGCTGGGAGTTTGGGGAATTTCTTAATCCAACAACAATATAAAGTCCTTCCAGCTGCTCCTGGGGAAGCCTTCTCTGTGGGAGGAGGGCATCCTCCCCCTCCAGACCCTTTAGAGGCTCATCAGATAGACTCAGAAGCTGACTCCCTGTGAGAGCCATGGGGCCCCTGATGGTGACAGGAGCCAGCATGATACTCACTTGCCTTTTAATAGCAATGATTTATATAATTGGAAATTACAGAACCCACATTGAGGGATCCTCTTATGTGATAATTTGGCTTTTCTCAGGGAAACTCTTGGAGACAGTGCTATCAGCCCCGCTATGAAGAAGTTCCCTCCCAGTGTCTCTCTCCTCCTGTGCCTGTGGATCCTGATGTAGAACTCTCAGCTACGTGTCCTTCACCATAACCGCCACACACTGCCACATTCCCCGCCATGCCGGCCATGGAATAAACCCCTGCAGCTGTTCCAAGCTCCAATTAAACACTTTCCTCTGTAAGAGCCGTCAAGGTCACGCTGTCTCTACACAGTGTAGGACGCTTACTAAGACAGCTCACATCTATTCTTGGGGAGGACATCCCCCTTTGTGTCTCAGCTGGGACTTTCCCAATCCTTCCCTTTCCCTGCAAACTCTTACACTGTGCAGTTCTTTAGACTTTGTTATTCATCAAGTGTTTAGGAGTCTGGCTTCGCCAGAAAGCCTTGAGAACAGGCCCATGGTGGAGTCCCCACTGAGAGCCATGAATGTAGCTGGGCCCAGGGTCCAAGGCTGACCTGAGCATGGCTCTTCATCAGCACTTCAGTTATCTCTCCAGCCTGTCCTCTGCAGTTCAGACTGCGTGTCTCCTGGGTGCTGGCTGGCTCCACTCTGCTCTGGCTCTGCTGGGGTAGTCGCTCCACAGAACTGTCATCTCCAGCATGCTGGGAACTTCTGCTGCCACTGCACTTTACGAGTGGTCTAGCCTGGGCTGTCTTCGTGGGCCCCAACCCTGGTAAACAGTGCCAAGCCTCAGGTGCTCTTCATGACCCCTTCACACCTTCAGAACCAGCACCACCTGGTGGCGCTTACATTACCGAGTGGGCTGCCATCACAAGGGACAACCTTGGCCATGTCTGGAACACAGCTTCTGAGCACTGACTCTCAGGAACACTGTCCAGCAAAGTTTATTTCAATGATGTCGTTATTTTCCTGAACACTGCTAATTTCTCAGTTCCAACTACAGCATTTAGCAGCCCAGCAAAGCAAAGCTTCACTTTAGTAGTTCTGGTATCTTGTTAGTCACAGCTGGTTCTTCAGCCCCAGCTACCCAGAACCATTGGTTCATCATTCAAAAGGCTCGGGAGTACCCGCTTCCCTGAACTTCTCAAGCCAGGCCTCCATCAGCTGAACTGCTCTCAGCTGCTCTTCCAAGTTCCTGAAGGACACTCGAGTTAGCACTCAAAGCTCAATGGCCTTTCCAGCCCAGAGTTCCAGCCTTTCTACCGTCCTCCCCAAACACATGGCTGGACAGGTCTGTCACAGCAATACCACACCACCTTGGTGCCATCTTGCCTCAGTTGGTGTCACTATTGCTGTGATGAAACAGCACGGCCAAAGGGACTTGGGAGGAAAGGGTTTCTTTGGCTTAAACTTCCAAATCACTGTCTGTCACTTGAAAGAAGTCTGGACAGGACTCAAAGAGAGCAGGAATCTGGAGGCAGGGGCTGATGCTGTCTTACAGAAAAGGACCACCCTCCCCCCATTGGTCAGTAATTAAGAGAATGCCCTACAGGCTTGCGTAAGTGTGAGCTTAAGGGAGCATTTTTATAACTGAGGTCCATCCTCTCATAGGACTTTAGCTATGTGACACAAAACTGCACAGCACAGACCTTATATTAACCAGTTACACTAGATTCCTTCTCACTAAGTACACCCCACCAGAAGATGAACAGGATCACGCTGGAGCCCAAGTACTAGCTTTGTGCTTGACAACTAAAAGTCAATGCACTTTGCACTTAGGTGGAGAAGGATGAACTACATATTAGTTATCTGTAGGAAAAGCCACTAAAAATTTTGATCAATTAAAAATTTTTGATAAATGAGGAACTGTGAATAATGAAGGTGATTGAAAGAAAGGATCCCTGACTTCCATACATGTGCCAATAAATAATAAAAATAATAAAAAAAGAATAATGTCTTAGAAGGAAGTATTTATACAATGACCACCAGATTTTGGTAAGAAAAACATTGTTTTAGCCCCTTACAAGTGTGCCACAGTAGCATTGATTAGACAAGATCTCTGAAATGGTTGGGACTCCCCAAGCAGGCAAGACAGCAACTCGTGGTCCAGGGCTCTCCTGCCTCTGCCTTCTTAGCACTGACAGTAAAAGAAGACAGAGTGCACCTGGCTCTTTCACAGGGTTAGGGACCACCTCAGGTTCTCAGGGTTGTGGAGCAGGCACTTACCCTCAGCGTTGTCCTCATGCTTTGGACACACAGGACATTTAGTGGTCAGCAAACAGCCGAAGTTTCTGGAGATAATGCGCATGTGCTGGAGAAAGAGCTGCGGGAACCTGGTCAGAAGCTGGTCCATACTGCATAGAATATAGAATCCAAAACTTCCAAAGCTGGTAGAGAAGAGCTTGTGGAAAAAGGCTCAGAGAAGCACACTCGTCCCAAGAGATGGGATATGAAATTAGGGGTCTGGCCTTTCTGGAGTAGGTGTAGCCTTCCTGGAAGAAGTGTGTCATTGGGGGAGGCCTGTGCAGTTTTAAAAAGGCAGTTCCAAGACCAGAGTCTGTCTCTTCCTGCTGCCTGTATATGGGGATAGAGACCTCTCAGTTACCATATCTGCCACCATGTGAAAATGCTCTAAACCTCTGAAATGCTAAGCAAGCTCCATCTAAATGCTTTATTTTATAAACGATGCCATGGTCATGGGGTCTCTTCAGAGTAATAGGACACTGACCAAGAGAGGAGTTGCTATCAGAGTGTAGGGTATTGCTGTGACAGGCCTGACCACACTGCTGTGGGCAGAATAGGGACTCTGGGACTTTGGATTAGGAAAGCAAACAAATGTAGTCGAACATTTTAAACTGCACTTAAGTACCAAACTAGTAGGAGCATGGAAGACAGCGGCGCCTAGAGCAATATGGATTAATACAACCTGGATTAAGAGATTTCAGAGGAGAAGACCTAGAGATAATTAAGTGACCTAGAGATGATTCTTGTAATATTTAGGTTAAGAATATAGTTGATTTCTACCCCTGTCCAAAACGTCTGATTAAGGCTAAATTGAAGAGTTTTGGATTCGTGGCTTTGGCAGAAGACATTTCAAGACATCCTAGAATTGACTGTGTCCTGCGGTTACCAGTGGTCACTATTGTGAAGATCTATACTGAACAGGAGCAAGCTGAGCAAGGACAAACACAAAATGAGCAGTTTCAGAAGAAAAGGCTCCCCAGGAAGTATAATTGAGAAAGTCCAGTGCTCAATGAGATTTTTAAAAATGTGAAGAAAAGCCTTAAAATGGAATGAAAGGAGTTGTGATATTAGGTCAAGATCACAGCCAGCTAAGCCTATAATTCCTCAAAATAATTTAAAGAAATGGTTAAGAAATGAAGGAATGTGCCCTGTTTCCCTGATGTCTCTAAGACTTTAACATGAGTGGGTGTTAGATTTTGACAAACTCTTTTTCAGCATCTAAGGAGATGATCATATGTTGTGTTTTTTTTTTCTTTGAGTTTGTTTATATGGTGGATTACATTGATGGATTTCCACATACTGACCAACTCCTGCATGCCTGGGATGAAGCCTACTTGGTCATGGTGGATGATATTTTGGATGTGTTCTTGGATTCGGTTTGTGAGTATTTTACTGAGTATTTTTGCATCAATGTTCAGGAGAAAAATTGGTCTGAAATTTTGTTTCTTTGTTGGGTCTCTGTGTGGTTTAGGTAACAAGGTGACTGTGGCCTCATAGAATGAGTTTTGCAATGTTCCTTCTGTTCCTACTTTGTGGAAGAGTTTGAAGAGTATAGGTATTAGGTCTTCTTTGAAGTGGTAGAATTCTCTGATGAAACCATCTGGCCCTAGGCTTGTTTTGGTTAGGAGACTTTTGATGACTGATTCTATTTCATTAGTGTATATAGGATTATAAAAAACAGAAAGCTGATGAAAATGTATTTGAATGATGGATCCATAGTTCAGCCTCATGAAGCAGAAAAACTTGGCAGTTGTGGCCATGTGTTTCTGCCTTGAGTGTCAAGGATACAACAAAGGGGTTTTGGAATCTCCGTTCTGGGCTGAGTAAAGCTCCTGAGGCCAGATGTGTCAGGAGTGTGCTTGCATGGAGGCTCATTGAGGTGTTAAGGTGAAGCCTGGATTTCATTAGAGACCCCAAGAGTTTGCAGGTGCCAGTCATGGCACACCTGCCAAGAAGAGCTGAGATCAGGGTGTGGAACCAGCCCAAGGGAGAGAAGTGTGCTGCAGACAGCAAAGATGAAAGGGTGAGAGGGCTGAAGAGCACTTGACATGGGGCATGGAGAGTCTGAGGTCTGAGCGGCTGCATTTCCATCTTGCTTTGGCCCATTTCCTCACTATGCTGTCTTCCCGCCTTTTCAGAATGGTAACGCGTGTTCTGTGCCATGTTATGTTGGAAGTATGTGATCTGTTTTCTAATTTTAATTTTATGGGGGTTACAATTATGAGGTTGCCTTGAGTCTCAAAAGAAACTTTCATCTCTGGGCTTTTAAATGGGGTTGAGGCTGTGTGGGGACTTTTGAAGTTGGACTGAAGGCATTTTGCCTATGGGGACCATGGAGTGCAGTGTGGTGTTTTGAGTAAGAATGGTCCCCATAGGCTCAAACATTTGAATGCTTGGCCCTAAGGGAGTGGCACTACCTTAGAGAGATTAGGACTGTGGCCTTTTGGAGTAGGCATGGCCTTACTGGAGGAAATGTGTCACCGCGGATGGGTTGAGGTTTCAAGAAGACCATTAAATCTCAGACCTTCTCTCTTCTTGCTGCCTTTAGATCTGGCTGTACAACTGTCAGTTATCATGTCTGCCTGTGTACCACCGTGCTCCCAACCATGAGATAATAAACTAAACCTCTGGAACTGTCAACC
Source organism: Psammomys obesus (assembly GCF_907164565.1). Lineage (NCBI taxonomy): Eukaryota > Metazoa > Chordata > Mammalia > Rodentia > Muridae > Psammomys > Psammomys obesus. The sequence goes on from NW_026586321.1 coordinate 23,160, forward strand.
AGCCTCGATTAAATGCCTTCTTTGATAAGAGTTGCCATGGTCATGGTGTCTCTTCACAGCAATAAAACACTGACAAAGATCTGTTTCCCTCTTACGTTACTTTCCCCAGAGTGTTTTATCACAGCAACAGAATGGAACTATAATAGCACAATGTCACATCTCCTGGACCTGATATAGCAGTCCAGGGATGGTTTCCTGGAACTGGTCAGAGGATAGCCCACACTACAAGACAAGGAAAACCAGGGATGGTTAAATCTGGTAGTAGAGAAGTAGTGATGAAAAATCTCAGAGAAGTTCATGTGACCGAGTGGATGTCACAGCAAAGCATTCTGGGATGTGCAGAGTCCCTGCTGCTCTGTGGGATGCTGCAGCAGCCATGTTGAGAAGCACAGTGGGACTGGCCGGGGTTCAGGGCACCAGCATTGTTGGAAGCTCAGGGTTGATGGCGGCACAAGGCTATGGGTGATGTTAGGAGACCATATTCCTGAATCCCAGCAAATACGGACTGACAGGAGACAGTAACGGCAAGGAGAGTGATCCACTGAGGAGTAAGGAAGACACAGCCTAGGGCCTAACTGCTTAAGGGGGCCACGGCTAACAGAAAACAAAGATGCTAAAGCAGATAGATGGTTAGCCAACCCAGCTGGGGCTGGATTTTAGTAATTAAAGACAAAACAGATGAACAGGGGTCTGAAAGCTGCCTGTCCAGGGCAAAGAAAATAGAGAAACCTACAAGAATATAAACATTTAACATTATATTTTTAAAATCTGGCATTTTAGCCCCTCAGCAGTTTTATCAGAATCACATTGATTTGACTCAAAATGACAAGCCCAGCTAAGAACCTATAATTGCTGGCCCTGGTGAGGGGACAGGGCTCTAGTCAGGGATAGAGCATTTAGGTGGTACTCATGGGGATCTGAAAAGACAGGAAACAAAGCCCTTTCCTCCTCAAGCAGTAGCTGTAATACATGATATACATTGAGTTTATAACCACCATTTGTTAGTACTATTTACGTTTTTTTATTATTTAAAACCATCTTTAATTTAAAATATATTTTCATCATATTCTTCCCCTCCTCCAAGTTCATCTCTCCTCCTCCCTACCCACCCAACTTCCAGTTGTTTCTCAAAAAACCCAGAACGGAGAAAACAAAATTCAACAGCACCCACAAAGAAACAACAACAACCAAAACCACACCCAGCTATAACCAGATAAAGCAGACACACAAAAACTGTGGCATCCCTTACTGGCTGGTCAACTCCTCCTGATGTTCCCTGGTCACTCCATTGACATTCCCAGTGCCACTCCATTGAAGAAAACTGGTTAACAGTTAACAGTTCATTGTTAACCTTCACCCTAGTGGCTGGGTTTACATTCATTCATTCATTCCTTCATATACTTTTATATATATATATCAAGATAAAACAAAAACTATCACATTGAAGTTAGATAATACAGACCAGCAGAAGGAAAAGAGCCCAAGAGAATGGACAAGATTAGAGACAAACTTGTTCCCACGGTCAGGATTCCCATAAAAACACAAACTGGAAGCCATAAGCACAGAGGAGCTGGTACAGAGTCCTGCAGGTCCCATGCTTGCTAGTTCAGTCCCTGTGACTTCCTGTGAGCTTTGCTCATGCTGATGTAGACAGCCTTGTTTTCTTGGTGTCCTCATGCCCTCCGGCTTTTACTGTCCTTCTGCTTTCTCTTTCCACAGGATGATTCCCTGTGCTCTGAGAGGAGGGATTTGTTGGAAACATCCTATTGATGGCTGAATGTTGCAATGTCTCTCACTCTCTGCATAGTGGGTCTCTAAACTTAAGCCAGACATTTCTTTTCTTTTTTTTTTTTTTTTTTTTTT
>NW_026586321.1:25032-50054 GCF_907164565.1 Psammomys obesus
AAAAAAAAAAAAAAAAAAAAAAAGTTGTTTTAGGGACTGGAGAGATGGCCAGTGGTTAAGAACACTGGCTGCTCTTCCAGAGAATATAGGTTCAAGTCTCAGCACCTACATGAGGCTTACAATGGTCTGTAACTCCAGTTCTAGGGATCAGATGTCTCTGGCTTCTGTCAGCTTTGCATGACATGATCCACATACATATGTGCAGGCAAAGCACCCATACACATGTAATGAAAATAAACATTAAGGAGGAATACAGATAAAATAACAGTAAGTCTTTAAACTAAAGCAAGGAAGACTACCTGCTGTAAACACCTAAGCAGGCATTCCTCTTCATGATGGTTCCTGAGTCGCAGCGGCAGGAATTGTGATGGAGCTGTGCCAGCAGTGGGCAGGTACTCTGCAGACTCACCTTCTTGGCCCTTTGACCACAAACAACACATTCTTCTTTTATTTCTTTTTGCTTTTTCAACACAAGGTGTCTATGTGTAGTCCTGCCTGTGCTGAACCTTCCTCTGTTGACCAGATTCCTCTAACTCAGAGATTTGCCTGCCTCTGCCTCCAGAATGCTGGGACTGAAGGCATGAGCCATCAAACCCAGCTAACAACACATTTCTCATTAATATATACAAAATAATACAAAAGATAAATCAATAAATAATGTGTGAATACCAAGCGTAAAGCTAGAAAAGTGGAATGAAGTTCAGCAAGAATTAAATGCAGAGTAGAAACAATAGGGAAAATCAATCAAAACAAAGTTCTTTTCAAAGTGACCTTGAGAGATTTTATGCAGATCAACTAGGAACAAAGGGACTACTACAACTATTTAATCTCAAATGAAAGAGAGGCATTTGGAGTAAAAACTTATTTGACTTGTGAAGTAAAACAGTTACAAGAGAATATTCTGAAAATTTCATGTAACAACTGTATAATGTAAACACGCACACATTTGCAGAAACCTGATCATCTGTAAAATAATCAGGTAAAGAACGTTTAAAAACATCTGACTAGAAAGATGACATTGTAAACACAAAAAGGCAGCAATCAGACAGCTTCCACTGAGGAACATGGAGGACGGACATACCTGTTCTGAGCTGTTCACCAGAGAAGACGCCTCAGACATTTTTTAAATTTTTATTTTTTATATTAATTACAGTTTATTCACTTTGTATCTCCGCTGTAGCTCTCTCCCTCCTCCCCTCACAATCCCACCCTCCCTCCCTCATCTCCTCCCATGCCCCTCTGCAAGTCCACTGAATAGTGGAGGTCCTCCTCCCCTTCCATCTGACCCTGGCTTGTCTGGTCTCATCTGAACTGGCTGCATTGTCCTCCTCTGTGGCTTGGCAAGGCTGCTCCCCCATTCAGGGGAGGCAGTCAAAGAACCAGCCACTGACAGACACAGTCCATGTTCCCCTTACTAGGGTACCCACTTGGACACTGAGTTGCCATGGGCTACATCTGAGCAGAGGTTCTAGGTTATCTCCATGAATGGACTTTTGTTAGAGTATCATTCTCAGAAAAGACCCCTGTGCCCTGATATTTTGGTTCTGTTGCTATGCTTGTGGAGCTCCTGTCCTCTCCAGGTCTTACTATATCCCCCTTCTTTCTTGAGATTCCATTTTTTAATTAATTTGTTTACTTACATTCTGACCACAGTTTCCCCTTCGTCCTCTCTACACCCACCCCCAAATGTGGTGTTTAAGCCCATTAAAAGTGTGTATTAGCTAGCCTGTGACTACTCTGGGTGTTCTGGATCCCACTGTAGCAAGGACCCTTTATCAGGGAGAGCTTTAAGCACAAAAACCAGGTTCTGGGTTGACATACTTAAGTTAACAGGAATAGTTAGCAAGAAGCAGAACTACAGAAGCCAAAAAGCAAGGTTAGTACATTTAGAGACTTTCCCAGAACTATGGACTTTGATGGATTAGGTCCTTGTTTTTGTTTGGCAGGTGGTGCTGTGTGCTGAGTTTTACAGCCTGAATGACACCATCATGGAGTCAGTGGTGCTAAGGTCTTGAGCCCTCCTAGAGTTGACACTGACTTCTACTGAACACCGAGTCCTCGGGTTCGGTTTCCTGTGATTAGCTGTTGCAGGTCCCCTGCAGTGACACCTCAGGTTCTTTAATAGTGCCAGTCTACTTAATGCCGCTAAATTACTATTAATTTGGTGAAATAGTCAGTTTTGAAGCTCTAACACTCTAATAGCACACCATTAGAGCTTAAAGTCCAATATCAGTCAGGCATGGTGGCAAACGCCTTTAAGCCTGAGGAGGAGGAGGTGGAGGCAGCAGGATCTCTGTCAGCACCAGGCCAGCCTGGTCTACACAGGGAGACCCTGCTTCAAAACAACTGTTTTCAATCGTGAATTCTGCACTTTATATCCTCCATATTTTTAGGATCCTATTGTTATTGTTGTTTTTATGTGTGTCACCATGTGTGTGTACATGTGTGTACACTGTGTGTGTGTGTGAGTGTTAGTGCACTGTGGCTGCACAGGCCTTGCTCTGAAGAGAGACGCTTCTCTGTGCAGTGGAGAGCACCACTAACTAAGGGAGAACCTGCATCAGAGGGCGTGGACTCAGCAGTGACAGCTTCAGGACCTTCAGGCTTTCACCGCCAGAGGCCCCTGCAGGGGCAGCTGGCCTGCTGGACTGAGCAGCTCCCGAGTTCTCTGCTCTGCACCTGCGTGCAGCCCTTGACAGACTGCCTGGTGCGTGTCACACAAACTAATCTCACAATAGTAATACTATTAAAATATCACTTTTTATAAAATAGTTCTCTCCTAACATATGTAGCCATATACCAATGGCAGATATAGTTCTTCTTTCCAAGAAAGAAGAGAAGCTGCTTCGTACAGGGTCTATGCCTCACACTGACATAGATACTGACAAGTTACATAAACAGGAGTAAAAACCTCACCTTCCAGCTAAGGAGGTCTGGTTACCCCGTTTCTGTGCTTGTAAGGATACATAACAACTTCAAGTAGGTCTATATTAAGTGCAAATTCCCACCAGGGAGCACCAAGAGAAGGAGGACCAGGTGATAAGAAAGGGCCCAAACTATCACAGAGTAGAAAGAACATGAAATGTTATGCCAGGAGCATGACGATTCCTCTGGTTGATGCAGAGGAGAAGGGAGAGAAGGGCTGAGGAAAAATGGCTGAACCGGATGAATTCTCATCATGTTCTCTGGAGCATCTCCAACCTAGAGCAAGGAAACACGTCTTTTGAATGTTCTGGGGAAAGCCTGGGTCAGTTCTCCTGGGTGACCTGGACAGTCATCACCACCCCAGTCGCCCTCCCTGGGGGTCATCGTTTCCCTCCCCCATCACTCCTGCACTCTACATCCTGGAGCATCTCCTGTCTTCCTCCCTCCTTTCCCGTGTTCCATGGTCAGCCCTGGCCTGCTGCAGAGCATGGAAGTTCAGGATAAAGCAGTAATGACTAGCAGTAATGCTCCCTGACTCAGGGCCTGATGGGAGAAGCCACAGGAGCTGGCAGGAGCCCTAGCCAGAGAGGATCCTGGGTCCCGGTTGTCCAGACGGTGAGTGGGGTCTGAGACATCTCTTCTGCTTCATTCTAACCCTCTCAACAAGTGAGAGTGGCACACAGCTGTGGGTTTGGCTGTCCTGCGCCACCTTGTCCCTCTGTGCAGTCCAGATGGGAGCAGTGGCCTCCAACAGCAGCTCAGTCCCACCTGCCTCCAGTGGGAACCCTGCCCCCGGCGGCGGCAGCTGCGTGATTCGTTTCTGTGTGTGTGAGTGTTAGCCTGCATGTGTGTCAGGCACGGTGTGAATGCCTGCTGTCTGTGGGGAAGAAGGGCCTGGAACCCCTGGACCTGGAGCTGTAGATGGCCGTGAGCTGGCATGTGGGTGCTGGGAACAAACCCTGGTCTGATGCAGGAGCAGCAGGTGGTCTTGCCAACTCCTTATTTTATCTTCTTTATCACCGTCTGTGGAATCCTCTTCCCTCTACACATTAGTCTAAAAACCACCTCCTTCTCTCGTGTCTCTACGGTCCCCACATCTGCAGCATGAGAAGCTCCTAAGTAGGGACCCGCTCTAACCAGGCACTTGCTCTGTTCCCTTGTCATTCCCACTAGGCTGTGAAAGACTGCTCTCCTGTCAAGACTCAGTGTGCACCAGCTATTGCTGGCAGATGATATGAACTCCCCATCTCCTCCTTCCTTTCCCAGTAAGATGCTACAGCTGGGGGATGACAGCAAAACTGCCAGAGCTCACCCCTGCTTCCTCACTCTTCACCCATCTGTCCCTTACCCCACTTCCAACACCGTCCTCCATAACTGTCCTTGTCGAGGATTCTCAGAAGACACATAAAAATGGAAGGGAGGAGTATCAGTAGGACAGAGAAGTGGGGCTTGGTGGCCATGGAAGAATGCTGGTCCACACTAGGGGTAGTTGGCGGTGAGGCTGAAATAGAAATACAAGTTGAGTCTTTGACCGGACCTCAAATCCGAAGAAATGTCACCTTAGCTTCTGGGTCCTCAGGTAATTCAGTGGACACACCGAGTCTCCCCTCTTTGCTATGAACAACTGTTTGTATGGTCCTGAGAAGGAAGGGGGAGGGGATGTCCCTGTCCTCAAAAGAGTCATGTAGCTATGGTAGGGGAAGCAGGGTAATGATGGGATCTCATTTTTCTTGATGGCAGAAGAGCAGCTGAGCTGTAAGGGTCGTGGCAGAGAAGAAAAAAGAATTCAGGTGAGATGAAAATAAACAGTGAGCAAAGACCAGGAAATCAAAAGATGCCCAGTCTGTGTCACCCAGAGACAGCCACAGAGAGTGACCAATGTAAAAACACCCAGTGAGATAGGAGAGGAGGACAAAGGAAATGAATGATGAAAAGAATGGACATTAACTCAATAACTCATGGTGATGCTATCACACACTCACACCTCATATAAACAGAGCTTTCTCCCCCTCTTCCCAGTTACCTGTAGGCTCCAAATTTTCTTCACAGTACAACGTGGTCTCCCTAACCCAACTTCTGCATTCGCCCTGTGAGATCCTGTTTAAGAGGTCAATTACTTTCTCAATTTTCTCTGCCATCTCTTTTGTCCAGGTGGATCCAGAATCCATTTCAGGCCCCTTCTTAGTATTTGAGTCAATATGGAATGTTTTGGGTCCATTGAGGCTCAAGTCCCAGGATCTGCTGAAACCTCCATCTCCTTCATTCCAGCAACATATCTTGGCCTGCAGAGTGAGGGGCTCTGTGCCCATTTGAAAGAGATCAGCCTCTGGACTTGATGAACCTATCTGCCTACCCACCCTCCATCCCCAGCCTCTGACCTTGCTGTACCCTCCACTTTGTCCTTTCTGCTGGACCTCTCATGAGGACTACCAGTGATTCACTTTCTTTCTCCATGAAAACAATGAATGTCCTTAATCTGTCACAAATCCTGTTCCTTCCTTCAGGGGCCATCTGATATGTTCTTTTACTTACTTCGTAGCAGTGGGGATTGAACCTATGGCCTCATGCATGCCTGCCAAGCACTCTCCACTGAACTACATCCCCAGCCCTATGCGGCCATTCAAAACTTACCTATAATTGTACTATACTCCTGCCTTACTTGATACAGCACGTCTTTGAAAAGGTAAACTTCATCTTTCAAAGTGTTAACCACTTTTTCGCAGACTGTCATGTTATTTGGTCTGTTTCTCGGAACATTATGACACTTCTTGTCCTTGTAGAGAAGAAAAGTCCCTTCTGGTTGGCCTTGGACTGACTGATTGTAACTCCATTGTCCAGACCCTGACCTGCCAACTGTGAAGCCACAGCAAACACCAGCAGCCTCTGTGAAAGAAACATGCAGTAAGGTTAGGGGTGTGGAGCAAGGGACTCAGAGACAGGCTCTGCCTGTGACACCAAGAAAGTCCACCTGAAAGGGTGTCTTTAAAAAGAGAGGAGAAAGGGCAAGTGGAGAGAGGAGAAAATCTGGACTGATTTGTAATTTCAGATCATAGAACTGAACATCTTTGCTGGTTAGCTGTAACTGTAAGTTTGATACAGCCTAGAGGCACCTAGAAGGGAGTCTCTCTTGAGGGACTGTTCTGACTGTCAGTGATGCAGGAACAGCCAGCCTGCCAAGGGCATTACCATTCCCTGGCCAGGCTGTCTCTGGCTGGATGAGAAATAGAGCTATGCAGGAGCTAGTTATCCACAGCAAGCATCATCCTACAGGGTTCCTGCTGGGCCTCTCCAGCTGTGAAGCAAGTTCCTTGTTCATAATTCTGTGTGGAGTAGCAAGCAGGCTGCCTCTGAGCTCCTGTCCTGACTTCCCCAGTGGCAGACTGTGACTTAGAATTAGAAGTCTAATACAGAAGTTTCTCCCTGAATTTGCTTTTGGCCAGAGTGTTTTTATCACACAACAGAATGAAACCAGAACGGCCCATTGGCAGATTCCCTGGACATAACACGGAGTTCCAGGAAGGGCCTCCTGGAGCTGCTCAGAGGATAGCACACACTACAAGACAAGGAAAATGCAGGATGTTAAGTCTGGTAGTAGGAGAATGGTGATCAAAAATCTCAGGGACATGCATGTGCCAGAGTGGATGTAACAGCAAACATTTCTGGGGAGGCATGGAGAGTCCAGGCTGCTCTGTGGGATGCTGGCACACCCTGTGGAGAAGCAGATTCAGCAGGACCAGAGAGAAGGGAGTCAGCATGTGAGGAGCTCAGAGGGGGTGCTGAAGGCTCAAGGCTGGACTGGTGTTAGCAAACTATCTCTAAGCTGGAATCTCAACAGTATGGCACAGAAAAGTTCCATCACATAGAACAGTCAGGAGACAGTCACATCACGGCCATGGTCCACTGAGGAGAAAAGGGGACACAGATTGGGCCTGACTATTTAATGTGGGTCATGGCTAACAGAACACAAAGATCATAACTATAGAAAGATTGTTAGCCAGTGCAGAAACGGCTGGATTTTAATAATTAAAGACAAAACAGATGACCAAGAAGCTGAAAGCTTCTGCCTCTTCAGAACTGCAGACTCCTGTGCCCACTATGTGAGGCTGAACCACCCACGTTAGAGAGGAGATGCAGGGGTTATGGGCACTTGTTGCTCTTCCTGAGGGCCCATGTTGGTTCTCAGCAATCACACAAGGTGGCTCTGTACCACCGCCTGTGACTTCAGTGTCAGGGGGTCTGATGCCCTCTTTGGCCTCCAAAGACACCAGGCATCTATGTGGTGCACATACATATATGCCTCATGTCAAAACCCTCATGTGCATAATATAAATCTAAAAAAAAAAAAAAAAAAAACAATTATACTCAAACCTCCTCAAAGACAGACCCAGATTCCCTTCCTAGGAGGACAGTTTGGGTCCCAACAAGCAGGGACCACTCATCTCCACAGCAAGTGCAGTGATTCTCTCTGTCTGGCTTCCTTACCCCCCTGTCACTCAGGTGTGAGCCCCTACATGCCTCTGTGGACATCTAGTGTGGTGGTTTGAACCACCCTTCTTCTATAGAGTGAGACAATCGAATACTTGGTCCTCCGTTGATTGGTTTGGGGGGTCTGGCCTTGCTGAAGGAAATATGTCACTGGGGCTCTGGCTATGAATTCCCATCCCATTTCTCCAACCCTAGACCTTTCTTGAGGTTTAAGATGCAGGCTCTCAGCTGGGCATCCTATCACATGGGTCTACTTGCAGCACTTGAGAGGCAGAGGCAGGCAGATCTTCATGAGTTTGAGACCAGCCTGCTCTACATAGTGATTCCTAGGAAACTGGAACTATGTAGTGAGACCTTGTCTCTAAACCAAACCAAATTAAACAAAACAAAACCAAATTAAACATATGTGGGCTCTCAACTTGCTGCTCCAGCCACCGTGACTGGTGCCATGCTTCCCTGCTGTGAGGTGATGGACTTGTGTCCCCGGAAACTATACGGTTCCCTAAACCCTTTGTTCTGTATGTTCTTGTGGCTGTGATCTTTTTTCACAGCAACAGAAAAGTACCTAATACCATGATCATATAAATATTGAAGTCTTCTCAGGCTAGATCATCTCTGTTACTCCTGCTCACCTCTGCTCTTACAGCTTGAAAGCAGCCAGAGACGATCCATCCATAAAGAGTATGACTGTACTTGCCTCTAGAGCCCTATGACCCAGAACAATCTCTCAGCCCAATGTTGTCAGTGCTAGGAAATGGCCCTGGGTGGAGACCATGGCAGTTCCTAATCGGAGAATCACCTTGCTTGGGCAGAAGCCAGCCAGGCCCACCTGCAGCAGGGAAAATGCACTTCATTTCACAGTGGCTCCTGGCATGGTACTGGGTTCTGGGACAGAGAGTCAGCATAGAACCCAGTGCTGTCTGGGAAACATGCAGCTTTCCCAGGACTTTTGAAGACACTCTGGGGGGATGGTCACCAATCCTGGTACATGGAGTATTCCCTAATCTGGCTTAGAGGACACATCTGCTGTCTCATTCATCAGCTTGTGACCTTCTGCTGCTGTCCCACCAAATGCAGAATTGAGTATTTGATGCAGAGAAAGATACAGTGAGGCTCCCTGGACTGAATAAAAATGAGTGCCTGCATTTACAGAGCAAAAGGACCCTGTCCTGCCTAATGAACACCACTATTTGGTGCCACCTCCCCAGGAGGCAGACTACATGGGCCTGGGAGCAAGGGCAGCAGCTTCCATAGCTCCCCACCCAGTCCATTGCCAGGGCCCTCCCTAGAGGACAAGGTGCTCCAGCCCTGAGTAGCTGGGGTGTCTTAAGGCATGAGCTCACATTGCTTCCTGGTGGGTGAGCAGTGAAAAGGCATTTTATGATTTGGAAAGTTGGGAAGGCTAGATGGGCAGGGAAGGGAGCTGAGCAGCTGGGTGGTTGATGAGTCCTGTCTGCATTGAAGATGAGTCTGGTGTCACAGTCTTGTAACCCCAGCACTTGGTAGACCAAGGGAGAGAAAGGCTTGTTTCAGAGTCTATAGTGTGGGCTACATAGTGAGAAGCCTTGCCTTAAAATAAAACAATTCTAGAATGAAAAAAGGAAAAAAAAATGAGGGGAGGGGACAAGAATGTGGGAGGTGTGGCCATCTTGTCCCTGGTAGCTGGGGTCTGCTGGAGAAGTATCATGAGAAGGTGGGAAAGAAAGTTCAAGGGCAAAGGGGACATGAATGGTGGAGGGCTTTGAGGAATGCCCAGGGAAGGCAGTCTCCTGAACTAGCATGCCTTAGGTCCAGGGGTCTGACACAGCCTCATGGAGGGGTTTTGCCCTGTGTCCAGCACATCCTGTCCTGGTGACTGGGCTTTAGGCTTCCTGCAGCCCCAGAAGGTGTTGAGGGCTTCACCAGGAATTTCCCCCTGTCCCCCACCCTCTCCAGCGCCGCCCTCCTCTGTAATTTTCCCCCTAACTTCTTCAATCCACTGAAGCCTGGGTGGGACAGAGACAGAGTCTGGGTTCCTGGTCGCTGAGGTGGTGAAGAAAAGAAGCCCAGGGCTTCCTGGTAGCCCAGGACCCCGGAATTCATGGCTGAGATCCTGGTCTGTCCTCCATGTCCCTCACTCTCACCCCCACCCCCTATATGGACCCTGGGAACTCACCATGGGACAGCGTGGTCTGCACGAAGCTCAGGAGAACTAAAAGTGTCACAGTCAGGGAATGACAGCGCTTGGTGCTTGCTCCCTCTTTCATGGTTCCTTCCTGAGACAGGGCTATCCGCAGCAGTGGAGCTGGGGAGAGGATGGGGATTCCTCAGGACCCGCGCGCGCGGAGGAAACCCCGCAGAGACCTGCAGCTCCAGGCTCCCGGGCTGTGAAGTCAGGCCTTTCCGGCCCCGCCACGCGGGTTCCTAGTCCACTTTCCCTACGTGACTGCGGGCGTCCTCAGGGCGCTGTGGCTCTGCTCCTCCTCCCTGTCCCCCTGGGCGCGCAGCTAAGACTGTGAACTTTGTAGTCTGAGGGCGATGCGCAGGGCGCCCTCACCCCGCGGTGCCTTCACCTCACTCTGCAGGTTCCTAGTCCACTTTCCCGACGTGTCTGCGGTGACCCCTCCTGGCCCCGTGGTTCTCGTCCTCCCCCCTGCTAACCGAGGTCCCTGTCCCCTCGGGAGCGCGCGGAGGCGATGACTATGAACTTAGCGAACCGAGGGCGCGTGGACGTCTCAGTTCTGAACTGACTGCGCAGGACAAAGTTGTTCAGGGCGCCCACACCCCGCGGCCCCTTCACCTCACTCACCAGCAGTTGAGCCGTCGGGAACTCTGGGCTAGAGTCAGGAAAGACAGAGAAAGAGTGAAGTCTGGGCCTTCAGTGGAGTCCTGTGCCAGCCGCCACCTAATCAGAGAAATTTGCTCCCGCCCATTTCCTCTGGCATCATGTCCACGCCCACAGCGGCCGGGCGGGGCACTCTAAGGCTCCACTCAGGTCCTAGGGGAGGTAGAAGCTCCTGCATTTCCTCTATTTCTCCTCTAGCTCCCCAAGCACCATCTTCTCCTTCAGACCTGCTCTTTCTGGCTTCCTCTATCTCTTTTTCTTCTCCATCCCTGACTCATTTGCTCCCCAGGGTCCTTCTCCATTACCCCTGGTCACCCTTAGGTTCTTTATCATCCCAAGACTGGCCACTGGCCACCCTCCCCCAATGGAGAATACTATAGGAAGTTAATAGCAACTACATACAGCCCTATAGGTCCACTTTGATTATTATGCACATTGTGACAGTATTTCTTCGAATCTGTGAACACAGGTGTGCCCTGCAATTATTTTCCTGTTGGCAGTTTTTCTTACTCAGATTTTTTTTTGCCCCTTTGTCTGAGTTTATTTGTAATTATTTCTTTTTGATGATACTGACAGGGAAGCAGTCCTCTTAGTTTAATTTTCAGCTCATTGGTTATTAGTGTATGTAAATACAAGTGATTTTTAAATTCTACAATACTTGATTTAGTACTCCTAATTCTACTTTGCTGGGCCCTTCAGCATTTTCTAAGTTCACTATCATGTCACATACAAGCAGAGACTTCTTAACCTCTTCCTTTCCACTCTTGAAGCATTTCCTTTCAATACTCTAGCTGTTGAGTACAAGTTGTTAAGACTGAACCTCCTGGGATCAACTTCTCATTGTTAAATATGGTGTTAGCTGTGTTGCATTATAAGTCTCTCTCTCTTTCTCTCTCTCCCTCTCTCTGAGTGTGTGTGTGTCTGGGAGGGAATTCTTCCCATACCTAGTTTATGGATTGATTGTATCAGCAGTGTGTTGAGTTTCCACACCTCTTTCTGCATTTATTGAGGGGATGGTAAACTTGGCCCTTACTTCCCTTCATTTGCTGCAGCACAATGGTTGACTTGGGTCTATTGAGCCTTCCTTGTCCAAGTGAGGGCAGGGAGCTCCAGGGGTGCAGGAACCAGGGTCCTTGTCAGGCTGTTTCTACTTCACTGATTATTTTCTCCTGTAGCTTGTTTTCTAATTTTGCAGATTCTTGTTCCATCATTATATTTTCTGTCTTCTGTTTTCCAGAGGTTACTTCATTTTACATTTATTTCTGAAGTATAAATTAAGGTGGTTGGTTGCAAGCATTGGCTGCCCAGTACTTGCTTTATAAACCAGGCTGATCTTGAACTCAGAGAGATCCACCTACCTCTGCCTCCCAGAGTGCTGGAATTACAGACATGTGCCACCAAGGCCACCTTACATTTTTTTTTTCTTAATCATCCTTTCCCCTGTTTATGGCAGAATCTTTTTTCTGGAATGTTATTTTTAATGTCTGTTTCAAAAAATAACATTTACAAGAGAAGAGTATCTTCAAACGTTCTAATTTACCATAGGAGAAAAGCACATAGAACTACATCTTTTAAATTTTTCTTGTTACATGTGTGTGGATGTTTTGCTTAATGTAGGTGTGTACACCATGGACATACCAGGTGCCTGTGGAGGCCAAAAGAGGATGCCAGGTCCTGGAACTGGGGTTGAAGATGATTGGGTGCCCCCTGTGGGTGTTGCTTATTAAACTTGGGTCTTCTGGAAGAGTGTCCAGTGCCCATAATAACTGAGCCATCTCTCCAGCCTACCCATAGTTTGTTTCTTGGTTTAATCAACAAATCTCAGTGTCTCATGATTACTCAGGTCGTCCAGGAGACCATAACATGGGTCAGCAGATAGCAATTTTTGTTTTCAAATTCTAGCAGAACTAACAAATGAATACAAAGCCCCTGATTCCTGATCATCTTTGTGATTTAGCGTGAATCCCTTGATGAAAATTATATCAGTGTAGCTACACACAAGGCTGAGTGGACAGTTTTTTAGGCCATGTCTCAGTACATGAAAGAGGTAAATGTTTAAAAAGTATTTTTGCCAAGCAGTGGTAGTGCAAGGCTTTAATCTAAGCAGTTGGGAAGCAGAGGCAGGCAAATCTCTGAGTTTAGGGCCAGCCTGGTCTACAGAATGAGCTCCAGGAAAGCTTAGGGCTACACAGAGAAACCATGTCTAGAAAACCAAAAACAACACGGGTGAAAAGAGCATGCCACAGGTTATTGCTCTTTCCAGAGTGGTGTTGCATGCTGCCCCCTCAGGACTGGCCATCTGTGTGCTTGTCTGCTCTATGCCAAAACAAACAACACACAACAAAAACCCAAAGCCCAAAGCAAGAACAAAACAACAACAAAAATCTGCCTTATCGAAAGACAGTAATGCACTGAAACTAAAGAGATGACTTCACCTTTCCTCTTTTGAGTTGTTAGAAGAAGGCCTGTGATTCAGCTCTTCCCAGGATCTGTCATTTGAAAACTTTCAGAACACATCACATACTTCGGTGAGTTGTGCTGTCTAGGAAGAGTCCTGTGCTTTGTTTGAGAGTTCACCCTGTAAGGAGGAGGAATGTGGGAAGAGAATGGGCTCATCCTTTCAGAAGCCGGCAAGATCCTGTCTTCAAACAAACAACCAGCAAAAGTTTTATTGTTGATTGTCCCACAAATACTGAAATAGAAGATACATTTTGCTGTCTCAATTTAGATTGTTCTAGAAATGTTAGCAAAAATAAGTTGGGTCTTCTTGAATGTTGCTGGGTCACTGAGAAAGGAGTGCTGAGGTCCCCAGCTCAAATGGCACATTTGCATATTCATGTTTCCTTTGGTTTGTGCATCTTGAAACTTTATGATTTCATGTAGGGTGACCATTGCTTTCTTCTGTTTTCAGCAAAAGCTAGTGGGACCTGACTAAGTTTGCGAGGTTTCTTCATATCCTCCCTGTCCCTGTCCCTAGTCCCCAGTCTTGGCTGGCCTCACCTCCCGCCACTGCCCTCTCCCCCCTTTCTACTTTCTTCCCTGTCCTACTCCAACTGTCCAGAACCCCACCCAAGTCCTTCTTTTTTGCCCCAGCTTTAATCCCCTGTCCTCTGCTGGAAACTCTCAACCTCTCACTCTTCCTCCTTTACCTCCTTTCCCACTTTACCTTCCTTATCCAAGCCCTCACCTCCAATGTCCTCTTTTTATTTTAATTATTATTATTTATTACAATTTATTCACTTTGTATCCCAGCTGTGACCCCCTTCCTCATCTCCTCCCAAACCCACCTCCCTCCCTCTTCTCCTCCTATGCCCCTCCATAGTCCACTGATAGGGGAGGTCCTCCTCCCCTTCCATCTGACTCTAGCCTCTCAGGTCTCATCATGCCTGGCTGTATTGTCTTCCTCTGTGTCCTGGTAAGGCTGCACCCCACCAGGGGGAGGTGATCAGAGAGCCTGCTACTGAGCTCATGCCAGAGAGTGCCCCTGCTCCCCTTAGTAGGGTACCTACTTGGAGACTGAGTCTATGGGCTACATCTGAGCCAGAGTTTTAGGTCCTTTCCATGCATGGTCCTTGGTTGGGGTATCAGTCTCTGAAGGCCCCCAGGACCCAGGTTTTTTTTTTTTTGTTTGTTTGTTTGTTTTTGTTTTTTTGCTCTGTTGGAGCTTTTGGAGCTCCTGTCCGGTCCAGGTATTTCTACCTCCCCCTTCTCTCATAACATTGCATTCCGTCCAAAGTGTGGCTATAAGTCTCAGCTTTTTTTTTTTGATACTTTGATCAGTAGAGTCTTTCAGTGGCTGTCTGTGGTAGGCTCCTGTCCTGTTCCCTGCCCTCTCCTGCTTCTGATGTCTATCAAGTTTGCCCTTCTCAATGAGGATTGAGTAGCTTCCCTAGGGTCTTCCTTGGTTAGTTTCTTTAGGATTATAGATTTTAGTATGTTATCCTATGTTATATCTAAAAACCACCATGTGTTCTTTCTGCTTCTGGGATATCTCACTCAAGACTATCTTTTCTATATTCCACTATTTGCCTACAAATTTCATGATTTCCTTGTTCATAATAGCTGAGTAGTAGTCCATTGTGTAAATGTACTATAGTTTCTGTATTCATTCCTCTGTTAGGGGGCATCTAGGTTGTTTCCAGATTCTGGCTATTACAAATAGAACTGCTAAAAACATGGTTGAAGAAATGTAGACTTTAGCATAGTGAAAGTGGCCATCTTTCCAAAAGCAATCTACAGATTCAATGCAATTCTCATTAAAGTACCAACACAATTCTTTACAGAACTTGAAAGAACAATTCTCTATTTCATATGTAAAAACAAAAGCCAGAATTGCCAAAAAAAAATCCTGTACAATAACACATCTTTTATAGGTATCTCTCTCCCTGATCTCAAGGTGTACTATAGTAAATAAAAATTGCATAGTACTGGCAGAGAAACAGGCTGGAGGATCAATGGAATTGAATAGACTGAGAAATAAACCCACATACATATGGATACTTGATTTTTTACTAAGAAGCCAAAACAATACAATGGAAAAAAGACAGCATCTTCAACAAATGGTGCTTGTGTAACTGGATGTTTACATGTAGAAAAATGCAAATAGATCCATATTTGTCACCCTACACAAAACTAAAGTCCAAGTTGATCAAAGACCTCAACATAGAACCAGACACACTAAACCTGTTAAAAGAAGAAGCAGGGAAGAGCCTTGAACTCATTGGAACATGAGACAACTTCCTGGATACAACACCAACAGCAGAGGCTTTAAGATCAACAATCAATAAATGGGACCTCATGAAACTGAAAATGTTATGTAAAGCAAAGGACACTGTCATCAGAACAAAACAACAGCCTACAGATTGGGAAAGGATCTTCAGCCACCTTGTACCTGAAAGAGGGCTAATATCCAGAATATATAAAGAACCTAAGAAGTTAAAAAACCAACAGAACAAGTCATCCAATTAAGAGATGGGGTACAGAGCTAAACAAAGAATTCTCAATAGAGGAATATCAAATGGTAGAGAAACACTTAAAGAAATGCTCAATGTCTTTAGTCATCAGGGAAATGAAAATCAAAACAACCCCAAGATTTCATCTTACACCCATCAGAATTGCTAAGATCAAAAACTCAAGTGACAACACATACTGGAGAGGATGTGGAGAAAGGGGAACCCTCCTTCATTGCTGGTGGAAATGTAAACTTGTACAACCTCTCAGGAAATCAAACTGGCGCTTTCTCAGACCATTAGGAATGTGTTACCTCAAGATCCAGCTATAGCACTCCGAGGCATATGTATGAAATATGCTCAACTATACAACACCAGTACCCTCCTTCACCCGTCCTCACCCCCTCTTGGCTTTGGGCTGGGTGTGGTACTGCCTGCTGGCCTATTCTTTATCTCACCTCACCGCTGCCTTCCTGCTCTCTCTACCCTTGGAGGCCTCACACTGCTCCTTCTCCCTCTGAAACCTTAGCTCCATGTGCACTGCCTTAGTTTCCTTCTTGCCCTGCCCCTTTCCCTTGCTGTGCTCTCGGCCCCATCCCCAGCAACTGCTTGTTTTGCCTATGCTCCTGCAACCTCTGGCCTGGCTTACCATGTCCTCACTCTTAGCCTTCTTCACCCTCACACACCTCTGCCATGGACTCCCACAACTGCCCTCGGGCCATCCTCTCCCACTGACCCATCAGCCTCCCCTCCCCTTGGTCCTCCTCCTCTTCTTCATCATCCCCACCTCACTTTTCCTGTTTCTTCACTGTCTTCCCTCACCACCTTCCTCCCAACTCCCCCTCATAACACTCCTTTCCAATTCCCCTGGAACTCCTGTCTGCCCTTCTCCCAGCCACAGATTCCTCTCCCATTCCTACTCACTCTTCCTGTTACATCCATTTCCCTTATTCCCTTTACCTTCTCCAGTCCCCTATTCCCCAATCCCTTGTGGCTCTGTAAACTGCCTGGCAGAAATGTAGATATTCCCACCTTTAGCTGCAGCACTGAGGATGAGGTAGGAGGATCTCTATGTATTGAAGTGCAGCCTGGTCTACAAATCAAATTACAGGCCTGCCAGGGCTACACAGTGAGACTCTATCTCAAAAAACCAAAATACCAAGTGAAACAAACAATAGAATAAAAATGAAAGAAGAAAAGAGAAACATTGATATTCTAAAGAGATGCTTGTGTCTGTCAATCCATCAAATTATGGAAACATGGTCTCCAAAAGATGGAGATTTCCCTGAGAATCTCATGCTGGGAGAAGGAAAGGCTCCAGCCAAGGGGCAGGTTGTTTCCTGGGAAAAGCTCTCACACAGCTCTAGCAACTTGCCAGACCACTTACAGGCTGAAACTGGAGGCCACACTAGGATGCTTCAAAGGTGGGCAGGGCCACAGCCTGACTGGGCAACTTAGATGTACAAATCCTTGGTTTCTACTTGAATCTTAGTCTTACTGCAGGACTCCAAGATGGATTTGGGGGTTCACTGGATTATCTGTCCCTCTTCCCAATGTGTGCACGATTGTCAAATTGAGATTCAAATAGGTGCTGAACTACACAGGGTCTCAGAGAGAACCACTTTCTTTACAGAACACATTATTCCTTGCTTCAGGCTCCTTTAGTCCCAACAGTTGGATATGACCCTGTTTTTCTTCTAATATTTTTTAGGGAGTGAGAAAAGCTCTCAAAATTACGTATTATCTCTGGGAAGCCTGAGTCCTTCAATTTTCAGGGAAGATAGAGTAATAATCTGCTTGTTCATTTTTGAGACTGTATTTTAATTGCAATGTTTTCCCCTTTTCTTCTCGTCCCCTAAAACCTTCCCACAGACCTCTCTCTGTCACTTTCAAATCATGGCCTCTTTCTCCATCAGTAGTTATTTCATGCACATATGTATTTGTATATACATTCCCAAGAAGAACCTTTTGAGTCTAAGCAATGTTACTTATACGTATGTTTCCAGGGCTGACCATTTGACACTGGACAACCAATTGGGGTGCTCTTCCTGGAGAGGGCTACCTTTCCTGCTCCTGGGTTTACTCCTTTGCCTCCAGTTCTTTGTGCTGGTGTCCCCGACCCCTGCAGGTTGTTATGGGCAGTGCTCCCCTCCTTGTCAGCTCACATTTAGGCAGTCTGGTCCGGGAGTCTTCATTGGTGTAGCTTCTGATGTTACTCACTGCAAAGCCCCTGATCCTCGGGCTCTTACAGTCTGCCCAGCCCTGGTCTGCAGTGCTCTCTAAGCAGTAGTTGTGGAATGTTGTACAGATGTCTCCACTGGGACTGGGCTCCACTCCTCTGCATTTGATTGGTCGTAGTTTTCTGTAGTGGTCTCTGTTGTAAAGAGAACTTTTCTGGAGGAGGATTGACAAGTACACTTATCTGTGTGCATAATGACAAATTTGTAGATTGTTGTTGTAGATGGATTTTGAGGGTTTAATGAGGAAACAGTTGTAGGTTCTCCTCCAGGAACCATGATTTCACTAGCCCTGATGAGTTTGCAAGGTTGCCAGGACCAGGCTTGGTATCCCTCAGGCTGAGCAAGCCTCAAGATCAAGCAGAGAGTGTTTGTTCCACTACTGCACCCTCAGGGTTCTCGTGCTGTGCTGGTCGTTGCTGAGGTTCGTAGGCATCTTAGCTGGGTTGGACTGTTGGATGCTTCACTCCTTGGAAGCTTGTATGGTCCCTTTGGCACCACGAAAGTCCTCAAGGAAGAAGCTTGAGGTGAGTTCCAGCTCAGGGGCTTCTGGGACCCATATATGAGGTGTATGATGTCTTCAGCAATAGAGACTACTTTCCTCTTCTGCAGGGCAACCCAAGGCAACAGCAATAGGCTGGGAGTTTGGGGAATTTCTTAATCCAACAACAATATAAAGTCCTTCCAGCTGCTCCTGGGGAAGCCTTCTCTGTGGGAGGAGGGCATCCTCCCCCTCCAGACCCTTTAGAGGCTCATCAGATAGACTCAGAAGCTGACTCCCTGTGAGAGCCATGGGGCCCCTGATGGTGACAGGAGCCAGCATGATACTCACTTGCCTTTTAATAGCAATGATTTATATAATTGGAAATTACAGAACCCACATTGAGGGATCCTCTTATGTGATAATTTGGCTTTTCTCAGGGAAACTCTTGGAGACAGTGCTATCAGCCCCGCTATGAAGAAGTTCCCTCCCAGTGTCTCTCTCCTCCTGTGCCTGTGGATCCTGATGTAGAACTCTCAGCTACGTGTCCTTCACCATAACCGCCACACACTGCCACATTCCCCGCCATGCCGGCCATGGAATAAACCCCTGCAGCTGTTCCAAGCTCCAATTAAACACTTTCCTCTGTAAGAGCCGTCAAGGTCACGCTGTCTCTACACAGTGTAGGACGCTTACTAAGACAGCTCACATCTATTCTTGGGGAGGACATCCCCCTTTGTGTCTCAGCTGGGACTTTCCCAATCCTTCCCTTTCCCTGCAAACTCTTACACTGTGCAGTTCTTTAGACTTTGTTATTCATCAAGTGTTTAGGAGTCTGGCTTCGCCAGAAAGCCTTGAGAACAGGCCCATGGTGGAGTCCCCACTGAGAGCCATGAATGTAGCTGGGCCCAGGGTCCAAGGCTGACCTGAGCATGGCTCTTCATCAGCACTTCAGTTATCTCTCCAGCCTGTCCTCTGCAGTTCAGACTGCGTGTCTCCTGGGTGCTGGCTGGCTCCACTCTGCTCTGGCTCTGCTGGGGTAGTCGCTCCACAGAACTGTCATCTCCAGCATGCTGGGAACTTCTGCTGCCACTGCACTTTACGAGTGGTCTAGCCTGGGCTGTCTTCGTGGGCCCCAACCCTGGTAAACAGTGCCAAGCCTCAGGTGCTCTTCATGACCCCTTCACACCTTCAGAACCAGCACCACCTGGTGGCGCTTACATTACCGAGTGGGCTGCCATCACAAGGGACAACCTTGGCCATGTCTGGAACACAGCTTCTGAGCACTGACTCTCAGGAACACTGTCCAGCAAAGTTTATTTCAATGATGTCGTTATTTTCCTGAACACTGCTAATTTCTCAGTTCCAACTACAGCATTTAGCAGCCCAGCAAAGCAAAGCTTCACTTTAGTAGTTCTGGTATCTTGTTAGTCACAGCTGGTTCTTCAGCCCCAGCTACCCAGAACCATTGGTTCATCATTCAAAAGGCTCGGGAGTACCCGCTTCCCTGAACTTCTCAAGCCAGGCCTCCATCAGCTGAACTGCTCTCAGCTGCTCTTCCAAGTTCCTGAAGGACACTCGAGTTAGCACTCAAAGCTCAATGGCCTTTCCAGCCCAGAGTTCCAGCCTTTCTACCGTCCTCCCCAAACACATGGCTGGACAGGTCTGTCACAGCAATACCACACCACCTTGGTGCCATCTTGCCTCAGTTGGTGTCACTATTGCTGTGATGAAACAGCACGGCCAAAGGGACTTGGGAGGAAAGGGTTTCTTTGGCTTAAACTTCCAAATCACTGTCTGTCACTTGAAAGAAGTCTGGACAGGACTCAAAGAGAGCAGGAATCTGGAGGCAGGGGCTGATGCTGTCTTACAGAAAAGGACCACCCTCCCCCCATTGGTCAGTAATTAAGAGAATGCCCTACAGGCTTGCGTAAGTGTGAGCTTAAGGGAGCATTTTTATAACTGAGGTCCATCCTCTCATAGGACTTTAGCTATGTGACACAAAACTGCACAGCACAGACCTTATATTAACCAGTTACACTAGATTCCTTCTCACTAAGTACACCCCACCAGAAGATGAACAGGATCACGCTGGAGCCCAAGTACTAGCTTTGTGCTTGACAACTAAAAGTCAATGCACTTTGCACTTAGGTGGAGAAGGATGAACTACATATTAGTTATCTGTAGGAAAAGCCACTAAAAATTTTGATCAATTAAAAATTTTTGATAAATGAGGAACTGTGAATAATGAAGGTGATTGAAAGAAAGGATCCCTGACTTCCATACATGTGCCAATAAATAATAAAAATAATAAAAAAAGAATAATGTCTTAGAAGGAAGTATTTATACAATGACCACCAGATTTTGGTAAGAAAAACATTGTTTTAGCCCCTTACAAGTGTGCCACAGTAGCATTGATTAGACAAGATCTCTGAAATGGTTGGGACTCCCCAAGCAGGCAAGACAGCAACTCGTGGTCCAGGGCTCTCCTGCCTCTGCCTTCTTAGCACTGACAGTAAAAGAAGACAGAGTGCACCTGGCTCTTTCACAGGGTTAGGGACCACCTCAGGTTCTCAGGGTTGTGGAGCAGGCACTTACCCTCAGCGTTGTCCTCATGCTTTGGACACACAGGACATTTAGTGGTCAGCAAACAGCCGAAGTTTCTGGAGATAATGCGCATGTGCTGGAGAAAGAGCTGCGGGAACCTGGTCAGAAGCTGGTCCATACTGCATAGAATATAGAATCCAAAACTTCCAAAGCTGGTAGAGAAGAGCTTGTGGAAAAAGGCTCAGAGAAGCACACTCGTCCCAAGAGATGGGATATGAAATTAGGGGTCTGGCCTTTCTGGAGTAGGTGTAGCCTTCCTGGAAGAAGTGTGTCATTGGGGGAGGCCTGTGCAGTTTTAAAAAGGCAGTTCCAAGACCAGAGTCTGTCTCTTCCTGCTGCCTGTATATGGGGATAGAGACCTCTCAGTTACCATATCTGCCACCATGTGAAAATGCTCTAAACCTCTGAAATGCTAAGCAAGCTCCATCTAAATGCTTTATTTTATAAACGATGCCATGGTCATGGGGTCTCTTCAGAGTAATAGGACACTGACCAAGAGAGGAGTTGCTATCAGAGTGTAGGGTATTGCTGTGACAGGCCTGACCACACTGCTGTGGGCAGAATAGGGACTCTGGGACTTTGGATTAGGAAAGCAAACAAATGTAGTCGAACATTTTAAACTGCACTTAAGTACCAAACTAGTAGGAGCATGGAAGACAGCGGCGCCTAGAGCAATATGGATTAATACAACCTGGATTAAGAGATTTCAGAGGAGAAGACCTAGAGATAATTAAGTGACCTAGAGATGATTCTTGTAATATTTAGGTTAAGAATATAGTTGATTTCTACCCCTGTCCAAAACGTCTGATTAAGGCTAAATTGAAGAGTTTTGGATTCGTGGCTTTGGCAGAAGACATTTCAAGACATCCTAGAATTGACTGTGTCCTGCGGTTACCAGTGGTCACTATTGTGAAGATCTATACTGAACAGGAGCAAGCTGAGCAAGGACAAACACAAAATGAGCAGTTTCAGAAGAAAAGGCTCCCCAGGAAGTATAATTGAGAAAGTCCAGTGCTCAATGAGATTTTTAAAAATGTGAAGAAAAGCCTTAAAATGGAATGAAAGGAGTTGTGATATTAGGTCAAGATCACAGCCAGCTAAGCCTATAATTCCTCAAAATAATTTAAAGAAATGGTTAAGAAATGAAGGAATGTGCCCTGTTTCCCTGATGTCTCTAAGACTTTAACATGAGTGGGTGTTAGATTTTGACAAACTCTTTTTCAGCATCTAAGGAGATGATCATATGTTGTGTTTTTTTTTTCTTTGAGTTTGTTTATATGGTGGATTACATTGATGGATTTCCACATACTGACCAACTCCTGCATGCCTGGGATGAAGCCTACTTGGTCATGGTGGATGATATTTTGGATGTGTTCTTGGATTCGGTTTGTGAGTATTTTACTGAGTATTTTTGCATCAATGTTCAGGAGAAAAATTGGTCTGAAATTTTGTTTCTTTGTTGGGTCTCTGTGTGGTTTAGGTAACAAGGTGACTGTGGCCTCATAGAATGAGTTTTGCAATGTTCCTTCTGTTCCTACTTTGTGGAAGAGTTTGAAGAGTATAGGTATTAGGTCTTCTTTGAAGTGGTAGAATTCTCTGATGAAACCATCTGGCCCTAGGCTTGTTTTGGTTAGGAGACTTTTGATGACTGATTCTATTTCATTAGTGTATATAGGATTATAAAAAACAGAAAGCTGATGAAAATGTATTTGAATGATGGATCCATAGTTCAGCCTCATGAAGCAGAAAAACTTGGCAGTTGTGGCCATGTGTTTCTGCCTTGAGTGTCAAGGATACAACAAAGGGGTTTTGGAATCTCCGTTCTGGGCTGAGTAAAGCTCCTGAGGCCAGATGTGTCAGGAGTGTGCTTGCATGGAGGCTCATTGAGGTGTTAAGGTGAAGCCTGGATTTCATTAGAGACCCCAAGAGTTTGCAGGTGCCAGTCATGGCACACCTGCCAAGAAGAGCTGAGATCAGGGTGTGGAACCAGCCCAAGGGAGAGAAGTGTGCTGCAGACAGCAAAGATGAAAGGGTGAGAGGGCTGAAGAGCACTTGACATGGGGCATGGAGAGTCTGAGGTCTGAGCGGCTGCATTTCCATCTTGCTTTGGCCCATTTCCTCACTATGCTGTCTTCCCGCCTTTTCAGAATGGTAACGCGTGTTCTGTGCCATGTTATGTTGGAAGTATGTGATCTGTTTTCTAATTTTAATTTTATGGGGGTTACAATTATGAGGTTGCCTTGAGTCTCAAAAGAAACTTTCATCTCTGGGCTTTTAAATGGGGTTGAGGCTGTGTGGGGACTTTTGAAGTTGGACTGAAGGCATTTTGCCTATGGGGACCATGGAGTGCAGTGTGGTGTTTTGAGTAAGAATGGTCCCCATAGGCTCAAACATTTGAATGCTTGGCCCTAAGGGAGTGGCACTACCTTAGAGAGATTAGGACTGTGGCCTTTTGGAGTAGGCATGGCCTTACTGGAGGAAATGTGTCACCGCGGATGGGTTGAGGTTTCAAGAAGACCATTAAATCTCAGACCTTCTCTCTTCTTGCTGCCTTTAGATCTGGCTGTACAACTGTCAGTTATCATGTCTGCCTGTGTACCACCGTGCTCCCAACCATGAGATAATAAACTAAACCTCTGGAACTGTCAACCAGCCTCGATTAAATGCCTTCTTTGATAAGAGTTGCCATGGTCATGGTGTCTCTTCACAGCAATAAAACACTGACAAAGATCTGTTTCCCTCTTACGTTACTTTCCCCAGAGTGTTTTATCACAGCAACAGAATGGAACTATAATAGCACAATGTCACATCTCCTGGACCTGATATAGCAGTCCAGGGATGGTTTCCTGGAACTGGTCAGAGGATAGCCCACACTACAAGACAAGGAAAACCAGGGATGGTTAAATCTGGTAGTAGAGAAGTAGTGATGAAAAATCTCAGAGAAGTTCATGTGACCGAGTGGATGTCACAGCAAAGCATTCTGGGATGTGCAGAGTCCCTGCTGCTCTGTGGGATGCTGCAGCAGCCATGTTGAGAAGCACAGTGGGACTGGCCGGGGTTCAGGGCACCAGCATTGTTGGAAGCTCAGGGTTGATGGCGGCACAAGGCTATGGGTGATGTTAGGAGACCATATTCCTGAATCCCAGCAAATACGGACTGACAGGAGACAGTAACGGCAAGGAGAGTGATCCACTGAGGAGTAAGGAAGACACAGCCTAGGGCCTAACTGCTTAAGGGGGCCACGGCTAACAGAAAACAAAGATGCTAAAGCAGATAGATGGTTAGCCAACCCAGCTGGGGCTGGATTTTAGTAATTAAAGACAAAACAGATGAACAGGGGTCTGAAAGCTGCCTGTCCAGGGCAAAGAAAATAGAGAAACCTACAAGAATATAAACATTTAACATTATATTTTTAAAATCTGGCATTTTAGCCCCTCAGCAGTTTTATCAGAATCACATTGATTTGACTCAAAATGACAAGCCCAGCTAAGAACCTATAATTGCTGGCCCTGGTGAGGGGACAGGGCTCTAGTCAGGGATAGAGCATTTAGGTGGTACTCATGGGGATCTGAAAAGACAGGAAACAAAGCCCTTTCCTCCTCAAGCAGTAGCTGTAATACATGATATACATTGAGTTTATAACCACCATTTGTTAGTACTATTTACGTTTTTTTATTATTTAAAACCATCTTTAATTTAAAATATATTTTCATCATATTCTTCCCCTCCTCCAAGTTCATCTCTCCTCCTCCCTACCCACCCAACTTCCAGTTGTTTCTCAAAAAACCCAGAACGGAGAAAACAAAATTCAACAGCACCCACAAAGAAACAACAACAACCAAAACCACACCCAGCTATAACCAGATAAAGCAGACACACAAAAACTGTGGCATCCCTTACTGGCTGGTCAACTCCTCCTGATGTTCCCTGGTCACTCCATTGACATTCCCAGTGCCACTCCATTGAAGAAAACTGGTTAACAGTTAACAGTTCATTGTTAACCTTCACCCTAGTGGCTGGGTTTACATTCATTCATTCATTCCTTCATATACTTTTATATATATATATCAAGATAAAACAAAAACTATCACATTGAAGTTAGATAATACAGACCAGCAGAAGGAAAAGAGCCCAAGAGAATGGACAAGATTAGAGACAAACTTGTTCCCACGGTCAGGATTCCCATAAAAACACAAACTGGAAGCCATAAGCACAGAGGAGCTGGTACAGAGTCCTGCAGGTCCCATGCTTGCTAGTTCAGTCCCTGTGACTTCCTGTGAGCTTTGCTCATGCTGATGTAGACAGCCTTGTTTTCTTGGTGTCCTCATGCCCTCCGGCTTTTACTGTCCTTCTGCTTTCTCTTTCCACAGGATGATTCCCTGTGCTCTGAGAGGAGGGATTTGTTGGAAACATCCTATTGATGGCTGAATGTTGCAATGTCTCTCACTCTCTGCATAGTGGGTCTCTAAACTTAAGCCAGACATTTCTTTTCTTTTTTTTTTTTTTTTTTTTTT
>NW_026586322.1:0-480 GCF_907164565.1 Psammomys obesus
AGTGTAGTAACCTTAATTATTTCCTGTGTTTTCTTGACAGAAGCTAATTTTCTTGGGTTGTATTTTCCCTTCCAGTATCTTCTGTAATGCTGGATTTGTTTGTAGGTATTGTTGAAATTTGTTTTTGTCATTGAATGTCTTTTCTCCGTCTATGAGGACTGAGAGTTTTGCAGGGTATAGTAGCCTGGGCTGACATCTGTGTTCTCTTAGGGTCTGCATGATATCCGTCCAGGCCCTTCTGGCTTTCATAGTTTCTGTTGAAAAGTCAGGTGTGATTCTAATGGGTTTGCCATTATGTGTTACTTGGCCTTTTTCCCTTGTAGCTTTTAGTATTTTTTCTTTGTTCCGTATACATACTGTTTTGATTATTATGTGGAGGGAGGATTTTCTTTTCTGGTCAAATTTGTTAGGTGTTCTGTAGGCCTCATGTATCCTTATTGGCGTCTCCTTTAACTTGGGGAAATTTTCTTCAATGATTTT
>NW_026586322.1:580-1638 GCF_907164565.1 Psammomys obesus
CATGATATCCGTCCAGGCCCTTCTGGCTTTCATAGTTTCTGTTGAAAAGTCAGGTGTGATTCTAATGGGTTTGCCATTATGTGTTACTTGGCCTTTTTCCCTTGCAGCTTTTAGTATTTTTTCTTTGTTCCGTATACGTACTGTTTTGATTATTATGTGGAGGGAGGATTTTCTTTTCTGGTCAAATTTGTTGGGTGTTCTGTAGGCCTCATGTATACTTATTGGCATCTCCTTTAACTTGGGGAAATTTTCTTCAATGATTTTGTTGAAAATATTTTCTGGGCCTTGGAGAAGGGAGTCTTCTTTTTCCTCTATTCCTATTATTCTTTGGTTTTGTCTTGGATTTCTTGGACGGTCTTTGTCAGGAATTTTTTGGATTTAACATTTTCTTTGACAGATACATCGATTTCTTCCATTGTATCTTCTACACCTGAGATTCTTTCTTCCATTTCTTGTAGTCTGTTGGTTATGCTTTCCTCTGTAGTTCCTGTTTTCTTCCCTAAATTCTTCCTCTCCATTATTTCCTCCATTTGTGTTTTCTTTAATTTTTCTAGTTTTATCTTCAGGTCTTGAGTTGTTTTGTTTACTTCCTTTACCTGTCTGCTTGTATTTTCCTCTTTTTCGTTTGGTTCCTTCAACTCTGTCTCTTTTATTTCTTTCAGTGATTTAATTATTTCTTCTCTGAAGGCCACAAGCTGTTTGGCTGCATTTTCCCGTATTTCTTCACGGATGGCAATAATCTGCTTGTCTTTAACTTCCTCCATTTCTTTATGGAAAGCCATGATCTGTTTGGTTTTATCTTCCTCTAATTCTTTATGTATTTTATTTGTTTCCTCTATTATCCTCTTCATCAGCATAGATGTAAGGTCATCTTCTTGATTTTCTATTACGCTGCGTTGGCCAGGGCTGTTCGTCCCTGGATGGTTGGGTTCTGGATGCCATATTGCTCTGTCTTTTCTTGGTTGAGCTTTTACGCTGACCTCTACCCATGGGGCTGATTTAGGTGTTGGCTGTTAGTTTCTGTGCTTCCTGGAGTCCTGAGGTAGGGATAATCCCCA
>NW_026586322.1:1738-2047 GCF_907164565.1 Psammomys obesus
TTGCTCTGTCTTTTCTTGGTTGAGCTTTTACGCTGACCTCTACCCATGGGGCTGATTTAGGTGTTGGCTGTTAGTTTCTGTGCTTCCTGGAGTCCTGAGGTAGGGATAATCCCCTTGGCTGGAAGATGATTTTTCCTGAAGGAGTCCTTCTCTGTTTTTTGGTTATGGTCACTGTATGGCCAGTGTTTCTCAGGAGTTGCCACTGCTCACCTCAGGTTTATAGCCATGAGTAGTAGCTGTGGTCTTTGTTAGGCAGTGGGGGATCTCCTCTTACCCATAGAAGTTCTCAAGACAGCTGCCCCACTGCTG
>NW_026586323.1:0-815 GCF_907164565.1 Psammomys obesus
AATTCCCATCAATTTACCAACACAATTCTTTACAGACCTGGAAAGAAAAATTCTCAACTTCGTATGGAATAACAAGAAACACAGAATTGCTAAAACAATCCTGTACAATAAAAGATCTTCTGGAGGTATCTCAATCTCTGATCTCATGCTGTAGTATAGAGCAACAGTTATAAAAACTGCATGGTACTGGCATAGAAACAGAATGGTGGATCAATGAAATCGAATAGAAGATCCAGAAATAAACCCACACACATACGGACTCCTGATTTTTCACAAAGATGCCAAAACCATACAATGGAAAAACGATAGCATCTTCAACAAATGGTGCTGGTCCAACTGGATGTCTACATGTAAAAAAATAAAAATAGATCCATACTTATCACCCTGCACAAAACTGAAGTCCAAGTGGATCAAAGACCTCAACATAAAACCAGACACATTAAATCGGCTAGAAAAAAAAACAGTGGGGAATACCCTAGAACTCATTGGTACAGGAGAAAACTTCCTGAACAGAACACCAACAGCACAGGCTCTAAGAGCAACAATCAATAAATGGGACACCATGAAACTGAAAAGCTTCTGTAAAGCAAAGGACACCGTCATCAAAATAAATCAACTGCCTACAGATGAGGAAAGAATCTTCACCAACACTTTATCTGACAGAGGACTCTTATCCAGTGTATATAAAAAACTAAACAAGCTGAAAAGCAGTAAACCAAATAATCCACTTAAAAAATGGGGAACAGAGCTAAAGAGAGAATTCTCTGAAGAGGAATATCGAATGGCAGAGAAGCACTTAAAGAAATGCTCAACCT
>NW_026586323.1:915-2237 GCF_907164565.1 Psammomys obesus
GAGGTTGTGGAGAAAGGGGAACCCTCCTCCACTGCTGGTGGGAATGTAAACTTGTACAACCCCTATGGAAATCAATCTAGCACTTTCTCAGAGAAGTAGGAATAGCGCTTCCTCAAGATCCAGCCATACCACTCCTAGGCATATACCCAAAAGAGGCTCAAATACACAAAAAGGACATTTACTCAACCATGTTTGTAGTAGCTTTATTTGTAATAGCCAGAAGCTGGAAACAGCCCAGATGCCCCTCAACTGAAGAATGGATGCAGAAACTGTGGTACATCTATACAATGGAGTATTACTCAGCAATGAAAAATAAGGAAATCATGAAATTTGCAGGTAAATGGTGGGATCTGGAAAGGATCATCCTGAGTGAGTTGTCCCAGAAGCAAAAAGACACGCATTTTATATACTCACTCATATAAACATACAGCATAGAATAAACCCACTAAAATCTGTACATCTAAACAAACTAAGCAAAAGAGAGGACCCTAACTAAAATGTTCAATCCCCATCCTGAAAGGCAAAGAGGATGGACATCAGACGAAAAAGAAAATAGGAAACAACCTTAGAACCTCTGAAAGCCAGAAGAAAACAGGAAACGTGCCATAGAGGTCCTCTGAAAGCCTCTGCAGTATAGACTGTCAAAGCAGATGCTGTGCCTGATGGCCAACTGATGGGCATATTGAATGTAATTTTATGTAAGAAGAGGGAAATAGTAAGACCTGGAGGGGACCGGAAATCCACAAGCAGAGCAACAGAACAAGATAATTTGAACACAGGAAACTTCCCAGAGACTCATACTCCAACCAAGGACTATTCATGGAGATAACGTAGAACCCCTGCACAGATGTAGCGAATGGCAGTTCAGTGTCCAACTGAGTTACATAGTAATGGGAAGAGGGACTGACTCTGACATAATCTGATTGGCCTGCTCGTTGATCACCTCCCCCTGAGGGGGGAGCAGCCTTACTAGGCCACAGTAGAGGACAATGCAGCCAATTTTGATGAGATCTGATAGACTAAGATCAGAAACGAGAGGAGAACCTCCCCTACCAGTGGACTTGGGGAGTGGCATACATGTAGAAAGGGGAGGGAGGATGGGATCGGGAGGGGAGGAAGAAGGGGTTTATGGGGGGATACAAAATGAATTAAGTGTAATTAATAAAAAATTAAAAAAAAACAATGGGAAAAATATTTTTAACACCGAACAAAAATTAATTAAAGGAGAACTGAAGTGACCATGGTTAGTTAAAATAATTTTTGATACTGTAAGCTTGAGAACAACCAAAAACATACAAAAGAAATTATTAGACACACAAAAC
>NW_026586323.1:2337-2642 GCF_907164565.1 Psammomys obesus
GTTTCTTTACGATGTGAGAAAGACTTAGCACCACAAAAGATTAAGAGGTTAAGTTTGGTAATATGATCTATGTCCCTTTTCTTCTCTTTCTTTAATTAGCTGAGGTTGAAGTGTTTTTTTCACCCTTTTATTGTGTACCAGGCTGCTTTCTCAGAGGTAAGAAGCTGGTTTAGGATGTGAAGGTGTTATGGAACTTGGAGGTCACAATGTATGCCAAGTCAGGTCTGGTCACCCTTCCTCAAGCCAATTAAAAGAGCCAAAATGGAGTTTTATTGGATGTAGTCATATAGGGAAAGGGACAGAGA
>NW_026586324.1:0-2590 GCF_907164565.1 Psammomys obesus
CTTTCTTCCATTTCTTGTATTCTGTTGGTTATGCTTACCTCTGTAGTAACTGTTTTCTTCCCTAAATTTTTCCTCTCCATTATTTCCTTCATTTGTGTTTTCTTTAATTTTTCTAGTTCTATCTTCAGGTCTTGAGTTGTTTTGTTGACTTCCTTCACCTGTCTGCTTGTATTTTCCTCTTTTTCTTTTAGTTCCTTCAACTCTGTCTCTTTGATTTCTTTCAGTGATTTAATTATTTCTTCTCTGAAGGCCACAAGCTGTTTGGCTGCATCTTCCCATATTTCTTCACGGATGGCCCTAATTTGCTTGTCTTTATCTTCCTCCATTTCTTTACGGATAGCCATGATCTGTTTGGTTTTATCTTCCTCTAATTATTTCCGTATTTTATCTGTTTCCTCTATTATTCTCTTCATCAACATAGATGTAAGGTCATCTTCTTGATTTTCTTTTATGCTGCATTGTTCAGGGCTGTTAGCCCCTGGATGGCTGGGTTCTGGAGATACCATATTGCTCTGTCTTTTGTTGGTTGAGCCTTTACGCTGACCTCTACCCATTGGGCTGATTTAGGTTTTGGCTGTTAGTTTCTGTGCTCCCTGGAGTCCTGAGGTAGGGAGTATCCCCTTGGCCGGAAGATGATTTTTCCTGAAGGAGTCCTTCTCTGCTTTTTGGTTATGGTCACTGTATGGCCAGTGTTTCTCCGGAGTTGCCACTGCGCACCTCAGGTTTATAGCCCTGAGTAGTAGCTGTGGTCTATGTTAGGCAGGGGGGGATCTCCTCTTGCCCATAAAATTTCTCAAGACAGCTGCCCCACTGCTGGGTTTCTTGTTATAAATTTAGTGTGCTGCTGCTCACTAAATTTCCATGTACAGTCCTCTTGAATAGACTGCTGATTCCCTAGCTGTGGGGTTTTCTCCCAACAGGGAAACTCAGTCTGTTATCCTGTGGCGCACAGTTCTGTCTGAGAAAGTGGGAGGTGCACTCAGCAAGTCTCTGGGCCAAAGGCTGATTGCTCTGCTCTGGACCTGGAGAATGTGCACCTAGGTTGAGTTGGCGCCAGGGGGCACTGCTCTGGTCTGGAGGCTGGGTGCCTCACTCTGGACCAGAAACTGTTTGTCTCTATCTGGGATGGCGGCTGTAGGCACCGCTCTGGTCCAGACGCTGTGGGTGCAGCCCCCCTGAAGGATCATGGATTCCCACAGTTTTGGCAGTCCAGCCAGGGACAACTGGCCGATCCCTGGCACAGTATCTGAGGGCTGCTGTAATGGCTCTTCGTCTCCTGCAGGTCCGAGGATGCAGCTGTGTGTCCCAGTGCTCCAGGGGAGTGCAACAATGGCGGCAGAGCACAGCGCTTCTGCCTGCACTAGAGTCTGCGTGAGTCCAGGAAGTGTTTTGGTGCTGGGTGTCTTAAGCGTTATAGCTGCTGACCCCCTCCGCTGGGGGTTTCCTCCTGCCAGAGACACGCAGTCTGGTGCCCTGGTGCCCACAGTTCTATCTGAGGCGGCGAATCACGCGTGCATGCAGGGCTCTGTGCAGGCGCCTTTGTCCTGGCTCTGGGTCTGGGCTGGCTCGTGTGACACCCGCGGAACCCGAGTCTTTTCCAGGGGATGTCTGGGTAACCTGGGGTCGGTCCCAATTGTTTCCTGCTCCGTGGGGTTATCTCTCGACTGGGAAATCCAGTCTATGGTGTTGTGGGCCCACAGTTCAGTCTGGGACCGTGACCAGATTGCGCTGGCGGGTAGCTCTAGGCTGGCGACTAAGCGCCTGGAGGAACCGGGATCTCTTCAGCGGTTTAGCCGGGTGAGTTAAAGCTGATTGAATCCCCCACCGTGTGGTATCCTCTCACCTGAGAAACACAACCACTTGTGTTTTGTGGCCGCGAGTTCTGATTGCTGGTCACTGTGCCAATCCTGCTGTGCTGCTCCTCAGAATGAGAGTCCTCCTGGCGCCGCCATCTTGCCCCGCCTCCCTTTTTTAAATTTTTTATTAATTACACTTTATTCATTTTGTATTTCCCCATAAGCCCCTCCCTCCTCCCCTCCCGATCCCACCCTTCCTCCCCTTTCTGCATGCATGTCACTCCCCAAGTCCACTGATAGGGGACGTTCTCCTCTTCTTTCTGATCTTAGTCTATCAGTTCTCATCAAAAGTGGCTGCATTGTCCTCTACTGTGGCCTGGTAAGGCTGCTCCACCCTCAGGGGGAAGTAATCAACGAGCAGGCCAATCAGATTATGTCAGAGGCAGTCCCTCCTCCCATTACTATGTAACCCACTTGGACACTGAACTGCCATGGGCTACACCTGTGCAGGGGTTCCAGGTCATCTCCACGAATAGTCCTTGGTTGGAGTATGAGTCTCTGGGAAGTTCCCTGTGTTCAAATTATCTTGTTCTGTTGCTCTCCTTGTGGAGTTCCTGTACCCTCAAGCTCTTACTATTTCCCACTTCTTACATAAAATTCCATTCACTCTGCCCATCAGTTGGCCATCAGGCTCAGCATCTGCTTTGACAGTCTATACTGAAGAAGCTTTCAGAGGTCCTCTGTGGCAGGTTTCAAGGTTGTTTCCTGTTTTCTTCTGGCTTTCAGAGGCCCTT
>NW_026586325.1:0-1261 GCF_907164565.1 Psammomys obesus
CTCCTCTGTCCCCTCCTCTGTCCCCTCCTCTGTCCCCTCCCGTCCCCTCCTCTGTCCCCTCCCCTCCCCTCCCCTCCCTGTGTCTGTCCCTGTGTGTGTCTGCATCTCCTCCGGGGCTCGCGTTGGGCTCGGGCTGCGCGGCTCCCGCGTGTGTCTCCAGGTTTGTGCGATGGCGGAGGTGAGCGATGGCGGAGGTGAGCGATGGCGGAGGTGAGCGATGGCGGAGAGCATCAGGTTTCTTCCTCTTTTGGCCTTTCCTTGTCTTTTTTTTTTTTCTTTATTTTATTTTATTATTATTTTATTATATTATTTTGTTATGTTTTATTTTACTTTATTTCATTTATTTTTATTAGTTTCGCTCGTTTTCTTTGTAAGTTTCATTCGAATTCTTATTTTATTTTCTTATTTTATTTTATTTATTTTTATTAGTTTTGCTCGTTTTTTTTTTAAGTTTTGTTCCAATTCTTATTTTATTTTATATTATTTTTATATTATATTGTATTACATTATATTACATTATTTATTTTATTTCATTTTATTTTATATTTTATTTTATTATTTTATTATATTTTATTTCTTATTTATTTATTTATCTATCTATCTATTTATTCATTTATTTATTCATTTATTTATTTATTTTGAAAATATCTCCAGTCCGTGAAGTAGCCCAGTCCGGAAATTACGTGTCACAACTTCTAAGTCCAAAAAACCAAAAACAAAACAAAACAAAACAAAAAAACCCCCCAAAAACCCAATTACGTTCACGCCTAAACACCCCCAAGTCTGACTCGGGCAGGTGCCCTCAGAGCCGCGCGCTTCATTTCCTTCTGTAAAGACTGATTGAGCTATTGCGTGTGCAGCGTCCTGCCTGCACGTACGCCTGCTCGCCAGAAGAGGGGGCCGGTCGAGCTGGGAGTTGAACTCGGGGCCTCTGGCAGGGCGGAGGGCGCTCGTCACCACTGAGGCAGCCCTCCAGCCCTTCCGTTTTAGCTACTCTGCGGGAAGGGGTCGACCAGAACTCCCTCTAGGGAAGGGAAGGGGTCGACCAGAACTCTCTCTAGGGAAGGGAAGAGGTCGACCAGAACTCCCTCTAGGGAAGGGAAAGGGTTGACCAGAACTCCCTCTAAGGAAGGGAAGGGGTCGACCAGAACTCCCTCTAGGGAAGGGAAGGGGTCGACCAGAACTCCCTCTAGGGAAGGGAAGGGGTCGACCAGAACTCTCTCTAGGGAAGGGGTCGACCAGAACTCTCTCTAGGGAAGGG
>NW_026586325.1:1361-1752 GCF_907164565.1 Psammomys obesus
AAGAGGTTGACCAGAACTCCCTCTAGGGAAGAGGTCGACCAGAACTCTCTCTAGGGAAGGGAAGGGGTCGACCAGAACTCCCTCTAGGGAAGGGAAGGGGTCGACCAGAACTCCCTCTAGGAAGGGGTCGACCAGAACT
The DNA here is from genome assembly GCF_907164565.1 of Psammomys obesus. NCBI lineage: Eukaryota > Metazoa > Chordata > Mammalia > Rodentia > Muridae > Psammomys > Psammomys obesus. The sequence goes on from NW_026586325.1 coordinate 1,501, forward strand.
CCCTCTAGGGAAGGGAAGGGGTCGACCAGAACTCCCTCTAGGGAAGGGAAGGGGTCGACCAGAACTCCCTCTAGGGAAGGGAAGAGGTTGACCAGAACTCCCTCTAGGGAAGAGGTCGACCAGAACTCCCTCTAGGGAAGAGGTCGACCAGAACTCCCCCTAGGGAAGGGAAGGGGTCGACCAGAACTCTCTCTAGGGAAGGGAAGGGGTCGACCAGAACTCCCTCTAGGGAAGAGGTCGACCAGAACTCCC
>NW_026586325.1:1762-2725 GCF_907164565.1 Psammomys obesus
GTCGACCAGAACTCCCTCTAGGGAAGGGAAGGGGTCGACCAGAACTCTCTATTTTATTTTATTTTTTATTATTTTATTTTATATTTTACTTTATTTTATTTTTTATTACTTTATTTTATATTTTACTTTATTTTATTTTTTAATTTATTTTTTATTTTATTTTATATTTTATTTATTTTCCTTTTACTTTATTTTGTATTTTATCTATTTTCTTCTTTTCTTTTAGTATTGTATTAATTTTATATCTTATTTAATTTTACATTTTATTTTATATTTTATTATTTTATATATTGTATTGTACTATATATTTTATTTATTTATTTTATTATATTTTATATATTATATTTTATCATTTTATTTTATATATTTTATTGTATTTTTTATTTTATTTTATTCTATTTTATTTTATTCTATTCTGTTTTATTCTATTCTGTTTTATTTCATTTTATTCTTTTATTTTATTCTATTCTATTTTATTCTATTCTATTTTATTCTACTCTATTCTATTCTATTTTTTCCTATTCTATTTTATTTCATTTTATTCTTTTATTTTATTCTATTTTATTTTATTTCATTTTATTCTTTTATTTTATTCTATTCTATTTTATTCTATTTTATTTTATTTCATTTTATTCTTTTATTTTATTCTATTCTATTTTATTCTATTCTATTTTATTTCATTTTATTCTTTTATTTTATTCTATTCTATTTTATTCTATTTTATTTCATTTTATTCTTTTATTTTATTCTATTCTATTTTATTCTATTCTATTTTATTTCATTTTATTCTATTTTATTTTATTCTATTCTATTTTATTTTATTCTATTCTATTTTATTTTCTTCTATTTTGTTTTATTCTATTCTATTCTGTTCTATTCTATTCTATTCTATTTTGTTTTATTCTGTTCTATTCTATTCTATTCTATTCTATTCTATTCTATTCTATTCTATTCTATTCTATT
>NW_026586326.1:0-427 GCF_907164565.1 Psammomys obesus
GCCCTTGAGATCCTGTTAGAAATAGTCCGTGTTCCCCTTACTTTGGAAAACTACTTGGTTACTTAGCTACCACGGGCCACATCCGAGCAGAAGTTCTAGGTTATATCCATAGATGGTCCTTGGTTGAGTGTCAGTCTCAGAAAAGACCCTGTGCCCGGATATATTTGGTCCTTGTAGAGCTCCTATCCTTTCCATATCATACTAACTTCCCTTCTTTCATATGATTCCCTGCACTCTGCCGAGGGTTTGGTTATGAGTCTTAGTGTCTGCTTTGAAACACTGCTAGGTAGAGTCTTTCAGATGCCTTTTGTGGTAGACTCCTGTCATAAGTTCAATGCACATCCCATTTGTCTTTCTAAATGAGGATTAATCACCTTCGCCTGTGTCCACATTCTTGATTATCTTCTTTAGGTGTGTAGATTTCATT
>NW_026586326.1:527-910 GCF_907164565.1 Psammomys obesus
TCCCATTTGTCTTTCTAAATGAGGATTAATCACCTTCGCCTGTGTCCCTTTCTTGATTATCTTCTTTAGGTGTGTAGATTTCATAATGTTTATCATATCTTGTAGGTCTATATAAGCGAGTATATACCAAGTTTGTCTTTCTCCTTCTGGGATACTTCACTCAGAATGATCTTTTCTAGATCCCACCACTTGCCTGCAAATTTCATGATTTCCTCCTTTTTGATTGCTGAGTAGTATTCCATTGTGTAAAAATACCACAATTTCTGTATCCATTCCTCCGTTGATGGACATCTGGGTTGTTTCCAAGTTCTGGCTATTACAAATAAAGCTGCTATGAACATGGTTGAACAAATGTCCTTATTGTGCACTTGAGCAAATTTTGG
>NW_026586326.1:1010-1616 GCF_907164565.1 Psammomys obesus
TGATGGACATCTGGGTTGTTTCCAAGTTCTGGCTATTACAAATAAACCTGCTACGAACATGGTTGAACAAATGTCCTTGTTGTGTACTTGAGCAAATTTTGGGTATATACCTAGGAGTGGTATAGCTGGGTCTTGAGGTAGCACTACTCCTAGTTGTCTGAGAAAGCGCCAGATTGACTTCCAAAGTGGTTGAACCAGTTTACATTCCCACCAGCAATGGAGGAGGGTTCCCTTTTCTCCACAACCTCTCCAGCATGTGCTATCACTTGAGTTTTTCATCTTGGCCATTCTGATGGGTGTAAGGTGAAATCTCAGGGTCGTTTTGATTTGCATTTCCCTAATGGCTAATGAGGTTGAGCATTTCTTTAAGTGTTTCTCTGCCATTCGATGTTCCTCTTTCGAGAATTCTCTGTTTAGCTCTGTTCCCCATTTTTTAAGTGGATTACTTGGTTTGTTGCTTTTCTGCTTCTTTAGTTCTTTATATATACTGGATATTAGCCCTCTGTCAGATAAAGGGTTGGTGAAGATTCTTTCCCAATCTGTAGGCTGTCTATTTGTTTTGATGACAGTGTCTTTTGCTTTACAGAAGCTTTTCAGTTTCATGAG
>NW_026586327.1:0-1054 GCF_907164565.1 Psammomys obesus
TGTCCCCGGCCTGTCCCTGTCCCTGTCCCCAGGCCTGTCCCTGTCCCTGTCCCCGGCCTGTCCCTGTCCCCTGTCCCTGTCCCTGTCCCCGGCCTGTCCCTGTCCCCTGTCCCTGTCCCCTGTCCCCGGCTTGTCCCTGTCCCCTGTCCCCTGTCCCTGTCCCCAAGGCCTGTCCCTGTCCCCTGTCCCTGTCCCCTGTCCCCGGGCCTGTCCCTGTCCCCTGTCCCCTGTCCCCTGTCCCTGTCCCCTGTCCCCGGCCTGTCCCTGTCCCTGTCCCCAGGCCTGTCCCTGTCCCTGTCCCCGGCCTGTCCCTGTCCCCTGTCCCTGTCCCTGTCCCCGGCCTGTCCCTGTCCCCTGTCCCTGTCCCCTGTCCCCGGCTTGTCCCTGTCCCCTGTCCCCAAGGCCTGTCCCTGTCCCCTGTCCCCTGTCCCCTGTCCCCTGTCCCCTGTCCCCTGTCCCCGGCCTGTCCCTGTCCCTGTCCCCAGGCCTGTCCCTGTCCCCTGTCCCTGTCCCCAGGCCTGTCCCTGTCCCCTGTCCCTGAGGCCTGTCCCTGTCCCCGAGGCCTGTCCCCTGTCCCCTGTCCCCGGCCTGTCCCTGTCCCCTGTCCCCGGGACTGTCCCTGTCCCCGAGGCCTGTCCCTGTCCCCGAGGCCTGTCCCTGTCCCCTGTCCCCTGTCCCTGAGGCCTGTCCCTGTCCCCGAGGCCTGTCCCTGTCCCCTGTCCCCGAAGCCTGTCCCTGTCCCCTGTCCCCGAGGCCTGTCCCTGTCCCCTGTCCCCAATGCCTGTCCCAGATGCCTGTCCCCTGAGGCCTGTCCCCCAGTCCTGTCCCTGAGGCCTGTCCCCTGTCCCCCAGCCTGTCCCTGTCCCCTGTCCCCGGCCTGTCCCTGTCCCCTGTCCCCGGGCCTGTCCCTGTCCCCTGTCCCCTGTCCCCTGTCCCTGTCCCCTGTCCCCGTCCCCTGTCCCTGAAGCCTGTCCCCTGTCCCCAGTGCCTGTCCCTATCCCCGAGGCCTGTCCCTGTCCCCTGTCCCCGGGGCCTGTCCCCTGTCCCCTGTCCC
>NW_026586327.1:1154-1431 GCF_907164565.1 Psammomys obesus
CCCGAGGCCTGTCCCTGTCCCCTGTCCCCGAGGCCTGTCCCTGTCCCTTGTCCCCGAGGCCTGTCCCTGTCCCTGTCCCCTTTCCTCGGGGCCTGTCCCCTGTCCTGGGGGCCTGTCCCTGTCCCCGAGGTCTGTCCCTGTCCCCGTCCCCTGTCCCTGTCCCCTGTCCCCTGTCCCCGAGGCCTGTCCCTGTCCCCGAGGCCTGTCCTCTGTCCCCGGGGCCTGTCCCTGTCCCCGAGGCCTGTCCCCTGTCCCCGAGGCCTGTCCCCTGTCCCCG
>NW_026586327.1:1531-2188 GCF_907164565.1 Psammomys obesus
CCTGTCCCCTGTCCCTGTCCCCTGTCCCCGGGCCTGTCCCTGTCCCCGGGGCCTGTCCCTGTCCCCTGTCCCCGAGGCCTGTCTCCTGTCCCTGAGGCCTGTCCCTGTCCCCTGTCCCCGAGGCCTGTCCCTGTCCCCTGTCCCCTGTCCCTGTCCCCTGTCTCCGGGGCCTGTCCCTGTCCCCTGTCCCCTGTCCCTGTCCTCAAGGCCTGTCCCTGTCCCCTGTCCCTGTCCCCTGTCCCCGGGCCTGTCCCTGTCCCCTGTCCCCGAGGCCTGTCCCCGTGGCCTGTCCCCTGTCCCCCAGTCCTGTCCCCGAGGCCTGTCCCCCAGTCCTGTCCCCGAGGCCTGTCCCTCAGGCCTGTCCCCGTGTCCCCCCTCCCCGCGCAGGCCATCGGGAAAGGCTACCGCGTCGAGTTCCACGAGCCCGAGACCTGGTGGAAGTTCGACCCCGAGGAGTTGGAGAAGTAAGAGCGTCTTTCGCACCCACAACCCCTGTCCCCCACCCTGTCCCCGCCCTGTCCCCACCCGGCCTGGCCCGTCGCCTGCCCGCTGGGCCCGGGGGACAGGAGCCGAGCTGGGCTTCCTCCGGCCTCGAACCCTTGACCCCGGCTCCCTTGGTGCATTGGCCTGGTCACTGGGCGCTTCCTGTGGCCTCGA
>NW_026586328.1:0-451 GCF_907164565.1 Psammomys obesus
GTCATGCGTCATGCGTCGTGTGTGTCCTCCGTGTGTCCTGCGAGGGCCTGTGTCATGTGTCATGGATGTCTGCGTCATGCGTGGGTCATGCGTCATGCGTCATGCGTCGTGTGTGTCCTCCGTGTGTCCTGTGAGGGCCTGTGTCATGTGTCATGCGTGTCTGGGTCATGCGTGTGGGTCATGCGTCATGCGTCATGTGTGTCCTCTGTGTCCTGCGAGGGCCTGTGTCATGCGTCATGCGTGTGTCCCGCGTTTGTCATGCGTGTCCCCCATGTCCTGTGTCCCCCGTGTGTGTCCCCCGCGTGTCATGCGTGTCCCTGCGTGTCCCACGCGCGTGTGGCGCGTCCCATGCGTGTGTCCCACGTGTGTCCCGTGTCCCCGCGTGTCCCATGCGCGTGTCCCGTGTGTGGCGCGTGTGTCCCCGTGTCCCCGCGTGTGTTCCGTGTCCTTT
>NW_026586328.1:461-673 GCF_907164565.1 Psammomys obesus
GCGTGTCCCCGTGTCCCGTGTGTCCCCGTGTCCCCGCGTGTGGCGCGCGTGTCCCCGTGTCGCGTGTCGCGCGCGTGTCACCTTGAGCAGCTCGAGGCCGGCGCGGATGGCCTGGTCGGTGGCGACGCCCTCGTCCTCGTCGTCGGCGCTGCCGTCCATGGAGCGGTTCACCTGCCGCATCAGCGCGCTGCCCCGGGGAGCACGGGGGGGGG
>NW_026586328.1:773-1224 GCF_907164565.1 Psammomys obesus
GTCATGCGTCATGCGTCGTGTGTGTCCTCCGTGTGTCCTGCGAGGGCCTGTGTCATGTGTCATGGATGTCTGCGTCATGCGTGGGTCATGCGTCATGCGTCATGCGTCGTGTGTGTCCTCCGTGTGTCCTGTGAGGGCCTGTGTCATGTGTCATGCGTGTCTGGGTCATGCGTGTGGGTCATGCGTCATGCGTCATGTGTGTCCTCTGTGTCCTGCGAGGGCCTGTGTCATGCGTCATGCGTGTGTCCCGCGTTTGTCATGCGTGTCCCCCATGTCCTGTGTCCCCCGTGTGTGTCCCCCGCGTGTCATGCGTGTCCCTGCGTGTCCCACGCGCGTGTGGCGCGTCCCATGCGTGTGTCCCACGTGTGTCCCGTGTCCCCGCGTGTCCCATGCGCGTGTCCCGTGTGTGGCGCGTGTGTCCCCGTGTCCCCGCGTGTGTTCCGTGTCCTTT
>NW_026586329.1:0-457 GCF_907164565.1 Psammomys obesus
GAGAAGGAGAAGAAGAATGAAAAGAATGAAGAAGAGGAGGAGAAGGAGGAGGAAGAGAAGGAGGAGGAGAAGAAGCAGGAGGTAAAGGAGGAGGAAAAGAAAAAGGAGGAGCAGGAGAAAAAGACGGAGGAGGAGGAGAAGGAGGAAAAGAAGGAGGAGAAGGAGGAGGAGAAGGAGGAGAAGGAGAAGAAGGAGAAGGAGAAGGAGAAGGAAGAGGAGATAAAAAAAGAGAAAAAGGAGATGGAGGAGGAGAATGAGGAAAAGAAAAAGAAGGAGGAGAAGGAGAAGGAGGAGAAGAAGGAGGAAAAGGAGAAGGAAAAGGAAAAGAGGAGGGGAAGGAAACAGCAGGAGGAGGAGGTGAAGGAGGAGGAGGAGAAGAAGCAGGAGGATGGGAGGAAGAGGAGGAGGATGAAAAGAAGAAGGAGGGAGAGGAGGAGAAGAAGATGGAGGAGAAGCA
>NW_026586329.1:557-1004 GCF_907164565.1 Psammomys obesus
AGGAGGAGCAAAAAGAGGAAGAGACGGATGAAGAGGAGGAGGAGAAAGAGGAAAAAGAGATGGAGGAGAAGAAGAAAAATTAGGAGATGGAGAAGGAGGAGGAGAAGAATTAGGAGAAGGAAGGGAAGAAAAAGGGAAAGGAAACAGCAAAAAGAGGAGGTGAAGAAGGAGGAAAAAATGAGAAGGAGGAGGAGAAGGAGAAAAAAAGGAGAAAGAGAAGGAGGAGAAGGAGAAGGAAGAGGAGGTGGAGAAGGAGGAGGAGACGGAGGAGAAGGAGAAGAAGAAGGAGGAGGAGGAAAGAAGAAGGAGGAGGAGAAGAAGGAGGAAGAGAAAGAGAAGGAGGAGGAGAAGAAGGAGGAGGAGAAAGAGGAGGAGGAGGGGGAGGAGGAAATAAAGAAGGACGAGGAAAAGGAGGAGAAGGAGGAGGAGAAAGAGAAAAAGAAGAAG
>NW_026586329.1:1104-1857 GCF_907164565.1 Psammomys obesus
AGACAAAGAAAAAGAAGAAGGAAGTCAAAATGGAGAAGGAGAAGAAGAAAAAGGAGGTTAAGAAGGAGGAAAAGGAGAAGGAAAAAAAGGAAGAGCAGAAGAAATAAAAGGAGAAGAAGGAGGAGAAGGAGAAGGAGAAAGAGAAGAAGGAGGAGGAGAAGGAGGAGACAGAAGATAGATGAAAAAAAGGAGGAAAAGATGGAGGAGGAAAAGAAGGAGGAGAAGAAGGAGGAGGAAGAGAAGGAGGAAGAGAAAAAGGAGGATAAGAAGGAGGAGGAAGAGAATGAGATGGAGGAGAAAAAGGAGAAGAAGATGAAAGAGGAGGAGGAGGAGAATGAAGACAAGAAAAAGAAGGAGAAGGAGGAGGAAAAGGAGGAGAAGGAAAACGAGGAGAACAGGGGAAGGAAATAGCAGGGGAGGAGGGGAGGGAGGAGGAGGAGAAGGAGGAGAAGGAGGAGGAGAAGGAGGAAGAGGAGAAAAAAAAGGAGAAGGAGGAGGATAAGAATGAGGAAAAGAAGGAGAAGGAGGAGAAGGATGAAAAGAAAAAGAAGGATGAGAAGGAGGAGGAGAAGGAGAAGGAGGAGAAGGAGGAGGAGAATAAGAAAGAAAAAAAGAAGGATAAGAAGAAGGAGGAAGAGAAGGAGATGGAGGAGAAAAAGAAGGAAAAGAAGGAGGAGAAGGAGAAGGAGGAGAAGAAGGAAGAAGAGAAAAAGGAGGAGGAGAAGGAGGAAGAGAAGAAGAAAGAGGAGAAGA
>NW_026586330.1:0-303 GCF_907164565.1 Psammomys obesus
TTTTCTCTCTTCCTCTCCCTCTCTTTCCCTCTCTCCCTCTCACACCCTCTCTCTCCCCCTCTCCCTTGCTCTTTCTCTCCTCTCTCTCTCTCTCTCTCCTTCTCTTTCTCCTTCTCTCTTTCTTTCCCTCTTTCCCTCTCTCTCTCCCTATCTCCCACTCTCTCCTTCTCTCTCTCCCTCCCTCTCTCTCCATCTCTCTCTTCTTCCTTCTCTTTCCCTCTATCTCTCTCCCTCTCTCCCTTTTTGTCTCCCTCTGTCTCTCTGTGTCTCATCCCTCTCTCTCTTTCCCTCTCTCCTCCTTTT
>NW_026586330.1:403-671 GCF_907164565.1 Psammomys obesus
CTCTCTCTCCCTCTCTCTCCCCCTCTCTCTCCTCTCTCTCCCTCTCTGTCTCTCTCCTTCTCTTTCTCCCTTTCTCTCCTTCTTTACCTCTTTCCCTCTCTCTTCCTCTCTCTCTATCTCTCTCTCCTTTTCTCTCCCTCTCTCTTTCTCTCTCTCGCTTTCTCCCTCTCTCCAGTTCCCTTTCTCTCTCTCCCTTTCTCTACCTCTGTCTCTCTCTCCCTCTCTCTACCTCTGTCTCTCTCTCCCTCTCTCTACCTCTGTCTCTCTC
>NW_026586330.1:771-1074 GCF_907164565.1 Psammomys obesus
TTTTCTCTCTTCCTCTCCCTCTCTTTCCCTCTCTCCCTCTCACACCCTCTCTCTCCCCCTCTCCCTTGCTCTTTCTCTCCTCTCTCTCTCTCTCTCTCCTTCTCTTTCTCCTTCTCTCTTTCTTTCCCTCTTTCCCTCTCTCTCTCCCTATCTCCCACTCTCTCCTTCTCTCTCTCCCTCCCTCTCTCTCCATCTCTCTCTTCTTCCTTCTCTTTCCCTCTATCTCTCTCCCTCTCTCCCTTTTTGTCTCCCTCTGTCTCTCTGTGTCTCATCCCTCTCTCTCTTTCCCTCTCTCCTCCTTTT
>NW_026586331.1:0-312 GCF_907164565.1 Psammomys obesus
CCCCCTCTTCCTCTTCCTCTCTCTTCCTCTCTTCCTCTCTTCCTCCCCCTCTTCCTCTCTCTTCCTCTCTTCCTCTCTTCCTCCCTCTCTTCCTCCTCCTCTTCCTCCCTCTCTTCCTCTCTCTTCCTCTCTCTTCCTCCCCCTCTTCCTCCCTCTCTTCCTCCCCCTCTTCCTCCCTCTTCCTCTCTCTTCCTCCCCCTCTTCCTCTCTCTTCCTCCCCCTCTTCCTCCCCCTCTTCCTCCCTCTTCCTCTCTCTTCCTCCCCCTCTTCCTCTCTCTTCCTCCCCCTCTTCCTCTCTCTTCCTCCCCCTCT
>NW_026586331.1:412-765 GCF_907164565.1 Psammomys obesus
CTCTCTTCCTCTCTCTCTTCCTCCCTGTCTTCCTCTCTCTTCCTCTCTTCCTCCCTCTTCCTCCCCCTCTTCCTCTCTCTCTTCCTCCCCCTCTTCCTCCCTGTCTTCCTCTCTCTTCCTCTCTCTCTTCCTCTCTCTTCCTCCCCCTCTTCCTCTCTCTCTTCCTCCTTCTCTTCCTCTCTCTTTTCCTCCCCCTCCCCCTCCTCCTCCAGGGAGAACAGGCTATCGCCCCCCGCCCCCCGTTAGCCCAGGCTGTCACCCCCCCGTTAGCCCAGGCTATCACCCCCCCGTTAGCCCAGGCTATCACCCCCCCGTTAGCCCAGGCTGTCACCCCCCCGTTAGCCCAGGCTGTC
>NW_026586331.1:865-1177 GCF_907164565.1 Psammomys obesus
CCCCCTCTTCCTCTTCCTCTCTCTTCCTCTCTTCCTCTCTTCCTCCCCCTCTTCCTCTCTCTTCCTCTCTTCCTCTCTTCCTCCCTCTCTTCCTCCTCCTCTTCCTCCCTCTCTTCCTCTCTCTTCCTCTCTCTTCCTCCCCCTCTTCCTCCCTCTCTTCCTCCCCCTCTTCCTCCCTCTTCCTCTCTCTTCCTCCCCCTCTTCCTCTCTCTTCCTCCCCCTCTTCCTCCCCCTCTTCCTCCCTCTTCCTCTCTCTTCCTCCCCCTCTTCCTCTCTCTTCCTCCCCCTCTTCCTCTCTCTTCCTCCCCCTCT
>NW_026586332.1:0-298 GCF_907164565.1 Psammomys obesus
AGGAAGCTAGTAAACAGTGTTTCTCATGGCTTCTGCTTCAGATTCTATTTCCAGATTTCTGACTTGAATTCCTGCCATATTTTATTTTCCATGAAGTACTGTACTAAACCATTTTTACCCAAGTTTTTATTGGTCATGGTGTTCTATCACAGCAATAGAATACAAGCTAATATAAGAAAGTTGTTTTTAGTCATGAAGTTATATTAGAAATAGAAACCAGACTAATACAGTGTCCATGTGAAGGCTTTCAACTTATTTGAAAACATGAGGGCAGATGATACGGTCCAGCAGATTCAAG
>NW_026586332.1:398-783 GCF_907164565.1 Psammomys obesus
TTTCCATGAAGTACTGTACTAAACCATTTTTTACCCAAGTTTTTATTGGTCATGGTGATCTATCACAGCAATAGAATACAAGCTAATATAAGAAAGTTGTTTTTAGTCATGAAGTTATATTAGAAATAGAAACCAGACTAATACAGTGTCCATGTGAAGGCTTTCAACTTATTTGAAAACATGAGGGCAGATGATACAGTCCAGCAGATTCAAGATTCAACTTGCCACCAAGCCTGATGACCTGAGTTTAGTTCCTAGCAATGAAATGATGGAAAGAGAGAAAGCATTCTCACACCTCATTTTCTAACTTTCACATGTGCAATATGGCACGCATACCTTCCCCTCTCATTAAATATGGAAATAAAAATTTAAAAAGGGGAACTGA
>NW_026586332.1:883-1128 GCF_907164565.1 Psammomys obesus
CTGAGAGAGGGGAGGTGGAGACAAATGGAGACAGGATGATCCTTGCTTGGCAATGTCAGTGAGACATCCTATTTCAATAAACAAGGACAGCTCCTGAAGAATGCCATGTAACTGGGGTGACATACACACATGCATCTATATACATATGAACACAGAATCTAAAATAAAAGAGAAGGAATGATAATTATGAACATAGCAAATTAAGCCAAGATTGGGTTCATTTTTGTGACAATACAATCATAAAA
>NW_026586333.1:0-249 GCF_907164565.1 Psammomys obesus
CAAGGAGGAGGGTGATGGAGGATGGGGAGGAGGAGGAGGAGGGAGGACGAGGAGGAGGAGAGTGAGGGATGACGAGGAGGGTGGGGGAGGACGGGGAGGAGGGTGATGGAGGGCTGGGGAGCACGAGGAGGAGGAGGAGAGGGAGGGAGGACGGGGAGGAGGAGGGTGAGGGAGGATGGGGAGGAGGGTGGGGGAGGAATGGGGAGGAGGGTGAGGGAGGACGAGGGTCAGGAAGCAGGAAGGCCGGGG
>NW_026586333.1:349-669 GCF_907164565.1 Psammomys obesus
GGAGGAGGGTGAGGGCGGAGAGGAGGAGGAGGGTGGGGGAGGAATGGGGAGGAGGGTGAGGGAGGACGGAGAGGAGGGGGAGGGGGAGGGAGGAGGGTGAGGGAGGAGGGGGAGGGAGGACAGGGAGGAGGGGGAGGGTGAGGGAGGACTGAGGACGGAGGGAGGAGGCTCAGGGAGGAGGGTATGGGAGGACGGGGAGGAAGAGGGGGAGGAGGATTGGGGAGGATGGAGAATATGGGGAGGGAGGAGGATGGGAAGGAGGGTGAGGAAAGACAAGGAGGAGGGTGATGGAGGATGGGGAGGAGGAGGAGGAGGGAGGA
>NW_026586333.1:769-1018 GCF_907164565.1 Psammomys obesus
CAAGGAGGAGGGTGATGGAGGATGGGGAGGAGGAGGAGGAGGGAGGACGAGGAGGAGGAGAGTGAGGGATGACGAGGAGGGTGGGGGAGGACGGGGAGGAGGGTGATGGAGGGCTGGGGAGCACGAGGAGGAGGAGGAGAGGGAGGGAGGACGGGGAGGAGGAGGGTGAGGGAGGATGGGGAGGAGGGTGGGGGAGGAATGGGGAGGAGGGTGAGGGAGGACGAGGGTCAGGAAGCAGGAAGGCCGGGG
>NW_026586334.1:0-324 GCF_907164565.1 Psammomys obesus
GGATTGGGGAGGATTGGCGGGGATTGGTGGGGATTGGCGGGGATTGGCGGGGATTGGTGATGATGGGTGAGGATTGGCGGGGATTGGTGATGATGGGTGAGGATTGGCGGGGATTGGTGATGATGGGCGGGGATTGGCGAGGATTGGAGAGGATGGGCGGGGATTGGCGAGGATTGGTGATGATTGGCGGGGATTGGTGATGATGGGTGAGGATTGGTGATGATTGGCGGGGATTGGTGATGATGGGTGATGATGGGTGAGGATTGGTGAGGATGGGCGTGGATTGGTGATGATTGGCGGGGATTGGTGATGATGGGCGGGGAT
>NW_026586334.1:424-776 GCF_907164565.1 Psammomys obesus
CGAGGATTGGAGAGGATGGGCGGGGATTGGCGAGGATTGGTGATGATTGGCGGGGATTGGTGATGATGGGTGAGGATTGGTGATGATTGGCGGGGATTGGTGATGATGGGCGGGGATCGGTGATGATGGGCGAGGATTGGCGGGGATGGGCGGGGGTTGGCCATGCCCTGGGCCCCCCGGCCCCGCCCCCGCTGACGCCCCGCCCCCGGCCCCGCCCCCAGCAAAAGCGGAAGGGCGTGGAGGGGCTGATCGACATCGAGAACCCCAACCGCGTGGCGCAGACCACCAAGAAGGTGACGCAGCTCGACCTGGACGGCCCCAAGGAGCTGTCGCGGCGCGAGCGGTGAGCGGG
>NW_026586334.1:876-1200 GCF_907164565.1 Psammomys obesus
GGATTGGGGAGGATTGGCGGGGATTGGTGGGGATTGGCGGGGATTGGCGGGGATTGGTGATGATGGGTGAGGATTGGCGGGGATTGGTGATGATGGGTGAGGATTGGCGGGGATTGGTGATGATGGGCGGGGATTGGCGAGGATTGGAGAGGATGGGCGGGGATTGGCGAGGATTGGTGATGATTGGCGGGGATTGGTGATGATGGGTGAGGATTGGTGATGATTGGCGGGGATTGGTGATGATGGGTGATGATGGGTGAGGATTGGTGAGGATGGGCGTGGATTGGTGATGATTGGCGGGGATTGGTGATGATGGGCGGGGAT